>NC_133043.1:6525000-6825000 GCF_048771995.1 Taeniopygia guttata
TCTGGCTGGACTGTCATTTTTTCTAAGTGAAGATGGCACTTTGCATGTTCCCATGTGAAATCAATCCTGGTGTGAGCAGTTCATTAACACAGCAATCTATTCCTGGGTAAAAAACAACCAGCACCTGTATAAACTGTTAGATAGAAAAATGAAAAGTATCTCTCACAAACAACTTTTCCTACATGTACACACCAAGAGTTTGAGTGACCAATCAATACAGAATAACAACTAGTTACTAACTAATAAAGTAATTGGCTGAAAGCTCCTGACTAATTGTAGTCCCACATGAGGTCTGTAAACCTGTATAAAAAGGAGTTATGTGAATAAAGAATGGGCTTTTTCCACCATGAAGAAAATTGAGTCCTGAGTGATTTATTCTGATATTTCTCCACGATCCTTGACCTCAGTATAAAAACTTCAGCCCACGGACATGGCAAACATGCCCAGCAGAGCCAGCTTGGTGGCCAGAGGGGGATGCAGCCTGGCTGCAGGAATTGCTGTGCTGCCCACGTGTCCCCTGCCAGCCTCTGCTCTGCCACCACCGGCTCCTTTAAGTAGTTTGAAAGCACATTTATTTCTTGGAAGCCTATGAACATCAGATGGAACTAATTAAAACCAGGAGGGCCCAGGGGAGCCGGGAGGGAGACGGTGCAATTTGGTTTCCACTTCAAAGTGGTTCAGCAAAATAAAAGCACTCAGCCCTCTAATGCAAGTGCATGTCCATGGGGAGGGGACAGAAGAGGCCACTCAGTGCTCTCGAGTGGCCACTCTCCCCCTGCTTTTGCTCCCCAGGCTCTTTGGAGCTGTTTGGATGCTGTGCCAGTGGATTAGGCAGGGCACCAGAGGTTAATTGCAGCCATTCCTGCCGTGCCCTCCCGTGGGTTTTGCAGAGCAGGTGGTGCTGCACAGGGAGGAGGTGGCACCGTGGCCAGGAGCTGCCACCCACACAATCCATAGGGATGGGGACCATCCTCAGACAAGACAGCAGCTGCCACTGTGGGGTTTCTGGGCAGCTGTGGGGTTTCTGGGCAGCTGTGGGGCACCACAGCCAGTGGCAGGCATGGTTGTGCCCAGCCTGCCTGCTCAGCTCCCACCACAGAGAGACTCCTTGCAGGAACTCCCTGCCCCACAGCTCCTGCCTTCCACCTCCCTGTGTCATTGAGGGTCCCTAGGGTGGGGTCCCCCTCTGTTTCCCATGGGGGTACCAAGGCTCCCAGCACCTTTTCCCCCTCCACAGCCCCAAACCCAAGAGAACTGACCCCTTAGGGGTGACCCAAACCTCACAGCACTGACCCCTTAGGGGTGACCCAAACCTCATAGCACTGACCCCTTCAAGGGGTGACCTCTGGTGCCCAGCCCTGTCCCCCCAGCCCACGCCATGCACCCACACAGGGCTGGGGGTATCAGCATGGAAAAGCTGCTCACCAGCATTGCCCCCGTGCCTGCTCCAGCCAGGGCTTTTTTTTTTTTTTTTTTTTTTTTTTTTTTTTTTTTTCTTCTTTAAAAACCATGTTTTCCCTCTAATCTGGCATTTCACACCCCACTCTAAAGTCTGTGTTAAAATGGGGGCTGGACTGGCTGGCAGCTGTGGGGCTGCAGATCACCCACATCCAAACTCCTTCCTATTTATCCTGTTCCTCTCCCATGTTTATCCAACCCTCATTCCCACTGGTGGCCATCCTTGCCTGGGGAATGGGTTCTGCAGCAGAAACTGCACTTGGAGCCACAGGCAGGGCCAGAGCTGATGTCACCCAGGTCACAGGGAGCCAGGTGGGCTCAGCACCCCTCCAGCCCCTGCTCACCCAGTGACCCAAGCTGGCAAGAGGATTCTGACTGATGTCCCACCCTCCTGCACCCGCTTTTGTTTGTTCTTCCCTCGTTCTCTGTGGCTGGGGGAAAGCAAGGGGAAGAAATCGATAAAAATTAACTCTGAAAATCAAAAAGGAGCGGATCAGCAACTTGCAAGAGGCAGCAGATAAAGAGGCCCGTGATGGCCCCATAAAGCATCTCTCAACACACCATTTATCACCAAGCCTGCATGTCTCAGCCTTCATTTACTCAACACTGAAAGACATAAACCCGGCCTTGCAAATTTAGGAAAAGCAGCTGCAATGGCAATTCAGATTTTAAGGTGCCTGATAGCTCTGCTCGGAGCTCTCTGCTGCTGGGGGTGTGCAGGGGGCCTTTGGGATGGGTCCCTCAGGATTTCAGCTCCCTGGCACTGAGAGCTGGCTGCAGGAGGTGAGGAGCTGTGCAGAGCTGAGCATGTCCCACCTGGGAGCTGGGATGGAGGGATCAGACTGCACCCAAGTGTCGCTGTCAAGGCAGGAGGGCAATGAGGAGACTCAGAAGCTGCTGAGAGTAAAACTCTGGTTTATTCAAAATACACTGCTCTTTTATACAGAGCTTTGTGAGGACCAACTCCATTGGTCCTGAAGTGAAAACAACTCACAGCATTGGTGCAGAGTGCTTGATGTGAAGTGATAGAGCTTCACTATAAACAGTGTGAACAACAAGAGAGCTAAAGAATTATTTACATTTTTCTCCAGCTCTTTCCCAGGCTTCTGCCTGGCTAGAAACTCTCAGTTTCTCTCTTTGACTGAATCTGGGACCCACACCCAGCACCCCTGGCAGCCCCCAGGATGCTGCAGCCCCCAGGATGCTGTTGCCCAGGCCCAGCTGTGCCCCTGCTGAAGGGCAGCTCTCTCCATCCCCTGTCTGACACAGAGAGCTCTTGTGAGCACCAAACCACAGCCCCAGCGGAGCCTCCTTGGCTGCAGCACAAGAAGAGGGGTTTGCTGGCTGGCCCTTGGGTAAAGCTGACTGGATTTTGTTCAGTGGCTTTTTCTTTTAAGGAGTTGGTAACAGGCTGCCCAGGACATAGTGCAAGCTCTGTGTGAGACATGAATAACATTCCCTCCTGTGCCTGTTTGTACAGCTCAGGGCACTGCGGGTCAGGCTGAGGAGTGTTGTAAGAATGATGCAAGGCCCCCAGCCTTGAGAGCATGCAGCAAAGGAAGATAAAGAGCCATTCACAGGCCTGTGTGGGGTCCAAACACAGTAGCTGAAGGCCCAATAGGTCACAATTTCAATGCATGTCCTTGGGCTACCCCTGGGGAAATGTGGCTCTGATGCCTTGTGGAGGCTGACCCAGAGCAGAGCCAGACAGAGCTAAAGAATAAAGCAGGGATTTATTCAAAGGATCTCCTCATGGATCCACCTTGGGCAGCACCAGAGCCCAGCCAGGGCTGCACCCAAATGAACCAAAATGGTCCCAAAATGCACAACTGCTCACTGGGGCTCTCCCTGGGATCAGTTCTGCTCCATTGGCACCTTGGAGTTCATTGTCCAATTCCACCTTTAGCCCATCAAGTCCCATCCTTGTTTTTCTCTCTCCAGCCCACACTGTTTGTGCTCCTGGGCCTAAGGTTTGGATCATTTGTCCTTGGTGCCCAGCTGGAGAAGGAATTGTTTTGTCTCCCTCCTCTCTGAAGAGAGCTCAGCATCCCCTGATATGAAGCCCAGACCCACAGACTAGAGCAGCACAGAATCTGAAAAACATAAAAGCCAAAACCTGAGGCATCAGCTCTTTCTGACTGCACAAAATGTCATTATCAAACTCACCTTGAAAGCCGGAGGAAAACCTCCCATCAGCCCTGGGGAGACAATGTGGGATTTAGGGAGAAGGAAACTAAAAGGAAATTATATGATCCACATGGAAAACTCAGGGAAAACAGGTGAACATTCTTGGCAACCCCAGCAAGGCACAGACACATCCTGTGCTTCGTTGTCCTTTCCACGTCCCCTCGTGTCCACCTGCCCCCTGTGCACCTCCACAGCCCCACTCAGAGCTCTGCTGCACCTCTGGCTCCATCTCCACGTCCCTCTGCCTGCACCTCCAGGTCCTCAGCTGCTCCAGGTCACTCCTTCCTTTTCTCTTTCCTTGCACAAAGCACCCCAGCGAGAAAAGGCCACTGAATACCTTCAGTGAAGGCGGAAGGATGGAGGATGGGTTTATTCCAGCTTTTCTCCAAGAGCCAGTTGTTTGTACACTGTAAAGAGTAAAGAGAAGAAGCTTTTCCCTCTCTTCTGTAGCGTTTCAGGATATATTGTGGATGTGAGCCTTTTGCCAAATAAAAAGACCAACAGCAATTCACACAGTGCTGTCTTCCCTTAGTGCCCATTTAGAGAGCCACTCGTGCTGCTCAGCAATTCTACAGATTCACATTTTGGGGCTTGAGATAAAATAAAAATTAAATAGAGTAAAAACTTATTTAGATGTAAGTAAAATGTGCCACTTTGAGCTTGTTAAATATGTTGTTTAATCTGGTGACTGTAACTCTAGCAAAACTATTTTAGCTAAAGAAAAAGAATGCAAATTTCTACACTGAAAGATAAGAAATAAGAAAGATTCTTCAGACCTTGAAATAGATAGGGCAGAGTAACTTAGAAGTTTTTTTAATATTTTTTAACAAAAACTGAATATAAGTGTAAGTAGTTATAAGTGTAATGTGAAATTAGCAAAATGAATAGGCATTAATTTATTGTAAAATGTTATATATATAGGAATTAATAAAGATAATAAAAAAGAATCGGGAATTTTCAGAAGTACGCATGTCCATTAAAGGGCAATGAGTCCTGACATGCGTCCACAGCACTATAAATAAACATACCTATTCCTTACAAATCTTTATTAAAATTGTGGAGTTTGATTTTTCATCCACATTTCATTAGCTCCCCAATCCAGACTGTTGGAAATTATACAACTTCTAAAAATTTTGATTAACTTTGGGATTTTTTTTTCATCTTTGCCTGAACTTGCAATCTGCAGAGTTTGGTTGTTTATAACATTCTTGACCACAAATTCTGGCACGTGCCAACCAGTGCCCTCCCAAATCACGCCTGCTTCGAAGCTGTGGCACAGCCAATATTTTACTGGGAGAACAGACACAACCAGCTGAGCCCCTGGGGTGAGAGAGCCCTAAACTCGAGGAGTTCACAGCCCTTTGTGAGTTTTGGATCTGTGGCAGCCCTCAGACAGGTTTTGCCATCAGGACAGAAGGGGATCGAGGCTGCACTCCTTGGGTGGCTGTGGGAATCTCTGATGGAACCACACACACCTTTCTCATGTTATTCCTGACATGCAAACTACATGGCCCAGCAGAGAGAGGCACAGAGGAGGTGAAAAAGAAACCAGAACCCACCCCTGGACTCTTGCAGCCCGCTGCTAATTAGGTGAGACATGGTGAGAGGAACCCCTGCTATCAGCCAAGCCCAGGCAATGTAAATATTTGCAAGTCTAGGTCACCAGGTCCATTATTTACTGTTCTGTCCTATGACTTAAGGTTTGACATGAGACGTGAGGTTTTTAGAGGTTCCTTGTGTTTTGGTTCCTTTTTTTTCTTTTTGCTCTGAGCGTCCCTTGATTCCTTGCCACTTATTTAACTGTGAAAGGGAGGGCTGCCTCCAGCATCCCACACCCACAAAACAATGATGCTACTGTGAACTTTTCCCATCAATCCCAGTTTGCTGGGTGGCACAAGGTGATGGGGGCTATGAGCCAGAAGGGAAGGTGAGGCAGAGCTCTCAGCCCCCTGTCCTGCAGACAGACACCACTGGAAAATCACAGCCACGGCAAGAGGGATGTGAGCTACAAAACCAGGCAGCTCCCACCACAAACTCTCTTTGTTTCAGCAAGAACCTTCAGTTTGCACATTGACACTGGACCTGGTCCACAGGCTCCCATTTCCAATTTCTTTGCCAGAAAGTGAGGAAGGTAAATGATTTTTTTTTTTTTTTTTTACTCAAAGGCAATATTTCACATTCAATGCAAAATCTATATTCATCTGCCCATATTACCCCCGATCTCCTGCCTGTCAGCATCGGGCTGCTGCTACCTCACCTTTCCAAAGTTACTGATTAGATACAAGGATTTCAAAGGTTTATTTTTCCTTCTCCCCAGTAAGTTGGTTTTGCCCATTGAGGGAGATCACATCCATCTCAATTTCCCCTGAGCAGCCCCCATTCCCCACTGCTGCCCACAGCTTCAGGATTCCCCAGGCTGCAAAGGAACTATTATTAGTATAGTTACTAATAATATTATGTAAATAAGTGATATTATGTCAATCATAGCAGGGCCTGGAAGAAACAAGAGCTCTGCAGCTGGGATATTGCAGAGGTAAAGCCACATCCCTCTAAACCAGGTTCTGCAGATTTCCAGGGGCTTTGTGCAGCTTGGCCTGGGAGACTGGGTAAAGAAAAGCAGAGCAGATCTCCCTTCTTTGGGACAAGCTCTGAAATTCCCAACTATTTTCCATTTTCACTGGGTTTTTATTTTTTTACTTTTCTTCCAGAATGCAAAATATAGAGTGGACATTTCCTATGGGGACGTTTGTTTCCAGAGATGTGGTTTGCCCCTAAAAAAAACCCTTCCATTTAAAATTGGAAATTCCTCCCAGAGACTGGGGGATGCAGCTGACTCGGTGTGAGTGGGTTCCATCTCCCACCTCCAGGAACAGCAGCAGCAGCCACGTGGCAGGGATGGGGCAGGAAACCAAAATCATCTTTGAAATTCTCCGTGCTCTGCTCCTTCCCAGGGGTAAGGAGGGCAGGTGTTTGCCTGGGCTGGGTTTGTTGGTTCCACAGCAGAAGTGGAGGTGCTGTGGTGCCCTGCCAGTGTCCCTCTCACATTGATGGGGTTTCTGTGCTCAGAAAATACCCCAAATCACAAAGGAAGACCCTCTCCACATCCCCCCACTGCTGGCATCTCTCTGCAGGTCCCCAACACCCCCAATGTCTGCAGGACTCTCACACCCCTCAATCTCCTGCCACTTTCTGCTGCCCTTGGCACACTGGGCACGTTTTAGGGTCACCTAAACACACTCCAAAGAACACAGACCCTGCTGACACCCCCCTGGGCTTCCCAGCAAAGATTTCCTGACCTGGGGAAATGCTGGCACATGCCCTGAGCTCCATGCAAACCCTCCAAGGGACCCCGAGGCTCTGCTTCACCAGGGTGGGTGAGGGGGTACCAGAGGAGTCACCCCAAAGTGGACACAGATCAAAGCAAGGTGCCACAAACACACAAAGCTGAAGGAGCACAGCAGGCAAAGGAGAGAGATGGGAAATTTAATTTTATAAGGCTCGTAAGAAAGGAGATTAAATGGGGAGTGTGATGATGCTATAAATACCTCCAGGGAAATACCATCAAAGGAGAAAGGGGGATTATTCAAATGATCTGGAAACAGTAAAACAAGGAGAGCTGGGGCCAGGAGCTGCAAATGGAAATATTTCAGGCAAGGCATCAAGAAAAGCTGTCAGAGAAGTGAGAGTGATTAGGTGCAGAAATTGGCCATCCCAGAGAGGCAGGGCCTTATCAGAGGTATTCAGGGTGGTGTAAACACACGTTGGGAGGGCATGCAGGTGTGACCTGGGAAAGGAGAGGGGTCAGAGCTCCTAAAGGTAGTTCAGAGCCCCTCACCCATGGTGTGAGCTGCTCCTGTGTCTGAGCGCTCACCATGAGCCCCTGGGGCACACACAGAGCCCAAAAACCCCTGAGGCTGCCAGAGCTGCCCATCCCTGGCTGAGGCACTAGAGCATCCCCAGGCACTCACCTTCCTCTTCCCCTCCTGCCTTTCTCCATTTCTCTGCTTTCATTTCCCTGTCCTGTGACCGAAGAAAACAAAGGCTGTTGGAGCCATATGCTGACTTTTCTGGTCCACGATGAAATATGAAATAAAATATCCCAGCCAGCTCGCCACTGTGTAACTTGGCAGAGTAGCATGAGCAGCTAATGAGTAAAGCTGAAGTTGGCTGTGCAATTAAAAGTGATGTATTTTTATATATAAATGATGAGTTTTCCATCCTCAAAGCTGATAAATTTCTCAGAGCTAAATTTCTCAAGCTAAGAGCCTTTTGTGGCCACATTTTTACACAGTGCTTTTTTTTTTTTCCTCTGCTCCCCTCTAAAAAAAAAAAAAATGACCAGTTTTCCCATCTACTTAATGGGCTGTAAATACTTTTCTGCTAAGATGAAAAGTCCATTCGATTTGCATTAAATCTTCATCATTACCAGCTCTTGAGAGACTGCAGCAAGGCTGGATACTGACACAGAATATTGCATCTTTTGCTGGAAACCTTCCCTTAGAGATCCCAAGGGGGAAGAAGAAACAAAAAAGGGGTGAATAAAACCCTGTGGTTTGGTATTGGGACACATCTAATCACTTATAATTCCCTTTCCAGCAAGTAGATGCGTCCCAATACCAAAGCACGGGGTTTTATTCACTCCTTTTTTGCATGTGGGGTCTCCTTGCCAGCCTTGGTGCTGTTAGGGCAAGATCTGCCTCAGAGCATCCCTGATGCAGGAGTTTCCCTGGGGAGCAGGCAGGGTGAAGCCAGCATGGACACCCTGGCCACGTGCATAGTTTTAATCCTTGGGGGCAAAGAAAACCAAGGGAAAAGGATCTTTCCCCCCAGGATATCCCACAGGGACATCCAGGGGGTGACCACAGATGTGCTCCTCAACCTGGCATGCTCTGCTTTATACTAACAGCCAATATTGGTCCTCATTTCTTCCTCCTGACAGAGACTTCTGCACAGAAACAGGCTCATTGGTGAGTGCTCAGAATTCAGGCTTTCCCAAATTCAGGCTTTTTCTGACTCAGCTGTAACACTTGAAGTGGAGCTGGACACATTTGTTCATCACTTCCAATTCTTCTGAGCCATTACAATACACTTTTTTCACACAATATTGAGTTTTTTTTTCAAAAGACAGAGGGTCTTGAGCTGCCCTTTCATCTTCAGGCACAGCCATCATCTCTTCAGCCCCTGATCCTGCCAGCTCACTGCTCAAAAGCTGCCTGCTTTGCCTTTCTTCTTGGCAAAACACAGTTGATTTAGAACACTTGGATGATTTTTGACAGTGATGAAGAGTAAGATCTCAAACTGGAGCACTGGGCTCAGCATGGGGCTGTTCTCCAGCCAGAAACCTGCTCTGATTGTCAGCTCTGCCCTTGCAGTGGATTCAGGAATTCTGTTCCTCGCCTGGTCTCCTGCACGGGCAGGATAAAGGCTTCCACAACTTGTTGAGCTGTAGTCATGATGTAAACCAAGGGAGGCCACAGTGCAGCTGTAAACAGCAAGATCCCAATGAATAAATAACTCAGTGCCACCTGTTTCTTGAGGAGGACTGTGATCACAGTGCTGCAGGGAGAGCACAGAACATCTCTGGAGCCGGACCTGCTGCAGACCAGCAAGAGATCCCCTGAGTTCCTGTGCTGGGGAGCCACCAGCAGCCCCAGCTCCAGGGCCTCAGCACCTCAAAACTCATCAGAGGGGTGCAAAAGGCTTCCAGACAGGACTTTCCAGTCGCAAAGACAAAACAACATGACAAGGGAGGTGGGGTGGGCAGAGAAATCCCTCCCAGAGGCAGCTGATGCTTATGGTAAAAATGCGGCAAACCCCGGCTCAGGGAGGAAATGATGATTGGCTCCAGCTCAGAAGGTTGAAGGATTGCTTTATTAAAACTATACTATATTACATTAATATACTATTTAAAGATATATTATCCCATTCTACATACTTACTTCTTACTTACCCAACTCAAACTCGTTTCTCTGCTGAGAGCCCGAACCCGAGCTGGATCCATTGGTCACTGACCCCAAACAACTTCACCAGAATCCAACCCAGCCATCCCTGCAGGTGAACAATCTCCAACCACATTCCACATGGGCAAAACCAAGGAGCAGAGATAAAGATTGTTTTATCTTCTCCTCTCTGTGCAGTCCTGAGAGACAGAATTCTGTCTGTCTGTCCAGAGAATGGGAATGTCACAGATGCTCACCTGGGAAGGGCTGAGAGAGGCACAGCATCCCCTCCCAGCTGTGGGTAACAAACTCTCCCTTCGAGGCTGTTTATCGTCTGTGCCATAAAAGTGTTTCAATCAAGCTGGGACAGTAAAGTCGAGTTTAAATTAAACTGCCCCATTTAGTCAGGATGAAGGCTGTTTGCATCTGAAACCCTGCCTCGGCCCAATAGCACAGATTTGGCTCGTAGCGTTTAAAGCAGCTGTCTTCATAAAAGCTAATAAAATACCGTTGGATAATTAAAAGCTTTAATTAAAAATGCAAAGTCCAAATAGTTTCATTTTAACAAGGAAACTTGTTTTGACATCTGAAATTGCTGCACAAGCTGAATTCCCATGTAGTCTCTCCAGGCTATTTAGAGTTTGCTGCGTAGCTGGAAATGTCTCCTCACTCTTTTGCAATCACCATGTGTTGCTGGGGATGTGCACCAAAAATTGATGCTGCTTGTTTTACAACTTCACTTTTAATTATCACAGTCTGAGGCAGCAGTGGGCTTATTTGCATGGCAATCCCTGAACAAAGCCTGGGGATGAGCAGCCTGGCATGCAGGGGATAAAATATGTAACTTGCAGGCACGGGCTGCCAAGCTCAAGGGAGAGCTGAGCAGAGCAGCAGGGCCAGCCTTGGGTGCAGCTTTCAGCTTCTGATCCCTTCCTGCAGCTTGGAACACCCCCACACAGGTGCTGGGAAATGGAATTTGGTGTGGCCTGGCTGGGGATGTGTGGGAATCCAGGGCTTCCCTCTCTCTCTCTGGAGTTTTTGGAGAGTGTGTGTGCCTTCTTCCAGGGAAGATTGGAGGTCATTTGATGGATTGGCTTCTTGCCCTTTTTTTTTTGCCCATCCAGGGACGCCATTTGTTGGAATCTGCAGCTGGGAAACCTCTGCTTTGTCCACGCTGTTCCCTTTGGACCCCCCTCAGCATCAGATCCTCTTCTGCTGGGGCTGATGGGGGTGCAATTTTCATCCCCTCCTCTCATCTTGGAACAAAAACACTCTTGTAACGAGCACTGGTGAAATTGCAGTAAATCCATCAGTCCACCCTCGGGAATGCAGATCCATAAGGCTTAAAACCAACAGGGACTGATTTAATTGTGTAATTTAGCATTTCTCAGAGAGCAGACCAAGCAGCCTCCCCAGGCAGCAGCTGTCACACACCCAGTTCCACTGCAGCTTCTCCTCTGCCTGCTCCCCTCAGTCCCTGGCCTTTGGCAGTGGAGAAGCCACCCCAGAGCTGCCAAGGGGATCTGGTTGTTACTGCCATTGCTTTGGAAATGGCATCTCCTCTCCAGGTGCCACTGTCCAGTTTCATCTCCAAGGCACTGGATTCTGATGGACCATTTTATGACTTGATGAAATTGGAGGTCTTTTCCAGCCTTAATGATTCATGACTTATTGGATCATAAGAAAGCAGATTTCTTTTTCCATTTCACATGCTCCTATAGGGGCTTAATGAGAATAAACTTCAAACATTTGCATTTCAACAGCCAATGGCTTTGTTTTGGCCTTTTTTTAGCATTTTTATTGGTGTTTTTCTCTCCAGGAAAGCCATCAAAAATTAAAATCTGGCTTTTGTCCAAGTCTTTTTAAAACCATGAGCAGATGCCCATGTCTTGGTGCTTTTTCTTTCCCTCCAGCTTTGGGTCCCCAGAGCACAGCAGTCCCCTCTGTTGTATCAGTTCCCCTGCAGGGATGGTCACTTTTTGCTTGTCTCCAGCTATTTGTCACATGCTGGGAGACCAAAAAATACAAAAGAGCAAGTTTGAAACATCAGGGGAACCTTTTTTCCTACTGTTATGGTGGTCAAATGGGAATTTTTTTGATGGAAAAATTTGCCTAAAGAGGTTTTGGACCCTCCATCCTTGCAGATACTCAAACCCAACTGGACATGGCACTGAGCAGTTTGTTGCAGCTGACCCTTCTCTAAGCAGAGAACCTTCCAGAGGCACCTTCTAACCACAGTGACCCTGTGCAATTGTCATGGGCCTGCACAGGATCATCCTCCATCCTGGGCACCCAACACAGGAGCTTTGCATTTCCACTCTGCACACAGCCACAGGAGCATTTTCTGTGCCTGGGGGAAGCCATGGTCATGCTAGGTTTCAATCAGACACAATAAAACTAATTAATGTGAAAAATCAAAGGCAAACTATGCTAGGCACTCAAGAAAATTAAACTGAATTGATTTTTCAAGTGGATTAAGATAAGTCACATTATGCTTCTTTGTATTGTTTTTAGCAGAATTAAAATGACCATGGCTCAGTTTCGTTCTCCTTAAATGAATGAAAGTAAACTGAATCCCTTGTAAGAGCCTCCTACCCAGGAATGTAATCCATAAACATTTATTTAATTTTGATTTTCTTTCCTGAGTGCCCTGATGAGCCTGAGCCAATACCTGAGGCTGTCTCTGCAGTCAGCAGCAGGAGACAGACACCTCTGGAAGGTGCTGCAGTGCTGTGACAGAGCTGTGTGCCCAAGAGTTGAGAGGTATTTCACTCAGCATCTCCAGGGAATTTCTCACCAACCTCCCCCTAAAATGCAGGGCAGTAAAAAACCACCCAACCCAGGACACTTGGGGAAATCACTCCTTGTCTGTGCCTGGGGCAGAGATGTGATGGGTGGGGAGTCCAGTGGCAAACACCAACATTTTGATCCCACAGGAATAAAAGGAAAGGAGCAATGATTGCTGCCCCAGCAGCAGGGCTGTGGTGGCTGGCACTCTCCCAGCGTGGGAATTGGACAGTGGACCCTGGCTGTGCAGGAACAGCTCCTGGTGTTGTCCAGAGGGTGAGAAATTGCTGGCCAGCACTGCAGAGGTTCCATCCAAAGGGAGGATTTGGGGAGATGTGGGACCTGATTCCAGCTTCACTCTGGGCAGCCCCACAGCAGCCTCAGAGCACTTTGGGGAGCAGCCTGGGGCTCTGCCCTGCACCCCTGCATCCTCCTGATGCCTCAGATTTGTAGCTTTTATATTTTTCAGATTCTGTGCTGCTCTAGTCTGTGGGTCTGGGCTTCACACGAGGGGATGGTGAGCTCTCTGCACAGAGCAGGGAGACAAAACAATTCCTGCTCCAGCTGGGCACCAAGGACAAATGATCCAAATCTCAGCCCAAGAGCACAACGTGGGCTGGAGAGAGAAAAACAAGGATGGGACTGCCTGGGCTAAAGCTGGAATTGGACAATTAACTCCAAGGTGCCAATGGAGCAGAACTGGTAAAAGTGAGAGACCCCATGAGTGGTTGTGCATTTTGGGACCATTTTGGTTCATTTGGGTGCAGCCCTGGCTGGGCTCTGGCGCTGCCCAAGGTGCATCCATGGAGGAAATCCTATAATGAATCCCTGCTTTATTCTTTAACTCTGTCTGGATCTGCCCTAGATCAGCCTG
This sequence comes from Taeniopygia guttata, assembly GCF_048771995.1. Taxonomy (NCBI): domain Eukaryota; kingdom Metazoa; phylum Chordata; class Aves; order Passeriformes; family Estrildidae; genus Taeniopygia; species Taeniopygia guttata. The sequence goes on from NC_133043.1 coordinate 6,538,246, forward strand.
CACAAGGCATCACTCCAACCCACAACCACACCCAGGGACGGGGGCTGAGAGCAGAAGGATGTTCCTGGTGCCAGGATGTGCAGGTGGCATCTGCTCCATCCTGCAGAGCACACACAGCTCAGGGCTGTGTCCAGCTGGGATCAGCCACGCTCTCGTGCCGCCTGCAGGCATCAGGGCTGCTTTGCATGTCTGCCTCAACTCTCATTTAAATCAGAAATTATTCCTGCCTGAAACTGGGAGAGGTCACTTCAGCATCCTAAACACACCACGAGATTAGTGCTGGAGTCCCATCTCTGCTGACATTTGGGGTGCAAAGCACTTTCCAACCCTGATCCCAGGCAGCACAAGCCCTTCTCTTCATTACTGGTATCCAGTATTTTTCCTTTTGCTGAGGAAAATGGGGTGATATTTATACCCTGCTGGGATTTATGAGGCTCAGCCACATGAACTGTGTGGATACAAACTCAGACAGTTTTTATCTTGCTGAGATTTTTACTGGAGACTTAAAAGGAGCCGGGATAGGGACACGGGTAAAGCTCAGGCTTTCCACATACTAAATCACTATCGGCTGACTGCTGCTGTTTATCATTGTGAGGAAAGACCAGGACAAAGCCAAAGTGGGGAAGCATAAAACCTCGGTATTTCTTGCCCTCTGCTCTAAGGTGGCACTGGAGCGAGCCCCAGCATCCCCCTTGGCACAGGGAATTGCTCCCCTCTGCTTTGATCATCCCACAAGCTGCTAACGCCTCATCACAACCTGTCACTAAAGCAGGGCAAAGAACAGCTCTGAAAACCTCCCGTAATCACCACGGCTTTCCCACTCCCTGTCACGATGAGACCTGGAGTTATTCAGCAGGAGATAAAGCAGGGTTAGCTCCCAGCCTGACCCTGCTCTTGGGGGACTCACCAGGATGCTGAGTTCATGCATCTTGTCTGGGCTGAGGTGGGCTGAGAGTTTGGACTTTGTTGCTCACACTGTGGGTTCATGCCCTCTTTATCTGGCTGTTTCTCATTCTCCCTGGGCCTGACAAGAAAGTCCCTCCTGGATTTGAAACACGTTCTCCAGGGAAGTTTTATCAGGACTTCTGGAAAGTTCCACTTTTAGCAAATTAAAGACAAAAAAAATCCCTGAATTTGCTGGCCTGTTGTGCTTGCTGTCACAGCAGCCAGTGTGATGCTGCAAATCCAAACCCTATCATGCAGAAAGGAAAAGCTGTACTGGTGGGCTGTGGTGGGTTCCAGTCTGGCTCATGTGCATTTTCTGGGATTTGCTTTTTCCACTTGGTGACAGCACTGAGCTGTTTATAAGCAAGATAAGCCCTCAGATGCAGCTTTGCAAAAAACAAGTAAAAACAGAGACCAGACTCCACAGCTCAGCTGGTTAGAGACAGTTTGTCCTTCAGCCAAACACTGGGAACAGCATCCACCTGGAGGAATTCCTGAGTTCACAGCACTCCTAGCCACGAAATAAACAGAAATATCCCCCTGGTTTGGCTATGATGTTGTGTCAGAGGCATCTTCAGGTGGGTATGGCACACTGCAGCTGCAGCAGTAGGGAAAAAACTTTTTTTAATAAGCAAACTCAGGCAATGCACCTTGTATGAATGTAAATCCTGCCACCCATGACTTTAAAAACTGCTGGAAGAGGAGTGTGGACAGTGGGGGCATTTTTCTCCTTTCTAATCTCATACGTGTGGTAGGAATGACCAGGGAATGGTGGATGGAAAATACCAAAATGGGAAGAAATAATTGCCCTTTCCTATTATTTTTTGCTGTCATGACGTTTGGCAAAAATTCCATTTGGCAGAAGTTTGGTTTTTAAGCAGTTTTAAAGCAGAGTCCATTCCAACTTTGCAAAACAGTGATTTTACCAGAGCTGGTTTTCACCCATTGCTCAGAGCAAAGTTGAGTCTGGGCTGGTGGAATGCCCTGATGTGCTCTGCCTCCAGACAGCCTGTGCCTGGCTCCAGCCCCAGCAGAATCTGAGGGAGAGTGTGAGATTTGGCTTCATAATCACACTTAACACCTCTTTTTGATTTTATAAATCTGGGCTGGTTGTGGCTGAAAGCAAGAAGCAGATGGTTTTAACTGCAGAAGTTAGTTACACCCCATTCAGAGGTCACTTTTCAGTGACCTCAGTTTATTTTCTGAATAAACTGATGGGAAAAAAATCTCTCTCCTTTTCAAAATCCAAGTCCTTCCATTGCCCAGGGTACCTCAATTTGATCCCATCTCAAACCACCAACCCATCCTAAGCAGGGCTGTGCTACCCAAGGAATTTCTCCAGCAATCATTTCTTCCTTCAGAAAGCCAAAGCCAAGCAAAACCAGTTTTTCTGCAAGCTCATGCAGCTAGGGAAGAGAGAAGAACATGCTGATAAGCATCTTGGATGGCTGCAGGATAAATTTATGTCTGATCTGTTCCCTAATACAAAATGTTTTGGTTGTTTTCTCTCCTCAGCAACTGTACATGAAAATCAAAGTTAATGACATGAGGATTAAATACCCCCAGGATGGGGAAATAAACCTTGACTTCTGGCAAGATTTGAGAGGTTTTGTACAAAATAAAGTCATGTGAACAGCAGTGTAAACGCTTCAGTGTGAGATTTCCCACAGCACTTTGGACCATAAAGCACATTTTACATGTGAGGACAGCATTTGCTGGGCTCCATCCTGTGATGGGACATGGCACAGCCCTGGAGCCACCAGGTGTCCCAGAACAGTGTCAGGGATTTCCCAGGTGGAACAAGGGACCAGCACCCTCACACGGGGCAGGAGCCCCACTGGGTGACCACTGCCACGGGGACAAAACCAGTCAGGACACGGGGCAGGTCCACTCCATCCCTGATGGCTCTTTGGGACGTGCCAAGCCTGAGTTTGGTTCACTCCTGGTGCTCCAGAGCAGCAAGGTTGTCAGAATCTGAGGTATTGATGATTCTGAGATTGTAAAAGTCTCTGTCTGTCAGCCCCGCTGCCAAAGCAGAAGCCATAATTTGTCTGTGCTGGTTTCAAGGTTGTTTATTCTGTTTATCTCTAACATGTTCTGCTGCCCTGCCGCAGCTCTGTCCTGCAGGGCAGCGTGTGGGGCTCTGCCCTCAGTGGGATGGTACAAACATTAAATACCAGAAACTACCTGTGCTGGATTTACAATAACGTGCCAATATCTGTCACCTACGTTGGACAGTGTGTCCCCAGCCTAAACCAACAGAAAAATGCCAACACCACAGTGAAACATGGAGGGCATGAAGAAGGAGAAAAAGGACAAGGCACACCCAATTTCCTCCATCTTGTGTCTTTGAACCCCTAATCTAGAATCCTAAAATTTTACTTTTGCACCCGTGCCACACTTAATTATTACTTATATCAAACACTCAGAGCTTGTAATTCATCCTGTAAGATTGAAAACTCTTTTTGATGGACAGAGATCACAGACAGTGTCTCTGGGGGCTCTGTCCGGGGGGGTTCCTGACCCCTGCCAGGGTCCCAGAGCTGCCAGGGCAGCCAGAGGGAAGCTCTGGATTCCCACACAAGGTGAATGCTGGAGGGGTGATAAGGGTGATAAAATGGTAACAGCCCTGCAGGCTGAAAGGTGGGCTCCTGTCCCAACAGAGAAACGTGAGGAAATGAAAAAATTAAAGCACCAGGGAGGGAAATGTGCTGGAGCTGTGCTTTTTTCCCATATCCAGATTTCCCACCCCACTGAGTACACTGTGCTACGGGTTTTCACACACTAGATGTCAGCAGAAGAATAAAAATCACTGTGGTGCTCCAGCTTAAACCTGGCAGGGATTTCCATTGGGCCACTAAAACTCACAACCTGACACCAATAAATCCATTTGCTGCAGCAATAACCAGATTGGGCAAAGGGTGGCAGGGAAAACCCACCCAGGGGAGATTTGATGTCTCTGTAAGTCCTGGGTGGAGAAAGCCACAAACCTGGGGCTGACTCCTCTGCCTCAGCAGAATCCTGAGACACTCAGGGACACCAGAAGAGCATTTTGCACACACATTTTGGGTGGTGGGGGATCTGCTGCTGGCCCGGCATTTCTGGCAGAGCTGATTTAACCACCCAGCACTGCTCCCCAGCTTCTCCTGCACACACCTTTGAAGATGGGGATTAGGAAGAAGCCCTGCAGGTATGACCTGCCCCTTGCTCCACTGGCAAAACAACAAGCCACAGTATAAAACCTTTCTGTACCAGGAGAAACAGTCCTGTGCTATCAGCTTTGGTATCTTTATGGTTTATGCAGCAATAAACTCAGCAGCAGAGGGGACTGATTCAGTGTCACCTGCCACCCCACAGCTGTACCTGCTTGTCCTGAGCTGGGCTGTCACCCTCTCCCAGCAGCTTTTACTCATTTTTGGACAGGGCTGAGAGCTGGGAGATTTGAGGTCCTGTGCTGGCCTCTTTGTACAAGACCAGGAGAATGGATCACTGAGCCTTGGGAAACCTCCCTACCCCAAAAATTTGCCCCTACAGACTCAGCTGCTCTCTTGACTTGGGGCAGAGAGCACCTTAGAGCACATCCCAGAACATCCACATGGGATTCCCAAACCCAGAGCTGGGAGGCAGCCCAGGGGTCCCCTTCAAGCTACACCGGTGTGTGAAGATGCCCAAGGCTTTGGGGCATTCAAAGATTTCCTTCCAAACCACACTCTTACCTTTAGCAGCTGAACCAGCCAAAATGGCATTGCACATGCAGCTTTTGGAATACATCATGGGTCACTACTCGCCCCCAAATTCTTCTTCCTGGCTATGCCCTGGAGATGGATGGGCTCTCAGGGCTCTCCCAGACAAATTGGTCTCCCCTTTCCCAGGGTCTAGGATTTCAGACCCTCCCCATCCCAGCCCAAGGTGTCTCCCCGTGCACTGACCCTGCAGGACACAGTTCAAAGCCTCCAACAGGAAAAACAGGAAAATCCTCCCTGTCTCTCTCTGCTGACACAGTTTCGGTCTGGTTCTTGGTGTCAAAGGAGGCATTCAGCTCCACCCGAGGAGTGCTGCTTGGTCCCTCCCCGGAGGGAGGACACACGGTGGGCAGCTCCCAATGGGTGCCATAAATTCCTGCCAGAGAAGGTTTGGGGTACCTGTGGGAATCCAGGGCTTCCCTCTGGCTGCCCTGGGACCCTGGCAGGGGTCAGGAACCCCCCCGGACAGAGCCCCCAGAGACACTGGCTGTGATCTCTGTCCATAGAAAAGAGATTTTAATCTTACAGGATGAATTACCAGCTCTGAGTGTTTGATATCAGTAATAATTAAGTGTGGCACGGGTGCAAAAGTAAAATTTTAGGATTCTAGATTAGGGGTCCAAAGGGGACAAGATAAAAAAGTATGTCTTGTCCTTTTTCTCCTTCTTCATGCCCTCCATGTTTCACTGTAGTATTAACATTTTTCTATTAGTTTGAGCTAAGGACACACTGTTCAACGTAGATAATAGATATTAGCACATTATTATAAATACAGCACAGGTAGTTTGTGGTATATAATGTTTACAACATCCCACTGAGGGCAGAGCCCCACATGCTGCCCTATAAAACAAACCTACAGCAGCGCAGCAGAACATGTTATAAATAAGCAAAAATAAACAACCTTTAAAAACAGCACAAACAAATTATAACTTCTTCTTTAGCAATGGAGCAAAAAGACAAAAATCTTTCTACAATCTCAGAATCATCAATACCACAGATTCCAACAGGTACCAACCCTGACTTCCCCATTACAGCACTTGCCCTCTGTTTATCCCCCTGCCCAGCCCCAGCCTCGGGCCAGGAGGTGGGAGCAGATTTCAGCTTTCAGTGGCTTAAGGAGCTGCATTTCCTGCTGAGCAGGTTCATGGCTCTGCTCATCCCTGGGGTTTTAGCTCCTGTCGCAGCAGGGCAGTGCCCAGGGAAGGGACACAGCCTGTGTGTCACCCCGGGGACACGTGGAAGGGTGACACACCGGCCAAGTCAGGAGACACACAGGCCCAGAGGAGATCTGAGCAGCCCTGTGAGCCTGAGCTCACACAACACTACGGCTCCAGCACTGCCATCCCATAAAAAGGTGCCCCAATGATAAACCACTGATCCCTTGGAGATCAGGGGCTGTGCCAGTCCCACCAGGGACACAGGGGATGAGCAACACCCCCCAGAGCCCTGCTGGGGCTCCCCAAACCAAAGCCTTATCCTCCACAGCCTGCTCTAAATGCTGTTGGAACACCCTCGTGGAGATCCCAGCTCCACGTCCAGCCCTTCACCTCCAGGTTTCCTACAGCTGTTTCACACATGACTTCAGGAAGCAGCTCCAGCCTGGCCTGTGCTCACCAGAGGGAGATGTTTGGGACTGGGAGGCAGCCCATCTGCAGAGCAGGGCTTGCCTTTGAAGAGCCACCCTCTGACTTCTGGCTTCTCAAAAATGCAACCACAGAAAAGAATTTTTCTCCCCAGGCCTCATCTGGCAGGGTCCTTGCTCTGAGGTCTCAGCTTCCAGCATAAAAGCAAGAAATTCTTCCAGATCTGGTGCTGTAACTGCCAGGGTTAGATGTAGCACAGAGTAGGGTCCCCTCTGGGTCTGTTTGACATCACTCATCTCCCCACATGGAACCAGTCCCACCTCCAGACATTACCCTGGCTGCAGTTGCAGAAGATGCTCCAGCTCCCCGATGCCTTTTGCATCCATCAGCTCTTTCCCACATCTTCTTCCCCCTCCTCACGCTGCTGTTTGCTGGCTCTGTCACCAACTCCTCAGCATCACACGTGGATGGGGAACTCCTGTAGAAATGTAAACTTCAAGGAATTTAGAGATTTTTGAAGAGCTAAGATTTTAGTTAGAAATTAGCCTTACTAGAGTTAATTAAAATAATAATAATAAACGAGTAGGCCTTGATGAAGTTAGGAGTTAGTAGTTAACTAATAATTGATTGCTTGTCAACACAATGTTTAATTAGCTGGGTTTATAATGAAGAATATAGAAACTGACAAATAGCTTTTAAGAACATAAGACAATTGTGGTCTCTTCTGTTCTGAAACCAACTGAAGACAAGGAATGGGAGTTCTACCAAGAGTTCATTTGTCATACTTGCATTGAAAAGGTAGAAAGGTCAGAACGAGGAGGAAGACTTCATTTACTTCCTCATTTTGGGACCCCTCCCCATGAAAGGGACCACTGACCCATTTCAAGGGACAAACTACACATGCTGAATAACTTTTGGAGTGATTAGCATATGAAGCAGGGAATGGGATGTACTAAATGATGAATATGTATTTGTATTTTGTGTATTCAATACTTGTATGGATAAATAGACTCTATAATCACCTAGAAGGCATGGTGTGTATTTGGGAGCTATCCCACACACTGCCCGGCGTAGAATAAACACACACTTTCTAACTTTAAATTGTTAGAGAGTTTTTGTCCGTCACAGTTGGATATCGGTACTAGATCAATATCCGTATTTTTTTAATAAATCACTGTGGGTCACACACATCCTATTGTTGGCCTCCTTCTCAGCCTCCCTGCCCCAGCACACCCAGTCCCAGCACTCAACTGCCTCTCTCCTTCAAAAACCACTTTCCCAGAGTGGATCCACCGGGACCCCTGGAATTCAGCACACACTGCCGAGGCCACCCACAGCTCAGCTGTGCTGCTGAATTCATGACCAGACTAAGAGTGCCCAAGTCACACCCAGGCCAACAAGACAAACAACATCCCTGTCCTGTACCAGCCCCTGAGGCAGCTGCATTTCCCTCCTGGGGGGGATGAGGCAGCACAACACACGCACTGCAGGCTTTTCTCCAGGGCTGATGGCACACAGAGCCATGGTGCATCTCCCAAGCCTAAGTCAGAGCAATGCTGCCATAAATATAAATAAATGCTGCTTTGGACCCCTTCAAACAGCCTCTGGCAGATCACAGCATTGGGGAAAGCAAGGACACATTGATCCCAGCACACAATCATGCAGGGGATGTCAGTAGAGGGTCCTGCAGCCCTTTCAACCCCCCTGCCCTGCTGAGAGCTGCTCTCAGCAGCAGTTGGGGTGACAATGTTGTTGAAACAACCCTTTCCCATTCCTCCCCCCAACCATGGGGTGATGCAGCACTGGCTTCATGGCTTAATGTGAACCAGCTTTGGTAAATATAATAAAATTATAAAAAGAGGGGAAATTTCAGCACAAAAGAACTGAAGTCTCTCATGCACCTGTACTTTCCCTTTGGCTAAATTGATGTGAATGGTGGATAGACCCTGATTCTCATGGGAACCCATCCACTTGCTATTTCTCTACAATGCAATAAAAATAATATTAAAAATAGTCTGTGGAGTAGAAAGGGCAGGAAAAAGAAATCGACACCTGATGCTGTTCTTCTGCCTTGTCTGAAATCCAACAGCTGAGCTCTGGGAACAGGCATGCCCATGCAATTACAGCTCAGTCACTCCCAGACCTTGTCTTGAACAGAAACTGGGGTGAAATTATCCTTCTGGAGGACTGAAATGTTTTTATGAGGTTATTGAAGCAGCAGCTATGGCTCTGCCATCTCACCCTGGGACCACAGCCCACGGCTCTGTTCCACCCTCCTGTATTGGGGAGAACAGATGAAAATATCCAAACCTACAAGGCATTAAGGCATTGTGTTAAAAGGCAGTGTTATAAAAGCCTAAATGCTGCAGGAAAGCCTAATTTTGTAACATTCAAACCTCTCCAAAGTGCAACAAAGAGGGAAAGATGGCACAAAGAGCTGAACCCAAGTGCCAGGGGGACAGGGCAGTGCTGGAGCTGCAGTCATGCCCCCAGACAGGCTGTGCTCTGCAACACAGACATATGTCTGGGGTGGTTTGCTGGAGAAGTTTTGAATTAAGACTGCTGGGGAGCAAAGCAGCAGGCTTGGGAACCTCTGCAAACCAAAGGTGGAGAGGGGCAGAGGTGCAAGTTCCTCCTTGCACTGAGCCTTGGACTCCACTGGGCACTGCCTGGCTGGGCAGCACCTTTGCTGTTACAAAGTGAAGTTTTTCAGTCATCATTCACTTTTACTCCTTTTTACGAGTTTTAGTAACACTCCCATAAACAGGTTTTTAAAGCAATCCATTTTCTCTGACACACTGCATGTTAGAGATTAGCAGAGGCTTTTTATGGCAGGTAATAAAGAACTCTGATGTCAAATATTTTAACAAGCCAAGTGCTCCATGGGAAAAGCCCAAGGGGCTCCAAATGCACTTCTGCTCTGCAGCAGTCAGGGAGAGGGCGAAGACACCGAGATTTTTCTGGGAAAATTCCTTAGATTTTATCTAATTTTTGGAAAACAACAAAGTGGCTCCAGCCCCACTACTGAACTCAAGAGCTTCCCAGCCAAGCATTGCCTGCACTCCATGCAGAGCTAGCTGTTCCCCCTTCAGCATCTTCATGGATTTGTTCAAGGGAGACTCTGCCTTTAGAAAAGAGTGGATTTAGGGTTATCTTTGGTGAGCTGCAGTTTATCCTCTCCAACACATCCACCCAGAGCTGCCTGCAGCCATGGTCTGCTACACACACCACAGGGATGAGCCCCCAAGGGGGGTTTCTATCCCAGGTGATGCTGCTGGCTGGAGGCATTGCATCCAGAATTCACAGAATTCACAGAATTTACAGAATGACTGGGTTGGAAGAGACCTCAAAGATCATTGAGTCCAACCCAGCCCCAACACCTCAACTCAACCCTGGCACCCAGTGCCACATCCAGGTTTTGTTAAACACACCCAGGGATGGGGACTCCACCACCTCCCTGGGCAGCCATTCCAGAACTTTATCACCTTTCTGTAAAAATCTTCCTAATATCCAACCTGTATTTCCCTTGGTGCAGCTTGAGGCTGTGTCCTCTGGTTCTGTCAGTTCCTGGAGAAAGAACCCAACCCCACCTGAGCTCAGCCACCTTTCAGGGAGCTGCAGAGAGTGATGAGGTCACCCCTGAGCCTCCTTTTCTCCAGGCTATCCCTTGGCTGCAGCCAGTGAGGAGGAGGAGGAGGTGGTGAAGGCCAGCACATCATCACACCACCCTCCCAACCCACAGCAGAGAAAGTGTCTTTTGCCAGGCATGGGGTGGCACCCGTGCAAATGAGCCCCTGCTGCTGTTTGGCCAGAGCACGTCGGGTTCCTGATCAGGAGAGCTGGGAGAAGCAGGGCATTAAAAGGCAGCTTAAAAAAAAATGAAATGCTGCAGGAAAACCTAATTTTGTAACATTCAAACTTCTCCAAACTACATAAAAGAAGGAAAGATGTCATAAAGTGCTGAACCCAAGTGCCAGAGGGACGGGGTTCCTGATCAGGAGAGCTGGGAGAAGCAGGGCTTGGCAGCTCTGCTTGCTGCTCTCCACAGCCTCAGCATCTCCCTGCTTTCTCTGCTTTCCTTCACAGCCCAAATTCCTGATGGGTACCACGAGCATCCCCCACTGCTGAGCATCCCTTTGGATTTAGTGAGGCTAAAACCGGCCGGCAGCCATCCCAAAAGCACTCGGGATGGGCTGTCCACCCACACACAGGATTCAGTTTCCACCCCTCAGCTCACGTTCAGAGGGGGCTGCAGCCTGAGAAACCAGCCAGAGTCGCTCACACACGGGAACAGCCCACGCAGTCACTGCAGCAGCTGCCAGATTTATCTCTGCCCACAGAGGGAAGAGCCTTGTGCTGTTCTCCAGGAGCCCAAACACTTTTTCCTGTTCCCTTTCCCCTCTCATCCCTGCTGGCCTGCATGGAGGAGCCCTGCAGAGCAGGAGATGGGTCTGCAAGCCACACAGTTTTTAGGAGGTTATTGAAGCAGCAGGCATGGCTCTGCCATCTCACCCTGGGACCACAGCCCACGGCTCTGTTCCACCCTCCTGTCGGTGAAAATATCCAAACCTACAAGGCATTAAGGCATTGTGTTAAAAGGCGGTGTTATAAAAACCTAAATGCTGCAGGAAAGCCTGATTTTGTAACATGTAAACCTCTCCAAACTACATAAAAGTTTGCAAACCATAGAGTCAGTGAGGCTGGAAAAGACCCCTAAGGTCATCAGCCTGCAGAAGCCCCACTGCAGCCCCACAGGACCCCCAGTGCCCTCCCTCCTCCTTCCAGCCCTGCTGAAATAAGCAGAGCTGTTTCTTCACTTTCCCATGACTGGATTCCCCTGAAAACAGCAGAAAATGTTCCTGCTGATGGTAATTAATCTGACAAGAAGTCAGGAGACACAGATTAAATGTCTCATATCATGGGGGATCGCAGATAATTGCGAAGATAGGCTGTGGTACAGAGCTGGCAGAGAGTCTGGGTGTGCATTTAGAGATCAGGGACAGCCAGCCTGTGCCTTGGGATTCAGCACAGCCTCCGAGCTGATCCCCCAGCACTGCTGCAGCTCACACAAACACACCCCGGGTTTGGCATGCAGGACTCCCCATCCTTCTGGGGTGGCAGACAGCCCCAGCACAGCTACCACGGGGGACTGTGGGGACATGGGCACATTCCTGGGCAAGGGAAAAGGCATTGCTGAAAGCTTTTAGCCCTGGCCCATGCCTGATCCCAGCAAGGTGAATGACCAGAGAGAGACAGAGTTATTCAGGCACTGACCTCCTACAGCAATGGTCCCCCCTAGTCCAGTCCCTCTTGCACAGACCCCCAGGGTCTCCTCACTCAGCAGATGAAAGCACCTTCCTATGGCCTCTGGGAGCATCTCTTGTCTCTTTGCACAGATGAATCCAGGCACTTCCATAACTTCATACATATTCTATAAAAATGCAGCCACAGCCCTGCACTGCTGCAGCCAACTTTCTCTGGGAGAAAATCAGCAGCACAGTTTTCTCTGCCATCCAAGTCCCACATCACAGGTCTCTACAGATGGCTCTGATTAAGATGATTTCTCCCAGCACTTAAATAGTCCTGAAAATACCTCAAAGATGTTTTGGTTAACACCTTTCATTAAGCCTTCAGCGCCTGCTTCAAGCCCATCTGAGGTGCTTGGAAAAAAATCCAAGGGCTGTGATAGCACAGCAAGGCTCCCAGCTTTCCAAGTAGGTGTTCTGAAGGTGGACATTGAAGACTTGGGCTGTTTGACCACCTGTTGAGGGCAACACAGTCTTTGAAATGGAAGAAACTGTCCTTGAAATAGGGCAGACTGCAGGTGATGCAGCATTTGCATAATGAACAGGAGCAGAATATGAGAATCTGCCCTCAAAGGAGCAGAAACCATCTCTGATCACTTCTTCTAAGAGTAGATATATGAAGTTGATGCTTGGTAACCCATCTGCAGCTGCACATCATCCTTTTAGGATAATCCATGCAAGCTTTGCAGCCAGCATCCACAACCACACATCCCACCCCCAGGTCCTGCACCACTGCTGCTTTGGCTTTTGGGTCTTCCAGAGGACTTTCCTTTTTTCTCTGAAGCATGAAGGCTGAACTTGGATCTGAGATCAGAGTGGTTGTGCTTTAGCTGTGCAATCATTGGAACTGACTGAGGCCAACAGGCCCTGACAGCACAGATGTGTCTCTGAACAAACCAGCCTGGGCTGTGGCTCTGTCTTGGAGCACAGGGGAGGCTGTGGCTGGTTTGGGGTTTGGGATGGCTCCTCTCACCACAGCTCTTGTTTCCTGGTAATCTGCATGGGGAAAAGCTGACCTCACTGCAAATGCAGTCAGTGGCATCTGAAACTCAAAATTTCTCAGGGCATCTGCTGGTTGGAGCAACCTATCCATTTTCTTTCTTCTCTGCCTTTCATATCTATGTCTGCAAAAACCAGAAGTTTTCTCTCCCTAAGTTCTGAGATGGAGAGATCAACCAAATTGAGAAAGCAGTTAAAACCAGAGGTCAGTGCTGTGCTCTGGGGAGTGAGTCCTTCAAGGGAGGGCTGGGGTTCAGCCTCTGGAGGCAGGAACCTGCAGAGCCTGATGGTGGCATTTCCCCAGGACATCTCCAAGGCGATTTCTCTTCAGGAAGCACCTGTGCAGCTGCTGTCCCTCTTTCATCACCCTGACTCAACTTCTCTGCCTGCAAAGGAGAGACCATCCACCACCACACTGCCCATCTGCAGCTGCCCAGTGCCCACAGCATCCCTGTCCCATCCCCACCTCTGGGAACAAGCTCCACTGGGAAAACACCCTCACAACTGCTGCCACCAGCTTGAATAACTTTTAATTCCAGCTGGGACAAACCAGGAGACCAGAAAACAAAACTGAACCAGGCTCGCTCTTGTTCCCAGCAGGGTCTCAGTGAGGCAGGAAGGTTTTGCTACGCTGTTAAAAAAAAAAAAATATGGAGAAAGAAGAGAACTTGACCGAGGATGTGTAGAGCTCACAATGAGCCAGGGCAGGGGAGATGCTGTCCCACTCCTGGCCCTCTAGCATTACTTTCTCCTCTAAGTCTCAGCACAGCAAAGAGGACAGGAAACTCCCAGAGAGAGCTGGAGACCCAGCATTGATCAGAGCTGAGAGCTGAGCACAAAGCAGTTTCCTTCTCTGCATACAGACTTCACAGGGTCTTGCAAGATCCCACCAAAAATCAGAGTGAACTGCCTTCTCCTCATAGAGAAATCCATCCTGGCCCCACCATCCTGAGCGGGGCCAAGCAGGGATGGCACCAGGATCACCGAGCCAGTGTGCCCAGTGTGCCCAGACACGAGCTGAGCAGCCACCTGGAATTTCCCCAGGAAACTTTTCCAAGCTGGCCAGCAGATGGGGATGGAAGAGCAGCCAAGGTCTGATCCATGGGCAACCCTGTTCCTCCAGCCTGGCTGTGTCCTGGTGGGTGTCAGGGCTCAGTGGGCACTGTGGCTAGACAAGGATGGCATGACTTGGAAGCAGAGGAAACACCCCAGAGTTGAAGTGTTACCCCTAGGGCAGCCAGAGTAGGGATAACCCCTAAAATAACTCCACCAGATGTCCTTGGGGTCTGCCTGTCCCCAGTAATCCAGGGTGGAGAGATCTGTCCTCACCATGGGTGTCCCCATTGCCTGATGGGGAAATTAAGGAGCACCAGAGAGCAGATCCAGGTTTAGGTGCCTGCAGCAGCACTGCAGTGAAACTATGACCAAGAGCAGCTCCTGGCAGGAAAGAGAGCCCTGAGAGTCCATCACATGCCCTGCTTGTCTGTACCTGCACAGTGTAACCTCCTGAGAGCACCCAACACCCAGCACCCAGAGCTGGGTGGGAAAACTTGGAAACCCCAGGGAGAACTCAGAGGCACAGAGAAAACTCCTTCAACTCAAGCAGCTCTGCCATGTTCAGCTCTGCCCCCAGTCCAGGTGTGCTGGATTCCCCCTGGTTTGCCCCGTTCAGGATTTTCCCAGTGGGTGCTGATGGCCAGTGAGTGTCCCATGGCAGGACACTTGCCAGCACAGCAAAGGAAAGGGTGGGTTTCTGTGGGTTTCTGTGGGTTTCTGTGGGTTTCTGTGGGTTTCTGTGGGTTTCTGTGGGTTTCTGTGCGTTTCTGTGGGTTTCTGGTGCCTCTGGACACAGCACTAACGCAGAAGGGTTTCCCCACTGGAGCTGGGCAGTCAGAGCCCAGAGCTGCCTGCTTTAACCTTCCAAAATAAAGAAACAGGAGCAAACAATGAGCCACCCTCAGTGCCCTGAGCTTTGCCCTATCAGGAGCCGTCATTATGTCGATGTGTAATTATACCATTAATTACTGACCATAAAGCTCTAAAGAAAACAGACCTGAAATGAATCTAGTGCTGGAGCAAAGTCTTGAGAGATAGCTCTGTGGCTGCTAAGGTGATGGAGACTGAGCTTCAATTTCTAAACCAAAACTGAAATTGCAATTAGCTCTCCTTGTTGCCTAAATCCAACAAAAGACCTTTCTGCATTTAATACCAAGAAGGGATGTCTCTGAACTGCCATCCAACCACAGAGGCTTACAAAAGCCAACTGGAGCAGAGCAGAGGGAGCAGAATCCCAAACGTCTCCTTGGGCTGAGCAAGGCTCTTGTTTGATTTTGGATTTGCTGCACACTCAATGTACATCTCTGAGCAAGCCACTTAATCTGACCCTGGCCCAAAGCTTAGCTGTCTGTCAAATGTTAGAAAAGAGCTTTGTCTCCCTCACAAGGACTCGGAGGTTTAATTACCGGCTGTGCCAAGATGCCCTTAGGTGGAAGCTGCAATGCAAATGTAAAGTATCATTATTAGAGCTTAGCAAATAACTCAAATGTTTTTCTGCAGCAACTCCCTCGAAAAGAAATTAGATTCCTTTCTGCTGTGTTTGGGCATCTTTCCAGGCTCTCTTGTTGTGACACTCATGAGCAAGTGGAGAACTAAGAATATGAAGGTAATTCACCAAAAGTCAATGCCCAGCTCCTAAACCTGAGCCCTTCACACGGAGCCTGGCTCCTGCCACAGCCCCTGTGTGTGCCCAAACCTGGCACCAAGGGAGGCAGGCCATGGGGCTGCACCCAGGCAGGAGGGCCATCAGCTGCCTGTGGGCACATCCAGCCCATCCAAACAGCCCTGGGACCCTTGGGGACATGCAGACATCAGCCACTGCCTCCTGCGCTGTCCCCAGTGCCAAACCTGGGGGTGGCTCCCAGCCTGGGCACTCTCAGGGCCTTGCTGTGCCAGGGGAGCATCAAAGATGGGAGAAATGAGGGAGAGAGGCTTTGCTGAAAACATTTTACACATCCCTATCAGCTCAGGCAATGCAAATCCCGATGATTTGAGCCTTGTAGTGCTGGCCTCTGACAAGTCTGGGACACAGATTTGCATCAGAAGTTCTTTGGGATGGTGGTTCTCTCGGGCTGGGCAGTTGCTGTAAAGCTCCAGGAGTTTATGAGGGTCTGGCAAAACCTGCCAGCTCCTGCTGTAATCACTCAGGACCTTCCTCAGCACCGTGGGCTGCACTGTGGCCACTGAGTCCCAGCCCAGGGGTGCACAGGAGCATCACCACAGCCTGACCTCCCCGACAGCCTTGTGTGAGTGGGAGCAGCACAGAGGAACATTTTCAATTAGCTTTACAGAAAACATTTGCCTGAAACTGGATGCTGTGTGAAACTCCTGAACTCTCCTTTTTCTCTCAGAGCTGGGGGTGAGGCAAGGGAGGGACAGGGGGGAACTGGAAGAGATTTTTATTTGTTCAGATCGGAGTTGCACTGCTTTGGAGCATGTGTGGTTTAGCCAGGCAGAGGCAGAGCAGGATAAAGGAGCTCCTGCTGTGCTCCACAGCCAGGCTGCTCCATGGGACTGGAGCAGAACTCAAGAGCAGAATTCCCAGTGCCCATGGAGGAGCCGGCCTGCAGGCAGCCCTTGGGCTCAGCCACACAGTGGCACAGCATCACAGAATGGTTTGGGTTGGAAGGAACCTTGAAGAGCATCTTCTTCCAACCCCCTGCCATGGGCAGGGACACCTTCCACTAGCCCAGGTTGCTCCAAGCCCCATCCAGCCTGGTCTTGAACACTTCCAGAGATGGGGCAGCCACAGCTTCTCTGGGTACCTATGCCAGGGCCACCCCACCCTCATGGGGAAGAATTTCTTCCCAATACCCACATAACTCTGCCTTCTGTCAGTTTGAAGTCATTCCCCTTTGTCCTGTCACGCCATCCCTTGCCCAAAGTCCTTCTCCCGCCCTCCTGGAGCTCCTTTAGCACCTTAGGTCTCCCTGAAGCCTTCTCTTCTCCAGGCTGGGTAAGCCCAGCTCTCCCAGCCTGTCTCCAGAGCAGAGGTGCCCCAGTGCCCTGTGCCATGCCTGGGCCACCACCCTGACACACAGCCCCTGTTGGGGCTGGTGCTGAGGCAAAAAAGTGCAGCAGGAGAAGGGCAGCTGGACCTGCCAAATATCCCAACATTTTCCTTTTACCTTGAGGCTAAACCTGCACTGCCTAAATCCTCCCGGTGGCTCTGATGAGCGTGTCTCTGGTGCCAGTGAGTCAGAGCACCCTCAGTCCCAGCCTGGGACAGTGGGGCCAGAGGAGGATGCCCTGCCTGCAGGGCCTTGCTGCATGAGGGAGCATCAAAGATGAGAGAAATAAGGGAGAGAGGCTTTGCTGAAAACATTTTACACATCCCTGTCAGCTCATACAATGCAAATCCCGATGATTTGAGCCTTTTAGTGCTGGCCTCTGACAAGTCTGGGACACAGATTTGCATCAGAAGTTCTTTGGGATGGCATTTCTCTGGGGCTGGGCAGTTGCTGTAAAGCTCCAGGAGCTTATGAGGGTCTGCTCATAAACCTCATATTTTGTCATAAAATGACAAAACCTGCCTGCTGTGTTGCCCCCATGCCCAGCTGCCCCTCACCCACCACAGCTTTCCTGGGCCCTGATTCCAGCACACGCTGCGACATGATTTATTCCATCTAATTAACTTCTCCTTCCCTCTGAGGCAGAGTTCTTCACGGCCAGGGCTCCACGGCCTCTCCAGCCCACCGAGCTGCCAGCACAGTGCTTTGTTTCAGTGCTTGCCTCTCCCAACAGCCCCAATTGCTCCTGGTCTCCCCAAAACCACCAGCAGCATCCCCAGTGCTGAGAGCAGCATCACTGGAACCAGCAAATTGAGCTCCTGTCACACCGTCAACTCCTCTGAGGTTTCTTTCTTTGTGTTTTGCCTTGAAACAACAACAATTAGGAAAAACAGCAAGAGCTTTTATTTAATTTGTTTTTCCTCCTTGGCTGGGGCGTTTCCTCCCCAGACATCACTCTGCAAAGGTGCCTCAGCCTCCACATGGTTCTGCAGCTTCCAAAACATTCAAAGCTGTCATTGCAGAGCAGAAACTCTGCTGAGGAGAGATAAACACGAGGTTTGATCATCTGCAGCTCACAACTGTGGCTGCATCATCTGGGACTCCTTGGGTGTGATTTTTCAGCAGTACTGGGCTTCCATCCTCCTGCTGAGAGCTCTGCACCCCACTTTTCTCTTTGGTGTTCCCAGTGAGTACCTGGGCCTTTGCCTGCACTGTCCTGGTGGCTGTGTGGCCCATGCCTGCCCTCCCAGCTGAGCCACAGCTTCTACAAATCCCTCATGGCTGAGGCACGTGGTTTTTAAAAATCTGTATCTGCCATGCAGGCTATGACAATATGAAAAATAAGAGCATTTGTAATTAAAGAAACCCATTGCAAATTACTTAAGAGCACAAGCTGATGTCAAGGCCAAGGCTGTTAACAGTCTGAAGCCATTCAGCCAAGCCACACTCAAGCCATGACAAGTCAAAAAAATAAAGTTAATAAAATATCCTTGAAGTGAAATGTAGGTCATGGTACTTGATCTGCATATTTACAAAAGCTGAGCCTAATCCAGCCAAACTTTCCAGAATAAAGATCTTGCTCGTCTTTCATCCTGCCTGTGCCTCCTTGGGGAGTATCAGTTTTCCTTCAGCAAATTTAGATGGGATTAAGAGTCACCTCAAAAGGAGCAGGATCTGTGCAGGGTGGGGAGGTGATGGAGAGCTGTCCCTTGAAGCTGAGAGCTGCTGAGCTGGCACCACAGAGAAGCTCCTGGGTACACTCTGGGCACACATTAGCAGCACTTCAGGCAGCCAAACTTCACACTCTCCTGGCTGAGGTCTGGGCTAGTGCAGCACCTGCCAATCCAGCATTAAATTCCATCTTCAGCTGACACAGAAAGAGTCCCTCTGCCCCCAGGGCCCAGCTCAATCTACTGAGCCCAGCCTGGAGCCTCATGGCAAAACATTCTCTTGGCCACTCATTTATCCTCCTCCTCCTCAGAGATGGGGCTCAGATGCTTGGAGAGCATTGCAAGGACGGGGAACAGCAGCCACGGGCTGCAGCTCAGCCTCACTGCCCAGCATTCTGCAGGGGTAAGCTGAGGCACACATGGAGCTTCTCCTCACTAAACAGGACTTTCAGCAGATTCAGGTCTGCCTTTATAGCCAGAAAGGAAAGCAGGGCTGTCGGGATCTGAGGTATTGATGGTTCTGAGATTGTAGAAAGTCTCTGTCTGTCAGCCCCGCTGCCAAAGCAGAAGCCATAATTCATCTGTGCTGGTTTCAAGGCTGTTTATTCTGTTTATCTCTAACATGTTCTGCTGCCCTGCCGCAGCTCTGTCCTGCAGGGCAGCGTGTGGGGCTCTGCCCTCAGTGGGATGGTACAAACATTAAATACCAGAAACTACCTGTGCTGGATTTACAATAACGTGCCAATATCTGTCACCTACGTTGAACAGTGTGTCCCCAGCCCAAACCAACAGAAAAATGCCAACACCACAGTGAAACATGGAGGGCATGAAGAAGGAGAAAAAGGACAAGACACACCCAATTTCCTCCATCTTGTCCCCTTTGGACCCCTCATCTAGAATCCTAAAATTTTACTTTTGTACCCGTGCCACACTCAATTATTACTTCTATCAAACACTCAGAGCTGGTAATTCACCCTGTAAGATTGAAAACTCTTTTCCATGGACAGAGATCACAGCCAGTGTCTCTGGGGGCTCTGTCCAGGGGGTTCCTGACCCCTGCCAGGGTCCCAGACCTGCCAGGGCAGCCAGAGGGAAGCTCTGGATTCCCACACAGGGGTTTGTCTGTAGTTACACAAGAAGTTTGTGGAGAGGAAACAAGCCCAATTTTTCCAAGTCCTTGATTATCCCCCCAATAAGGGGATGCACAGCACATCCTCTGGAAGCCGCAGAGATTCTGGAGGCGGGAGGTGCCAGGTCTCTCCCTCTGAGGTCAGGGAAATGCCTCCCCCTGCTTTCCCACCTCTCCTGACAGAGCACAGGGAGCCGTGGGCAGGGGGCTGCCCCCTGCACCCCAGGGCCCTGCAGAGCCCCATCCTGAGTCACGGGGCGCTCCAGCCCCAGCACATTATAGCAGGATGAATCACTCACTGACCTCTGCCTTCCACAGTGTTCGGTTTCTAATTTTATGGGCTGTATCAGCAGGGTTATTGAATCCAGATGTCTGCAAAATGCAACTGCAGCACACAGAAAGCCACAAGGAAAGGCGTTGGTGGCAAGGACCGGGGCATGTGGTTCATTTTTCATAAGCAAACCCTGCCTTAGGAGGGAGAGGAAGGCACCTCCTGTCCCCTGCCTGCTCAGGGCTCTGCAGGAGCACGGGTTTTCCATGGGCCATCTCACATTTCCCTCCCTAACTCGTCCTTGCACTCCCTTTTCCCGAAAGCATCTGTTCCCCCAGGCAGCAGAACAGGCAGGGCAGGCCCAGGTGGGTCCCACCTGAGGAGCTTTGGGAGATGCTGCAGAAATGTGCTCCTGTGGAGCCTCTGCCCCTTGGCAAGGACACGGTGCTGCCATGGCACGAGCGTTGGACTGGAGCAGAGCTTCAGCTTTCCCAAAGTGACCTCTCAAGCACAGATCCATCGTGGCACAAGCCAGCCAGGGGCAGCAACACCTGACAGCTGCCTGTGATGGGCATCTGGTTTGCATAGAGCACAGCTGGCCCTGAGACAACACCACTGCCTTTGTTCCTCTGAGGGGAGAAGTAAAGAAAAGAGAAAAGAAATATTCAGACCTTACCTAAACATCAAAGAGAAGCCTGTGGAGTGACCTGCCTGCAGTGGGGCCACAGGAGCCCACAGCACTGCCTGTACTGCGTGGGTGGCTCTGAGCATTGACACAACGTGGGATCAGAGGCACCAGGAGATGGAAAGGATTATTTATTTATTTGATGTTTTTAAAGATATTCCTGCCCCTTGCCTTCCCTGCAGCTCTGACATGGCAGAGCCTCTCCAAGCTGGAGATTCCCAAAGCTGTGTGTGGATGCCTGTCTATTGTAAATGCAGGTGAACCCAACAGGAAGAAATGACGATGTCTGACTCAATTCAGAAGGCTGAATGATTTCTTTATTATAACTGTGTTAAAATACATTAACATGTTATATAAAAGGAAGATACTAAAACTCCATACTACTTTCTCTGACTCTTTCTAACACAACTTGTGACCCTCTCTGTAGAATCCAGCCCCAGGCGGGTTGGATTGGCCACCAGGCTCAAACAATCTTCACCAGAATCCAACCAAGCACTCACCCCAGGTAAACAATTCTCCAAACACATTCCACATCGGAAAAACAAAGAGCAAAAACAGAAATTATTTTCTCTTTCATTTCTCTCTGAGCACCTCTATAAAAAATCCTAAGAAGAAGAGAAATGTGCTTGCCACACACATCCCCAAAGGGATGGTGCCCAGTCCCCTCCATCACCAGCAGCTTTCTGCAGCCCCTGATCCTTGCTATGACAATGAGCAAGGCTGTGGTCAGAACCCAAACAAACAGCAACAGGTCATAACCCAAATAACTGCATTTTCTGCTTGGTTCCATTCTACAGTGACTCCAAACAATCATTCCCTGCCAGGTTTTAGTTCACTGACATTGTGCACTGACATATCCTCACCTTCAGGAGAAGCACTGGCCTCCAGGTGGAAGATTTCTGGTGGTGACTTGCTTCCTGCCAGCTGAAAACTCCACAAACCCTTACTTGGCTCTTGCTCACTAAAAGTGCAAAACTGCTGACAGGAGATGAACAATTTGGCTGCCTTGTCCACACCTTGGCCTCTGCTCCTCCTGAATAAGCCCCAAGAGAACATCTGCCTTGTTCAGAGAGGCCAGCACTGGTCCTCTGCAAGCTCCTGGGAGGTGGAAGATACACCAGTGCTTCATTCAGAGCTTCTCCCTGGCATTGCTGGGATGTCTGTGGGGAATTTCACTGCACCCACCTGCTCTCCTGCTGCTCTGGGGCTCAGACCAAGCTGAGACCTGGCTGGGAAAGGTCTCCTTTGCCTTTCCCCTGCAGCTTGCACATCTCACAGCTCAGGACAGATGGAAGCTGTGCAGAGAAGCAGAGAGCCAGGAGCACATGTGGGTTTTCTCATTTTCTCCTTTGTCACCTTGGAAAGAGTGAGGTATAATACACAAAGCAGAGAGACAGTAATAATGAAGCTGACCTTCACTGTGGTATTTCATCTGGCACTGCTGCTCTCAGGGCTGCTGCTGCCTCTCAGGAGCCCAAAATGAGCCTTTCAGAGCAGCCAGTGAATTTGGGCTGCTGTCTCTCCTGTGCACAAGTCACACACAAACACCTTGAGAAGGCTCAGGAGACCTGCAGGGGAGGAGTTTAACCTCCAGATGGAATCAGTGCCAAGTTTCAGCCTAATGGGAATCACAACAGCTGACTTACAACACCCCCCTTTAAAGTCAGGGTTTATGGGGAAGGAAGCTCTGCCAGATCCAGAAACTATAGCAACTGCTGTAATAAAATAGCATTTCAGCATAAAGCTATTTTTACAGCACATCGCCACGTTTGTGGGATGGCAGTTTCCAGTGTTTTTCAGATGTCTGCTGCCAGAAGATTTAGTTGGATTACCAATTAAAGAGGGAGGGATCATATTGGGTTGTCAAATATACCCCTTTCCCTGCAATGGGAAAAATTATATCCTAGAAGGTGATTCATCAGGTATTAAATTAATATCACGCTTGATCTGGGCTGACTAAAAGGCCAGGCTTGCTGCAGGGCCCAAACCTGGTCACATTGAAGTCAGCACGACTTTTGCAACTGGCTTCAGTGATCCAAGCCACAGCCAGACTTGCCTGGGGCCTAGAAACCCATCTCCACACTAGTCACAATTCCAGCAGCAAAGAGTTACAATCTATAATGGATTAAGGCTTATCTCAGCTCAGCCCAAATTGATGCAAATTTTACCACTCATTTGCATGGGGCCAAAATGCCAAACAAAGTTGGGCTTAATTCTGAGCGACACCATTTCTTCCTGTTGTTCCAGTCCAGTGTTTGCCTCTTTCACAGCTCTTTGGTCTTTTCTGACATAGGAAAATGTATTTTAATGTTTGTGAGAGTGGAAAAGGTGGTCCTATGAGCAGAAGAGAAGATTTACCAGGATCTAAATTTAAGTTTGCACCAGTGGACAGATAAATTGGTCCCACAAGCTTCAGCACTGACAGCACAGAGGAGAAAAAACACCAAAAAGAAAATCAAAATTATTTCAAAGAGATACTGATATCGTATCTGACATTACATTGAGCTACTGCTTGGAAAACTGTTTGTTCCTGATAACTCAATGCAAGGGATCCTGACATCCATTACTTTAAACAGGTTTCTTCTGTCTGGTAACCCCAAGATGCCTCAGCCCTGACCAGAAGCCTCCCCTGTACACCAAATCTCCCATCCTATATTTAATCCAGGCTTTAGTGATGGAGAACCACCTGATTTACCCCATTCTTGGGCCAGTCTGTCTGCCAAAGTATCTTTCTATTAATCTGCACCTTCTTCCCACAATTAGCTTTGTTGGTTTTTTTTTCTTTATTGAAGAGTTTGGAATTTACTGAAGAGTTTGGAGCCCTGTGGGGTGTTCTGTACCCACACACCAGAACCCACAGGCACCACCTGAAGCCAAGGTGGCTTCATCAGGGCTGAGGTTTTGCAGTTCTCTCTCTTCAAAACACCTCTGAAGCTGTGGCCCACCCTGGAGCTGTACCTGCTTCTGTTTCCACTTCTGTTGGACTGACAGAAGGTGAAAACCCTGGGGAAATCAGAAGTGATTGTCCACAAGAGACAAACTTGGTGCTAACTTTTGGTTTCCCAAGAAATGTTGCCAATGCAGGAGGCTTAAAGCGAGGGACAGATCATATCAGGTGTACATACACTGTGTAAAGCAAAAAAGCTTGGTTTGGGGGGTTCATACCCACAAACAAGCAGCCTGAAGTGAACAAACCTGGCCAACACCCTTGTTATTGTGTGGAAAATACATATCCTGCTCAGCCTCTTAATTAATCCCATCACTGCCCTGCTGGCCTTAGGACTGGTGAGGGAGAGCTGCCCTTTTGCTGAGTATTTACTGGGGCCTTTTCTGTTGCAGCACTCAGACAAATAGTGAAACTCTGTGGGTGTCTGGGTAGGGAATGACCCATGGGTGCCACTGAGACTGTGGGATTGGTGTGAGCTGTGCAGGAAGATTTGTTCATCTTGGCTCTCCAAGCCAGACCAAACCAGCCCTCACCTTGTTTATCCACCCAGGGTGCCTGTGAAATGTGAAATGTGAGTGGGAGCTATTAAACACCCACTCAGGACAGGCAGGAATGACAACACCAGGTGCAGAGAGATGGAGAAATGGACAGGCGAAGAGTCAGCCTGGCTGCTGTGGGCAAAGGTTCCTCAGCTGATAACAGGAATTACACTGAACAGCCCAAAGGGCAATGGCCAGTGTAGAACCAGATTACGAGAACCCCAAATCTGGTCCTCCTGTCCCACTGGAGATGGTGGCTCTGGGGTGAGCTGGGAATTGGGGGTGGATGATAATCCCAATGGCAGCTGCATGGCTCGTGGGTGTCCATCACACAAATTGTGTTTCCTCCTGTCAGAATCTGTGGTATTGGCGACTCTGAGATTGTAGAAAGTCTCTGTCTGTCAGCCCCGCTGCCAAAGCAGAAGCCATAATTCGTCTGTGCTGGTTTCAAGGTTGTTTATTCTGTTTATCTCTAACATGTTCTGCTGCCCTGCCGCAGCTCTGTCCTGCAGGGCAGCGTGTGGGGCTCTGCCCTCAGTGGGATGTTACAAACATTAAATACCACAAACTACCTGTGCTGGATTTACAATAACGTGCCAATGTCTGTCACCTACGTTGGACAGTGTGTCCCCAGCCTGAACCAACAGAAAAATGCCAACACCACAGTGAAACATGGAGGGCATGAAGAAGGAGAAAAAGGACAAGGCACACCCAATTTCCTCCATCTTGTCCCCTTTGGACCCCTTATCTAGAATCCTAAAATTTTACTTTTACACCCGTGCCACACTTAATTATTACTCATATCAAACACTCAGAGCTGGTAATTCATCCTGTAAGATTGAAAACTCTTTTCCATGGACAGAGATCACACTCTGTGTTGTGACAGGGTACGGTGGAGGGTGGGATAAAACCTGAGTGCTCCCAGAATTAGAGGCACCTTTCCAAAATGTCAGCCTTCACCCCAGTGCTGGTTTGCCTCTATGTAAAATGGGACTTTGAAAACTTGCTTGCTACCCAGGAGGGAATTCAAGTTTCACCAGGCAATCTTCAGGGATTCATTTAAAGATGGAAAGTTTTATTCAGTGTTAGAATGGAGGATGATATATCCATTGATATGAAAGCTCTCTACACAAAGAGATTTAGTTCACTTGAAAAGTGTGTTCATACTTTACAAAGTGACCTGCTCATGTGTAAAGCTGCAAAGTGAATGTCTGAGGGCTCAGCTCAGCTCTGAGTGACTGTGACAGCCCTGTCCTGGTTCACACCAGACAGGAATCTGCCTGCTTCAGGGAATTGGGCCTGTCCTTTGAAAACCCATGTCTGGGCTGATCATCTGGCCTCTGACATGGCTCAGAAGGGAGGAGTATTTTTTTTCTGTTATTTAACATATTTGGAAGGGAGACAAGGAAAGGAGTAGTGAGTTCCTCAAGGCCATGATAAACATTGGGGTTATTTTACTGAGGTCTCCAGAGCCATCAGCCCCCTCGAGCCTGTTGTGTTGGCTGTCACCCCCACCAGCCTCAGGGGTCAGTTTTTAGCAGGGGAAGGACAGATTGTGAACAATATTAACCCAGAAAATAGAACTGGTACTGAGGAAGCTGGAGAGGAAAACACCAACTGTGTAGAAAAGACAACAAACACCTTCAGTGTCACCATAAATAAAATAAAGGGAAAGAAAGAGCACACCTCCATGGAATAAAGATATTCCTATGATTGACAAGCAATACCCACCTGTGCTTTTCAGTGCAGGACCTTTTAGTATCTCACCACTGTTGTCTGGTCTGGTTTTTGCCCCTTTTCCTCATTTTGCACAGCAAGGAGCTGCACCCTGGCCTGGCTCATGGAAAAACACCACAAGAACACAGCTAAACCCACCCAGGGAGCCACAGAGCCCCAGCCACAGCTCCTCACCCTTCCCTTTCTCTGCCATGAATTGCTTCACAGACACACAAGAGGCCAAAGCAGAGCTGGAATCTGCGTGTCCAACACCTGGGATCCACAGGGGATGGAGGCCCTGCCAAGAATTATTTTAACCTTCAATATTTCTGGCAGCAGAACCTCAGTCAAATGGCTCCTGCTGTTTTTTGGGGTTATGTCACTCTGAAACAAGTTGGTCCAGACCAAAATTACCCACGTGCTCAAAGAGAGAAAGGTTTGTTTTCCATCTTAATGGACTTTCAGTAGCAGGGGAAAGGATGCCTGAAATAATAATCCTTAATAAACTCAATAGCTTCAAGAAGGAAAATCAGGCTAGACACAGCTCATGTCCAGTACAGATGCAGTGTATATTTTTCTCCTCCAAACCACTCATCAGGCCAGTGGTTGGGACACTTCCCTCCTGCATCCCAAATCCTCCCTGCAGAGCCAGGTGGAAAATGCTGCCCAGGGACCCGTCCCTAAACTGGTATTTTCAGTGCAAGTTACTTGCAAAGAGTATTTCTTTCTGGAAAAGTAGAAATGTAAATTAAAGATTTCAACTGATGTGAACTATATTGGTTCCAGTTAACCATAAAATTTTAAAAAAGGAAATGGTGAGTTTTTAGAGAAATTTGGAAAATCTTAGGGTAGCAGCCACTATTAGGCAAGGGGCAGAGTGGCTGTGTACCCTTTCTTGTGGCTTTCTGTGTGTTTGCTGCTGCAGGTGGAGCTTCAGAGGAAATTCCTGCCCTGTTGGAGGACACTGGGAGCTGTACCTGGGTTAAGGAACCTCTGGTGGCTGCCATGGGAGCAAGGGGCAGATGCTGATGCACTGAGGTTACTTTTGAAAATTACTTATTAAAAATCATGTGAAAAGCAACAAGAGTGACTTTTTCCACCCCATTATTTCAATCCAGCTGCTGACCTTGTCTCTGGGAAAATAATTATTCTTGACTTCGAAGTGGGGAGCTTTTTTGTGCCAAAGGCAAATGTCTATAGATTTATTCTATTTGGAAAAATCAAACGGCTGCAAGCCAAGCCATCCAGCTTATAAAACACAACCAACCCTCCAGGGATAATTTAAAACTGACCCTGCAGCACTGAAATTCCAGCCATAGATGATGCAAAACATAATTCACCATTTCCTTATCTCCTGGATGCTCCCATCAGTGTGGGCTTCAGGGACAAAGACCAGCCAGAGGAGACTGAAAGAAAGTAACAATAAAAAAATAACTGAAAAGAAAAAATAAAGTCTCCAAAATAAGTTTGTGCTAATGAAGGCAAAAAGGCCTGGCAGGCCAGAAGGCAAACTTTGTCATCCACACAGCCAAGAGTTGCAAAGGCAGCCACAGTCCGTGCTTTTTTCATTGTGCTCTGCCAAAATAACCCACAAAATTCTCCTGGGATGAAACAACCCACTCTCTGCAGCTCGAGCAATCCAGGCTTAGATCCTGCTTCTGACTAACCCAACTGAGCTCTGGTGCTTGGTTCCTGCCATCAGGACCCCTCTGCTGGTGTTGGTGTCTCCAGCCCTCAAACCTCAAAGCACAGGGAAAGTTATTTACATCTGTGAGATCTCCTACAGCCAGGGGACCTCCTGAACCCTGTTTTTTGGGGTTATGGTGAAGCAACACCTGATCCCACCACAGGTATCAGTGCTGGTTGTGAACCAGTTTGGCAAGGCAGAAAAAAAAATGTACTGGGTAAGAAGCTCTTGTGGAACAGAGAAGCTGGAGGAGATTTGCCCCGTTGTGTTTGCCACGAGCAGGAGCACCACGAGGAGTGTAGAGTTGGGGAAGAAGAGGGTGTAAACTGCCAGGACTGCTGTGTACTCCACCTTGCAACTCACTGCAACGGGGTTCTGCTCCAGTTCAGCAGGTGATTTCTCTGAAAAGCAGTAGGTACAGGGCTCACCCAGAGCAAAGAGAAGCAAGACTGACAGCAAAAAACGAGATACGTGCCAAGGCTTCAGTAACAATAGAGTGATCATCCCTACAATATCAAACTCTGACAAGGGCTTTTCTGGATTTATTCCAGACTGAGCCATCTCAGCATTCACCAAATATCCTCTTCAGATTTGCAGCACACATAGCTCTACCTGTCAGGAGACCTGACACATCACATTTCAGATGAGAGTTTCAGTGTTTTTTAATAAAAGAAACTCCACCAAACCAAACTCCATCATCACCAGCTCCCTCTCACCCCTCTGTGTCACTCTCTGTCAGCCCCTGGGCGTGTGGGATGCAGTCACCCCTCAGGGAGAATTCTTCATTCCAAATTTCCAACTGGTTTTGGTCTGCAGCCTCCCATAAAGCAGAGAGTGAAGTGCTTTAGCACTCCCCAGCCGTAGACTGCAGGGAGGAGTCACGAGCATCATCTTGCAGCACTTTATAGTGGCTGAATTTCCCCATGTGCTGCATGCAAAACACAAGCAGCTGAGATCACCTCTTTGCTAATCCCCCTCTCTCACCCACAAGCCCCTCACAGATGTCAGAGCATGCTTTGGTTTCACTGAGCACTCACACTTGGAAATTTTGAGGGACTGAGCTTGTGACTCCAAGAGTTTTGCCAAGTAAAATATTGGCCTGCAACAATGTCCTAACAATACAAAGTAGTTGACACCATAAAATAAACAATTGCATAAAGAGAGAGTAGCAAAAGGGTATTTGGAACCACCAAGGATCTTGTGGAGGTATTACTGAGCCAGACTGGAGTTAGCAAAAGCATTTTTATGACAAAAAACAAGTGTCAATCTTTCCAACACCCCAGTCCTCACGTAGAAAATACATCTCTGCCTAGAACTGGCCTCGTTGCTGGCTTCTTCCTTCAAGTTTCATAACTTTTATAGTGTGCAGAAATCACAGAAGCAGTGAAAACAGGCTGGGACAGAGTATTCATAAAAGAGTGAGTGTCCTTATGGTTACACAGCTCCACACTCAGATATACAGCTACAGACTGAAATGGCAAAGGGAGAACTAGAGGCTGCCATGTTCTTGTAATATAATCACAAGGAAAATGCTCTAATTCCAAGCAGGAAATCTTTGAAAGAATCAGCTGGGCTCGATTAGTAGCAGCAGTGGAACTGCTTCCCCATCATGCTGAGAATATCAGCAGAGAGCAAAGAAAATAAAAAGAGAAAATTATCATTGTTAATTGTCAACAGAACCAGAAAAGCCCTTACCAGGTAGAATTTCATTCTCTCCAGTGTCTGTCCTTGCTGTCACTATGAAGAGTGCTAAACTGCTCATAGTCAGCAGCATCAAGCACACCTGGAAGCCTCCCTTAGTGAGCAGAAGGACACAAAAATCCTCAGAGCACATAACCAGCTGCTTGCCCTAATCACAATTTCCGTGCAAGAAATTATTTGCACTTTATTTTCAGCTCAGATTTTAGGTCCATCTAGCAGCATCCTACGCTGTCAGAAGCTTCAGGGCAGGGTGGGGATCCCCCAGCCACTGGCTGGTGGCCATATCTGCTCATCACGTTGATCTCAGTCTCAGGCTGAGCCTGTTGCTAAAGCTGGACTAAAGCCCTGCACTAAAACACCTTTTTGGAAGCCATCACTGTGGACTAGGACAGCTTAAGTGAGGTTCCTCTGCCTTCAACAGGGTGTCTACAGATGAGAAATCCAAACCAGTCACCCCAAGCACTGGGGAAGTCCATGATGACAAGCAGTCACTCCAGAGGATGAGCCCCCACCTGTCTTAGGATGAAGCACCTCCCAGGAAGAAGTCACTCTATTTGTGCCTATTTTTTTCTGATTACAAAGAAAATAACTTAGCCTTGGCTATCTTGTAGGTTTGGTGCAATGACTCCCACTATCAATATCATCTGAAAAGCTGGTGCCTCCTTGGATCCTGTATTATTCCAGCCTAAAGCACTATTCCCTCTCCTGAGGAGAAGGAGCATGGTGAGTAGAACAGGAACTGAGCACAGCACCGTGCTGCCAGGCCACACGAACCTCCCAAAAATTCCCATTCCCTCCTGAGAAGCTGCCCAGAACACTGCTCCCCGTTCCCACGCCTCCACCGAGCACATCTTCAACACCCTGCTCAGCAGAGCAAAGCCTGGACGTGGTTTTAAAGGCCTTTCTTTGCCAAGAGAGGGATATTTCTGTGACCTTTCTCACCATTTCCTATAGCAATCTCATCTTAATTTAAAATGTCATGCCCTGCAGCTTCCCCATAAAATTTTAAAAACACCCAACACACAAATAAACAAACAGAGCAGATGAGTTTTTCTATTAGCCCCAGAAATAACACACAGGGTAGTTTCCTGGGGATTTCTGCATTGTGGTTGGATTCTCTGGTGCCTGATAAAGGATGTGCTGTGATTGAAACTCCTTCTGTGGTTGGAGCATTTATAGCATCCCCCTATGTGCATTCTCTGCAGTCTGCTGAGGGTTGAGCTTAAATGTCAAATCTTCTCACCGTAACTATTATTAGAAGTGGTTTTTATCTTTTGAGCTGCGTATTTCACACAATTTTAGAGTTTTATAAACTACAAGAACACTATCAAAACGTTGTTTTTTTGCTGAAATTTGGGGGTCAAAAAGCAGCATGTAAGAGTGAATGTGGACGGATTAATAATCACATGCAAACACACAGCCCCACATGAGCACAGCATCCTTTCCTCCTTAGGGAACTAGGATTTAAATAAAATTAAAACACTGTTTAGAATTTGAAAATTTGCCATGACAGTCTACATAATTTCCTATTTTTAGTTAACATTTGTGGAGAAACAATCTCTTTTGTGATCACACCCTGCAAGCCTCTCTGCAGCCCCAGAAAGGTTTGTGTTCAGCTGGCCGGGATCAGCAAGACATGGGTGCAAGTTTTCACCACATGCTTTTGGAAAATCAGCACCTGGGTAAAAGGAAGAATCCTGACAATGCAGGAAAGGCAGAAAAAGCTTCTCTTGCCCAGCCACAACACAGGTATGGGCTGACACACAGCTCCAGAATCACCTCTACAAAGGTTTTTCAAATGGCAAACTTCATAGCTGGAATTTCTGAGTGTAGGACCCACAAGAGGGATAGATTTCCAAAGGACAGAGCACCCCATACTTACATTTGGGTCTATTCTTGCTCATTATAGAAATGTTGAGACACAGATTTCTGTGTGCTCCTCTCTAGAGGTGGTAGATGCACAACTCTGAATCTTGGCCTGTTCTCGCTATGGCAAAAACAGTTTGTCATCTTGTTTTCCTCATCAAAATGCAAAGTTTTGGCAGCCCTGAGGTATCTTTTTCACATTTGTAAAGCAGCCCAGTTTGTTTCATAGATTTGATAATGCATCCACGTCCCTTGCCTTGTTTGCCTGATGGTGTGCAGAGAAACAGGGTGTTTTCAAAAAATAGAAACTACTTCTGTAAATCACTCATCATGCCACTGTCACCAGCCATTTTCCAGAGCCATCATCACGTCAAACCCCACATCCACTTCAGACTTTGAATGGTAACACCAGTTCCATTTAGCTGACTGAGAAGGACGTAGGGCACGGCACACAAAAATCAGAATGCCTTTCCTGTCACAGCACATGTCACAGTTGAGATGGCCACAGTACACAGAGTGTCACCACACAATTCCAGAAGGCTTCAACCCATACAGAGCAGCACCACACCACTTCAGAGGGCTGCAAACATCACCCTTCTTGTGCTTTCCCCACCCTTTTACACCCTGATGTCCCTGCACTGCCCCGTGTGCCCTCTGCTCCCTTGGGTGGCTGCTCAGCACCCCTGGGCACTCCCTGGCTCATTGCTGCCAGTGCTGCTCACCTGCTTTTCACAGCTGGAACATCTGGGGATGGGGCTGGGCCACAACCCCACTGCCAGTGACACAAACTGTGCCACACACAGCCCAGTGACACAAACTGTGACACACACAACCCCAGTGACACAAACTGTGCCACACACAGCCCAGGGACACAAACTGTACCACACACAGCCCCAGTGACACAAACTGTGCCCCACACACAGCCCAGTGACACAAACTGTGTGCCACACACAGCCCAGGGACACAAACTGTGTGCCACACACAGCCCCAGGGACACAAACTGTGCCACACAGAGCCCCAGTGCCAGTGACACAAACTGCTGTCAGCTTCTCCAGCAATGTAAGACACTGAATTGATTCTCAGGAGAACCACACAGAAATGAGCAGGCAGCCAAACCACGGGCACAGACCAAGGCTGTTCCAATAACCGCACTCAGCCATCAAAAGGTCTCTCTGGTATTGTTAAAGAAGAAAAGGACCATCACAGGACCAAGAGCCAGCACAAACAGCAGGTGCCAGGTGACCTCCCCACCCTCCCAGCTGGTTCCTCCAGAGCAGGGATGTGTTGGAGACCTGGATGCTGAGAATTTGAGACTTTCTGTGCTGACAGGCACTGACCCCCAAGAGAACACTGCATTTCACTTGAGGCCGTGGAGAAGGCTTCCAAAATTAAATGATAGCTCTGGGATTACAGGTGTGTAGGTTGATTAGAAGTGTGCAATATCACAGGGTGGAAAACTTAGAGTTTAAGGGTTTAGAATATAGTAATATATATAAAGCAAGATGGAGGTTTTAGGGCAGAGGCTGCTCCTTCTTCTTCACCTTCTTCTCCACCTTCTTCTCCATGGGTTTGGGTGGTATTATGTAACCGGACAGAAAAGTCCTCATTGCTGACTTTGAGCGATCAGTTATTGAATTAAAAGTGAAAATAATTGAGGTGCCATTTCTTAATTGGATATTTTGGCTTTAAAAGGTCTTGT
Organism: Taeniopygia guttata; assembly: GCF_048771995.1. Classification (NCBI taxonomy): domain Eukaryota; kingdom Metazoa; phylum Chordata; class Aves; order Passeriformes; family Estrildidae; genus Taeniopygia; species Taeniopygia guttata. Next base: position 6,570,799 of record NC_133043.1, read on the forward strand.
AAAGAAAGATTGTTAGCAATTTTGTGCCTTGTTAGTGGAATACTGAAGAATTCAATCCTTGGCAGAGGTAGAAAAGGGAAGCTGCGAAGTGGCAGGTATGGATTTCAGCAGTCTGTGTCCAGATGTTCCTCACCTGACCAGCACTGCACTTCTTGCCCTGCACCATCAAGACCTGGCATCCCAGACAGGTGAAAATGGGATTTCCAGAGGCTTCTCTGAGGCCACAGGACAGCGTGGAAGTGGCAGGTGCTGAGCTGTTTGCTTTCACTGGCTCTGGAGCTCTCACTGTTTGCATGTTTGGCGTAAGAGGAGAGGGACACATGAATCACTGTGCCTAAAAGAAGCTGACACTTAGGAGGGCCATAGCAAAAACAGTGACAATTTCTCCCTTTCTGAGCTGAGCAGATGTTTAAAACTATGTCGGTGACCTCCAAACCATAAACATTTCTCAGACACTTGTAGATGTGGCTTGCAAAAATAAAAGAGGAGTCCGATGTAAAGCAGAGGTCCTTGCTAAGCCAGCCCCCTTCCAGCAGTGGGAATGTCAAAAATGTTTGACCTCCAAATAAGCACATTATAAACAATGTTATTAATGGTTATACTTTCACTAAAATGAGTCTCCCTGTTTGTTTAACGTGCAGCAAGCTGGTTGGAGTGCACACAGTTTCGTGGCCAAGCCACATTAAAGCAGGATGGGGAATTTGCTCCTGGTGTTTCCAGCTCCACTGCTGGAAGGGGTGGTGGATGGCAGGAGGGGAGAGAGACACAGCTAACCCCAGCAGCATCGGGATCCCTGGCATCATTTCATGTTTAGAGACCCACCCTGTGCCTTGAATCACCAAGTAACCACCCCCCAACAGCTGGGGTGGATGTGAGAGGTCATCACTTCTTCATGAAAACAAAATAGTCTCCAATTTCAGCACAAGCAGATGTCCCCATCCACGTGCAAAGTCCACTGAGGATTCAGCCAGCCCAGAAAAAGGTGCTTTTGCCTTGGGAGGAGGACAAGAAACAAGTGAGGTGCTCCACCAGCACTTGTCTCTCTTCCCCATGTATTCCCATACACAAGATGTATGCTACAGACACTATAACTGTACTACATTTCCAAAAAAACATCCCTGTGATCCTGCAACCTTCCTGCAAACAAAGCTGGGCCTAAGCAGCCAGTCTACATCCTAACTACATCCCAAAGGACTTTGGGGCTTGTCCACCACAACAGTTAATGTGTAAAAAATTCTCTTTTTACACAATTCTAACCCAGGTGCCAGATGTGGGGGCAGCTGGAGGGCACAGCAGCAAATGAGATGGGAACTTTCAGCTCAGAATTGTGCAGAGTGACAGAGGTGAACATTACAGAACAGGTGCCCAGAGCCTTGGCTTCCAAGCTCCTCCTTTGCATCAGCCAACATCAGCTGCAGGGAGACCCATGGACACATCCTGAGGAGAGGCTCTGCTAATAGCAGGATTTTTACAGGTCTCCTAAGGCCAGCAAGGAAATTCTCAACAAAAATCACATTGGGTTTGGTCCTACCTGAGCCAGCCCAGGTGCTGTGTCCCTGTAACCAAGGGGAGCTGGCTCTGAGGCAAACAGGGAGGAGCTGAACCACTTCTGGTGTCGTTCATGAGTCTGAATATTTCAAACATTTCAAACCCGATCCTCAAACTGCTAAACCTTCCCAAGTGACCACACTGCAGCAGCCAAAGGTTTTGATGTAAGGAGTTCAGGCTCCCACTGAAAGTGTTTCAAATCAAGGGTTAACACAAACCCTGGGAGAAAATACAGAATGAAATGGAGGTGTCCAACAGTTTTCCTAGCTGTGCAGATGAGCAATGGTGTACCAAGCACCAAGAAAAAAAATAAAAGTAGGAACCCAACCAAAGAGCAAGGCAACAATAACAGCAGCAAAGGGAAGAAGCAGAAGGAATTGAATATTCCTGCACTGAAAGTCTGCACTTTGATGGATTTCCCTGCACAACCTTGGGCAGTTCACAGAGGCCAAGCCAGAACTGCTGGGTCAGGGTGGCCCTGGCAGCACAGGACAGACAGGCAGCAATCCCTCCCTGCTCGGATCCTTCCAGTGACAAGGACAAGATATTCCTTCCCAGTTTCACTGGCACAGTGAGAAGATGCACACCGAGTGCTCTCACAGCATCACTCAAGGCCACGAGCATTTTATTTTAGACAGCTGCCTGATTGCTTTTACCACTTAAGGCCTCATCCACATCTAATGACATTCCTCCAGGTCAGTCCAATTTTCTACACTGATAAATCCCTTCCCTCCACCCCCAAGACATCAGTTACTGTCTCCCTTATTTTATGAGCACAGAAAAAAGCCCACAGCAGACTAAACACCTCCCTTGCCTTGAAAGATTTTGTGGAGCAGCAACTTGCCATTAAGGACAAAACAAGCTGATAGCCCAGCAGCATCCAAGGAAATGAAAAGCAGATGAAGATCCAGTTTTTGTAAGCTCCAAGAACATTCAGAGAGGCACAGAAGTGGCAGGGAATTGCACACTGAAAGGACAGCACTCAGGGACCCCCAGAGGTAAAGCCATAACTGTGATTTCTATTGAATGAGTGCTGGGATAAAACTCAGTGTGCCCATCCTTTCCCATCAGAACAGAATTTGCTCACAGAAAGCTCCACTGCCTCCAGCTTTGGCCACATTATGGAGGAAGTCACAGGGACTGAGGAATGTGCACCAGGGAGAGCAAATAAACAGAGGTGTGCAAATCTGCTAAAAATAACCCAGGAATTGTGGCTCTTGGAGGGGAACACAGGCACTCAGTTGTTCACCACCATCTACCACAATTGAGGCCTTGTCTGAACAGGTGGGTGGCTTTCCTGGCAAATCCTCTCTTAGAAAAAACACCACGCAGAAAAATCCCTCCTCAATCATTCCTGCAGCCCCTCTGTTTTCATCTAGATTCTTGCCAGAGGTTGTCAAAACAAGAAAGAAAAATAAAGCTCCAACGTGTTCTTTGCTGTTTTCTCACTGCTTCCCAGGGCACTGATGTGTTGTTCCAGGCAGCCCAAAACTGAATGCCAGAGTGCTGGTGACAAGGGCAGGGCTGGCAGGGGACACAGAGCCAGCAGTGCCAGAGACAGGCAGCAGCCTGGCTGGGGCTCCCATGCAAGGAGCCAGTAGGTGTCAGAACTCAAACTGTCCCTCAGACATTTTTGGAGGTTCCAGGTCCAGGTCAGAAGCATTTGAGACCCTGGCAGGCAGCTGGAAACAGCTGTGATTTTGGATTTGAACCATGGAATGATTTGCCAACCTTGCAGAAGAACAAGAAGTCACAAAAGTTTAGATATTAGAGTAGAAGTAGTCACAAAGTAGAGGGAAGAATTTTTGAGTGTTGTACAGGGGGTTTTGGTTTTGTACACAGGGGTCAGAGGTTTTAAGATGGAGGGATTTGGGCCTGCCCTGTCCTCCCTCTTTCTTCTTCCTTACCTCCATGTTCTTGGTGATGTTGGCACTCACAGATTGGTTTAGAGTAGAAAGGCACCATTTAATATAGGTAATAGGCATTGGGGAAAAACTGTACCCATGTAACACGTAATGTACCATATAAAAGACAGCAGCAGCCCTGGGCAGAGGGGGAGAGAAGAAGCAGTCGGGAGTCAGAGAGGATGTCAGGGTGTGTGTGTGCCTCTGCCTGAGCTGTGAGCAAACCACAGCAGCCCCAGAAGAAAATCTTTTAGATAACTTGCAATAAACTGCCTTGAGACCGGACAACAGACACTGCTGAGCCTTTCTTTGGAAGCACGGCTTGGAGGAGAGACTTTTCCACCACACAGAGCCACCCTGACCCAGGGTGAGCTCCAGCAAGTAGGACCTGGAAGTGGGGTTGAATTACAGATCCCTGGGTTCTCTAAACGGAGAAACACAAGCAGCAGGCACAGCAGGAGGAGGGCAGCATGTGATGGAGAGCTCAGCAGAGGCACTGAGAGATGGGGTTGTGTAAGACTGGGGTTGCAAACCCAACCCACTGCTAAGAGACATAAGCACTCAGATTTGTTTTCCAATTCCAGCCTCAAAGCTCAGTGTGGGCAAACCTCCCAGAGTCAGCAGTGATCTGTGTGTGTTAAGAAATCGCCTTGCATCAAAATTTCCTGGTGATCTTTTATTTCTTTGACTCCTCCCTTAATTTAAATGTTGCAAACCCAGATAACCCCAAATCTCCCAAAGCAGAACTTCAAAATAAATATATTTTTGTCTTTTTTTTTTTTTTTCTCCTCCCCTTTTTGGCCGGACTTCTCGGAAGTCTCCTTTCATCTCACCCAAGTCTGAAATTTGCTGAAAGGCTCCTTAGAGGGTACTGAGCACATTTCCCAACACCACAGAGCACACACAGCAGCAGGACAGCAGTCTTCCATCTCTCACTTTCCATAGTGTAAACCCAAGCTTAGACTCAGATTAGCTGATCTGGGTGCAGAGGATGGGCACAAGGACCACAGACATTATCTTTGCTCTAGCCCTTCACTGGGGACGGAGGCAGGCCCATCTCCTGCACTCTTACACCTTATTTCCTCATTTCTGGAGCAGACACGATGGATGGCAGGAGCCCAGCTCCAACAGGAGCACTGGAACTCCTTGAAAGGGGTGACACAGCCAGACCAGGACACGGGGAACAGCACAGACCGTGTCACCAGAGCTGTTAACCACCAAAAAATACAGCGCTGGTGGGAATCCAGGGCTTCCCTCTGGCTGCCCTGGCAGGTCTGGGACCCTGGCAGGGGTCAGGAACCCCGCTGGACAGAGCCCCCAGAGACACTGTCTGTGATCTCTGTCCATGGAAAAGAGTTTTCAATCTTACAGGATGAATTACAAGCTCTGAGTGTTTGATAGAAGTAATAATTAAGTGTGGCACGGGTGCAAAAGTAAAATTTTAGGATTCTAGATAAGGGGTCCAAAGGGGACAAGATGGAGGAAATTGGGTGTGTCTTGTCCTTTTCCTCCTTCTTCATGCCCTCCATGTTTCACTGTGGTGTTGGCATTTTTCTGTTGGTTCAGGCTGGGGACACACTGTCCAACGTAGGTGACAGATATTGGCACGTTATTGTAAATCCAGCACAGGTAGTTTCTGGTATTTAATGTTTGTACCATCCCACTGAGGGCAGAGCCCCACACGCTGCCCTGCAGGACAGAGCTGCGGCAGGGCAGCAGAACATGTTAGAGATAAACAGAATAAACAACCTTGAAACAGCACAGACGAATTATGGCTTCTGCTTTGGCAATGGGGCTGACAGACAGAGACTTTCTACAATCTCAGAATCATCAATACCTCAGATTCTGACACACTGGTGCTTTCCCCACCTCCCATGGGTGCCAAACCCCTTTCTGGGCAGCATTTAAAGTGATTTCATTCCTGGCCCACAGCAGCGCTTACCACAGCTTGTGCCAGCAGCAGAGACCAGGTAACTCAACTGGCCTCTGCTCACCTCAACCTGCCTCCCACCCACCCTGGGCCAGCACAGCAGGGTTGGGGTCCCCATGCAGGGTTTGGGGTCTCAGGGCTCTGTGCTGGGCACAGACTGGCTTTAAAGGAGTCAGGCACTGCTCTCTGTGGTCCGGGACAGGACCATCCATCCCCTGTTCCAGCTCACACCACAGCAACCCCTGCAGCTCCTCAGCTCCCCGTGCCAGGTCAGTGGAGCTGAGCAGGCTGCAAAAGCACCAGGGTGTTCTTCTGATGGCTGGAGAGGTGCCCAGAACAGAGGCTAGACAGAGTTACAAGAATAAAGTGGGTATTTATAAAAGGCCTTCAGCAGTTACACCTTGGGCAGTGCAAGAACCTCCCAGAGGTTACACCCAAGGTGGATGATGGTCACGAGGTTTTTATACAGATGTAAGTTTGGTCTATTTGCATATCAGAGGTTAATTGTGCAATTTTAGCTTCAGGTAATGAAGTCATTTACCCAAATTCACTGTAGTTGACATTTTTCAGGGCCTGAGGCAGTATGGTATCTGTTTCAGGCCTAGAGGGAAATAGTTTTCTCTGAATAAAACAGGAGAACAGCACCTGACAGGCTGTGGAGTTCTAGAGTTGTACACTAAAGCAGTACTGAGCTGAGAAATACAACATCTAAAACTTAAGGCATCGCTTCCATTTGGTCCTGAAGACAGAAATGTGCAACTGTGGACACCAACAGAGAGAGCAGTGTGTGCATTCCTGGCATGATTGCACCCCAAGGCAGATTGGGGGTTCCCTTCCCTGGTAACCCCAGCACAGCTCCCCACACCTCCCCATCCCTGGCACTGATGGAGTCAAACGCAGCAGGATCCCTTCAGCTGCTTTCTGAGGGACTTCATGTGACCTCAGCTCCAGTGCCTGATAAGGATTATCTGCACCCTGGGCTTCCTCTGGGCCACTGGGGATCCTGCACAGCCCCATCAAAGGGTCCCCGAGCTGGGCTGCAAGTCTGGCTGCTCCCCTGCTGCTCCAGCAGTGCCAACAGCAGCACAAAAAGTCTGGGCCAGGCTGATATTAACTGTAAAAATCATTTTCAGACTGCGTAGACATAGGAAAGTCTTTGAAGGGAATAAATAACTAACCTCACTCGCAAAGGCACATATTTGACCATATTACCTCATCTCAGCTGCAAACTGTCCAGCTCACAGCTGGTCCCCCTGATTTCTTCCCCTTGCAGAACTGCATCCAGCTCCCCCCAAAGCTGGTTTAACAGCCTGTTTCACTGCTGATGTCCTTGTCTGTTTGCTCTCTATTTTAGAAGAAGAAAGCAAATTTGAAATTTTTTCTGTATCACTTCAACCACTTTGTTCCTTGCTGGAGACACCTGGTTATAGCATTGCCATTTCATAACTGCTGTAGAGTAGGTTCTCTTTATAGCAGTCAGGACAGGATTTTTCTGCCTTCTTAGTCTGGTTTTCAGTCTGGTTAAGTGCCAATGACTACAGGAATTATTTTTATTTCCAGTGCTGCATGCAAGTCAGCTTAGAAGCTGGCCTGATTCAGTTTGCAGGCACTTGGCCCCCATGTTTCACAAGGTTATGGGTAAGAATGGTATTCCAAGAGAGCTTCTGAAGGGAAAAAAACAAGGCAGCAAAGAGAGGGAATGGATTAAAGTATCTTTCAACTCAGCAGTTAATGTCTGGTCTGGGGTTTTAAGTTTTCCACCAGTTCAGGAAATAACATCAGGAAGGTTCAAGGTAACGAGGATACAAGAGCCAACCTTCCCCATCTTTAGCCATAGAGTGACCCAAAATTTGCTGCTTTTATACACAGCAAGGAGCAAAGCCCTGTCCTGCCCTGTGCCCTGCAAGGTGCTGCAGGAATCAGCCTCCTGAGCATCCTGGACACGGGACATGCATTGCTGGAACACAGAAGCAGCATTCCCCCTGAATCAGAAGGGGGAAGAAGGGCTGTTCTGGAAATGTTGAAGGATTTTGATAAGGACCTGGAAGCAGACACAGCCACCCTGGCATCACAGATGACAGAGGTAAAGCAGACTAGTGACTAATACCACATACAGCAAACACAATCCAAAATAATTCAGGTCAAAAGTGCTGTGTTTTCCTCTTTCATTTATAAAGCAAGACAGGAAATGTATAAAAGCTGACAGGATCATTAGGGATTTTATAAATGCTGCTTCCTGTGGTAGGGAAAAAGGAAAGGAGAGAGGCATGGGGCCAAATTATGTGCTGGAGCAGACACATGCAGCTGATGCAAAGCAATGCTCTGCAAACTGGTGGACCTGCACCCAGAAGGATAAGGTGATCCAGGATCTGGTCTGCTGTGAAAATCAGGACAAAAGCTTAAAAAAAAAGCTTAAAGATTGTCCCAGAGGGCAGGTGCTGAGGTGGTGCTCCCCACGGGAAGGCCCCAGCACCTGCACATTCGATGTGTCAGCAACTCTGGCTCCAACCTGAAACCCAGGACAGGAGGCCCCAGGATGGGAGGGGGAGCTGGTTTTGTTTTATTTTCTTCAAGGCTTTCTCTATGAAAACATAACCTCCTACCAACATCAGACCGATGTACCGAGCTGACAAAGTCAAATAATGAATTTTGGCACTTTCCTTTGGTATCCACCACCCCTCTGCGAGTCGTGCTTGCAGAGAAGGGCTAGCAGGGAGGCAGGCTGGTGTTTGTCTTGGAAAGCTGCACACAAACCCAACGTGAAGCATCACTTGACACACTCCACTCTTCATTCTGCTTTCATCCCTGGCTGCAGGCAGGGAGCCCAGTGTGCTCATGGCTGCTCCAAAAGCCTCGTGCCTTTGGTACCCATATTCCTGCACGCTCAGAAAAAAAAAAAAAAAAAAAAAAAAAAAAAAAAGTAGAAAAGAAGTGGTGGCACATGGATTTGTTGAAGAGGAAAGAGAAGAGCAGAGGAACAAGGCTCAGCACAGGGCAGGGTAGCTTTAGCAGCATGCCATGGGTTGGTAAAGTGGGCATGGCAGGGGAGCACTGGGCAGCCCCAGCCTCCCAGAGCTGGCAGGATGCAGCTCCTCATTTCCCCAGTGCAGGTCAGCAGTGCCCAGAGCAGGAGCTGCTGGGCATGCCAGCTGCCAAACCTCAGCCTCAGAGGGGATCCAGAGATGCTCACTGAGCACCAACACACCAGCAGCGTCTCCAGGGGCTTTAGGAGTTTTGGAGCAGAGTATCCCAGTCCTACAATCCCTCTGCAGGTGAATCCAAGAGCGATTACAGCACAGAGGGTGGGTGAGGGCTGTGTGAGTCAGGCTGAACCCTGGCTGGGAGCTGCAGGGATGTGCAGCATCCTCAGGGCTCTCTGCCCCCAGGTGGATCTGCCTGCCTGCTCCAACGTGATCCCCTCTCATCCAGCTGGGGATGAGATGATGCTGGAGGAACCACTGGCTGCGAGTCTGCCACAGCTCTGACACAAAAGCAGGTAAAAACCCACTGTGAGCAGCACAGCCAAAGCTCTCCAAGTGTTTGTTTAGGTTGTTCAGGAGCCAAAGCAAATACATTTGCTCTGCAGGTTACAGAAGGCTGTTAAACCAGCCATGCAACCAACTCCTCCAAGCCAAAAATTATCTTCTTCCTCTGCACTGGAGCCTCATACCTACAGTGATCCTGCTCAATTCTCCTGCTGCTCAAAGGATGCACATTATAAATAAATGAATGAATATGTCAAGCATATATGTCAAACTCCAGATTCAGCCCAAAACTGCCTTTTTTGTTTAATGGGTCTTTTTCTACTTGCAGTTCAGCTCAGTCTTGGCCAAAACAGGGGAGAACAGCAAGGATTCTCCTTTAAATATTTGAGACTGAAAAACAAGTGATATATCCCCACAGCAGAAGACAAGGGCACAATTCTTGTCTGGGTTTTATGTAGGGTGCTGCCAAGCAAACACCTCCTGCTCACCACTGCATTTGCTCCTCCAAGGAGTTCCTTTGTGACCACATTCCCTGGAGGCTGGTGAGACAGGGCTGGCACCAGCTCGCTTGGAAGGAGGTGCAGGAGTGGTGCTGGGCTGGTTTCTGTAGGAAGGGAGGAGTCCCTGGCTGTGCCTTGCTCCTCTCTTTGCACAAAGAGCAGGGCAGCTGCAGGTGCCAGGCACCAAGGGCCCAGCAGTGCCCAAAAATGAGATGCCAGGGATGCTCACCAGGGGTGGCACAGGGCAGAGCACCTGCCTGAGGTGGCAAAGGCACTTCCCAAGCACCATCTGCCTTGATAAGAGGAGAGATCTGGAGCAATATTAATTACAGAGCGCCTATCCTGTGAGCTTTGTCTCATCTCCAGTGTACTTTGTGCTGATGAGCCACTCTTAACATGCAGCACCAACTCCATCAGGATTAAATTACTGCTTTCCTTGCCCAACCTGCCCTGGATGCTCTGCAAACACACTCAGCCTCCAGGAGGAAAACAACGCTGCTTCTCTAAAGCCATTTTCACAAAATACATGCAGCAGCTCTGAAAATCCCCACATCTCTCCAAAACACCCATTGCAGGAGTGTTGTTTGTGGCTGTTGCAATCCCTGCCTATCTCATCAGACCTTCTCTTCTGTCAGCAAACAAGTCCTGAACACCACTCAGCATCCCCACAGCCCTGCTGGCTGCCACACACCTCCTCCCACAGCCCTTGCACAACCACCAGGCAGCCTGGATTACTCATGGCACACGCTTTGCTCAAGTTTCTCTGCTTGTCAGAAATCAAAAATAGGATTTTTTTGTATTTGTCAAGATGACAGCACCCAATGTTACACCAGGCAGGCTGAGGTTTGTCAGGGTTACAAAGCCTGCAGCCCTCAGGCCATAAACCAACCTTTTAGGGATGCAGGAAAAAACTTTCCCCTGAGTATTGGTTACTCCACACTCGCTGACAAAATATTCCTTTCCTCTTCCTCACCAATGTCCAGGCAGGCACTGGAGGAGCAGGGTGGCTGTGGGACTGTGCACTGCCTTTCTCAGAGGCTTGGGGGAGCCAACCATTTAAATAACAACAGAACAGAAAGCAAAACAAAAACAAGGAAAAAATATCCCACTTTTATTTATTTTTTGCCTTCACTGACAGCATAAACACACTGCAACTGCTCCACAACAGCGCACTGCACCCAAATTATTTCAGCCAATTATTTGTGGTTGTTTATTTACTGAGATTATAGTCATGCCTCAAGACCTCATCTTTGTTGTCTAAAACTTTGTGGGCAAAATTTTCTGGAGGAAAAAAACGACTTCCAGTATTCCCCACCCAGCCCTGTGAGTTTTCCAGGGTCACACAGCTGGGCAGTGGCAGAGCAGGGACAGCACACCTCTGCCAGAGGCAGTCCTGGGGTGACCTGGCTGCACCCCCTCTCTGGTTCCAGCTGCAGAGGCATGAGTGGCCATGTGAAATCAGTGAAATTAGGCAGCTCAACCATGCATGGGATCTTGGCTCACATCCATTAAAAGAAAAAATTGAAAACAAAGTCAGTTTCACTGTGAATAAATCATTTGCTCTACAGATGTAGCAAAGAGTGTAAATAGGAAATAAAATTTTAAAAAAAATCCCAGAAAGAAACTCAGGAAGAGAAAAGAGTTCAAGAACACAGCAAAGGGCAGAACTACCTTCAGTAGCTGGACTTGCAGTCAGGAGGGATGGGGCAGATTAACAGAGCAACCTTCATTTCTTCAGCAGGTACAAAAGCCAAGCAGGAGCAACAGCCACCAAAACCACTGACTAGAGGCTAATCCTCAGCTAAAGCAGGCTGCAGGTCAGGAGAACATCCCTGTGAGCCCTGCAGGAAGGGCAGGGGCTGGATGGAGCAGGAGAAGCTTTCCAAGCCCATGGGAGCTCCCAAGGGCTGAGCACAGCCCAGCCTTGGTGGCCCAACCAGGTCCAGCAATTTACAGAAAAACAACTTTGACACAGGCTGCAGAGCAAGGAGGGAGATTTCACACCTGGTAGGACACACTGTAAAGAGGAGCCTGGGCAGAGGGAATACAGTTTGCAAAAGCCTTGCTTCGCCCAGTCACTGATGGTGCAGAATTGGAGTATTTGAGACAAGTGAAAGCAGGAATTTCTTCATGTATAGTGAGTGGGAAGAATATCATATATTCCATCTGAAGGGGTAGCAAAGCAAAGATAGCCAAGAACAGTTTTCCAAATGGAGAGCCAGATAAAATAATATATTAGACCCCAGCAACTGCTGGACTCACAAGGCAAATAAATGCCATGGGACACCAGCTCTGCAAACATGCTGTGTCCACAAGACAAGGGATTCAGATGCAGCAAAGACTCTGGAAACAAAGAGTGAACATTTTTCTGAAACATCTTGGTGATGTAGAGAGTGGAATTTAACAGTGTGTTACATGACTCAAAAGCTCTGCTGAATTTCTCCAAGGGCTGCCCTAGATTCAGCCAGTTTTGTGATATATTGCTTTAGAGGACTCACAACTGCCTTCCCAAAATAAGATCTCTGAAGATACACCAGCACTGTGACTATTCTGAGATCAAGAGCAAGTTATTAATACATAGCAGAAATGTGTGAATTGAAGGGGCAGCATGAGCTGCCCACAAATAAACAAAACTATAATATTCTATTTTGGGGCACAAGTGTGAGTGGACTGAAGTGCTGGAGGGGCCCTGTCAGAGCTTTGGACACAGCCCAGTTCAGTGCCACAAGTCAGAGCAAAGACAACCAACAGTTTCTATTTGGGGCACAGAGACTGAAAGTTTGGTCTAAAATCCCCCAGACAATGTCCCAGAGAAATTTGAAGAAGAATTTCTCCCCCAGAGAAATTTGAAGAACTGCAGAGTGAGCTGCTGTGATTTCCTACTCACTCCATTGGCACAGGGTTCAGATTTTGGTCAAAGTGCCTTGAAGTGGCACTGAAGCAAACTTTAACTTTGGGGGCAAAGAAAGTCACTGGAATTTGTTTCTCAAAATGTGTTTGTTTCTCACAGAATTTGTCCCAGCAGGTTAAAGTTTTCTCAATATTTGCCTGCCCAGCAGATGAAGTTATGATTCTTTTCTCTTGTGCAAAGTCATGAAATAAAAGTGACAACAGGTTGCACTCTGAGCAAGAAAACACATTAGATATCTGCCCTATGAGGCTTAAATACACATTTTGTGCATCTCTCATTGCATTTGTTCAACCCTTGAACAACTAAAGAGCCTTGAGACTTTATTCTTTTCTAAGAAAGCAATGGGATTTGTGTAAAATGGGTAGTGCCTGGAGATATTCCCTTTGGCTTGTTGAGTTTGTTGTGGGTCTTGGGACCCCATAAAGGGAGAGCAGACTCCCTTCTGCCAAAAAAGTTAATAACCAGCACAGAAAGCAGAGCTGCTGCTGACAGACATTGTTTCCATAACCTGTAGACAGAGAGGGCAGAGGGGAAGGGGGAGATCAATAGGCCTGGAGTGTGTGTGGAAGCCAGCGTGTCTCTGATCAGGTTTCCTCCAGGGACTGGATCTCCTTTTTTTTTTTTTTTTTTGACTTAACAGAAAAAATATATTCCAGCCCTGAAGAGTGAGTTTGGACATAGATCTTCAGCCATAACAGAAGTTTTTAAAAAAATTGAAAAAAAATGAAGAAAAACAATTTAAAAGTAAAAGAAAATAAAAAATATAAAAGCATACTCTTCTCCCATTTACAGTGGTGTGAAACCAAGAGATTGGTTTACAGTGCTGTGACTGGAAGCACAGATTATCTTATCATTTTACATGTTTTCATCCAGATTAATGAAGCTTTCATGCTCAGAGCATTTTGGTCAACACTTAACAGTAACATCCCATGTTTAAGTGTTTGTAAAAGCATTTGTAAAATGATGAGTAGGATTGTTATTTCTACAGCCAAGATTCCAAAGAAAATGAGTCATCTGCAGCAGCACTGCCTGTTTATTTGTCCCTTCCTCTCATTACTCCTACCCTGGAACTCTTGAACCTCACAGCACTTTTCAGTCCTGTTTGATAAAGGAATAAGCATCAGGAGGATATTCAGACTCCACTAACTCTGTAGTTTTCAGACACCTCAAATAGCATTTAAGTCTCCCCAACCCTCCCTGCATCTCAGAGAGCTCCCAGCTGCACTGCTCCAGCTCTGAGCACGTTTCCATACCTACATATGAGTACCAGAGAAAACCTAGAAACCATCAGCTCTGCTTTCTGCCATGGTTTGTTCACTTAAATGCTTCTCCTGCCTCTGAGCAGGTGCACAGAGATGCCAGAGCACGTGCTTTTCTGGTGTAGCATCTTCAGCTCATTGATAGAGACACAGGTTGGAAAAGACCCTTAAGGGCATCAAGTCCAACCTTAAATCTGAAACAATGAGACCTTCTCCTTCCACGAAGAACAGATCTGCCATACCCAGGTGGAAGATGAGCTCTCAACTCATGAGGAACCACATCCAGGGCTGGAAAAAGCCCTTATCACATGAAGTTACACCAAACACCCCGTTAGCAGCCCCTGCTTACCACTTTCACCCTCTCCTCAAAGGCAAGGTATTAAAACTCCTTGCTTGTGCCTTTTCCTGAATTTTGCCATGGACTTTGGGCTCCACATCAGTGAGCACCACTTGCTGCACTGGGAGCTGCTGGACAGAAAGTGTGTGTCAGGTTCTGGGCGCTGCAGAGGGCTTTTCCTCCCCAGTGTCACTCAAACACTGCACACACACATGCCAGCCCCTCAGAGCTGACATTTCACATCCCAAAGCCATTTATCACTCAGCATCCTGGTTTAAAATCCCCAAGTCACAAGGCAAACAACATTTTTCTGTGCTTTTGTAGGTTTCTGACTGCCTTTCTCCTCCCTATTCAGCTGCTTCAATGAGCCCCCCCAGCGATCCCAATCTCCTCAGTGCCACCATTGTGCACCCACAATACCTTTGGGGCTGCCCCATCCAAGCATGTCCATACCAGTTTCCCCATCAATTCCCCCACAATTTAGCAGTGCCATCTGATTCACAGCTTTTTTTATGTTCCCCTGATAGCAGAGACCCCAGGGAGCTCCTCTGGCTGCCTTAGCATTTTAAACAGCTTTACCCCGAACTGGTCAGCTGAAAAGCACTTATTTCTACAGAAAGGGAGATGACATCAGCTGATGTGGGATAACCATGACAACCTCCCCAGACCAGCAGGGCCAATGCTATTTGAATAAGAAAGTTTCACTCTCTACAACTTCCTAGGCAGGACCTCCGGTTTGAATTGGCAGAGTGAGCACATGTCACTTCTGCACACACATGTGCTCCCCCCAGCATTTTTATGAACCAAACACTCCTGAGATGAGGAGAAGATAGTGGTGAAAGGAAATCTTTCCAAAGTGGCATTTTGCATTTCTACCTGCTACAGAGCTGATGTGCAAATAAAGAGGATATTAGCCCCAAAACCTTTTTTCAGTTTGTTTTCTAGCAGACTTGCACCAGCATCAAACAACCAACCATTTTTCCTAAGAAATGCACTTTGGGATTTGCTACATGACAGGACTTCAGGAGTCAGGCTCCTCATCTTTAATCATCTGCTAGGAAAGCAGAGAACTGAATGTATTTCAAAGTTTGGGTTTGAATCCAAAACCAAATCTGTCTTCTAAATTACATCTTCCTATAGAGAGGGGTCCATACCTGATTGGTGTTTTCCTGCTCAGGTGGGGTGTAATATCTTTTAAATAGGCTGATGTGCAGAGTCTAGAGGCAACGTGCTGGATCTGGAGAGGTTAATTCTCCTCTGCTGCAGTTTTGAAGCATGGTTGCATTTTGGAAAGGCCCACGCTTACTTTCTACACAATTGCTTTCCAGCATATAAACTGTTTATCAAAATAAATAAGTGTAGGAGGATTAGCTTTCTGGATCCAGAATCTCTTACTCCCCACTTCTTCATAATAGTGTATTTATAGAACACATGTCTCCCATTTTGGGGCAATTTAAATTTTGCCTAGTCCATAAATGCTCCATTAAAACAGCTGCTCACAATCTGTTAGCATAAATATTTTCCATCACTTTCTGATGCTTGTGAAGGGAGGCCAAGGGCAGAGCCATGGATGCAAACAGCCCAGCATGTCAGAGGTGCTCAGTACTTCCATTCACATAAATACCTCAGGGCTTGAGCCTGCCAGCCGTGGCTCCCTTCCAGGCCCTGGGAGCAGCTCATTTGCACCCTTGGGACCCTCCTGATGGAGAAACCTCTGAGAGATGAGGGCAAAGGGAACCCAGGTGTGCTTGCAGGAGCCCTCTGGAGCATCTCTGTGCAGCAGGACTTCACTGGATACGTGCAGACATTTCAGTCCTGCATTGACACATCCAAAAGGGAGCAGTTCCTGCATCACCCCATGTCCCTGCTCCACACCTCTCTTCCTGCAGCTCATTGGGTCAGAAAACTAATTAGGCTGAAATAGAAGATATTTTTCCCCCTCTTTCTCGCCTCTGCTTCATGTGTTTCTTGCAAGTTTGGAAAAAAAATGAGCGGAGCCTCATCCCAAATATGAAGGATGCAGCCCAGATTGTGCAGCTCCAACCCCGATATACACTCCCAGCCCAGCATCAGCAGATTGGATATAACTCACAGACAAAATGAACCTCTCAACACCTACAACAACGTCCTAATTTGAGACCAGCAGGCCCCAAGGGGTCTAGCTGGGAACAGGGAAGTCTCCTCCTCCTAACACGTTCCTGCCAGTGTGGAACAAAGGCTTGTTCACTGGCCCAAAAGATCTGTTTGACTTGGAAAAATTAATCATGCCCAGAAAACCAGTCTCCTTGAGATCAGGAGGCTCAATTCCACATTTCATTAAACCCCTGCCCTCCTGGAATGACTGCAACGAAGGCAGCAGGGTCACATCTGATTCATAGTGAGACTGGGAATGAAACCTGAACCGTGGGCTCAGATCATTAATCCTGTTATCTGCTGCCTCCCTGCATCAACCCAGAGAGGAGGAAGCCTCTTTATCGCAGCTCTATGCCTCATGATGAAATAATTCAACTGGATTAAATCAGCTCTTTGGGTGCATCAATCACACCATTGTCCCTGCAGCAGGAAGTTTCCTCCTTAGCCTTTAGCCACCTCTGCCCTGACCCATATTCCAAGGACTTCCCTGCACATTTTGCTCACGTCTGTATTTTGCATTTACCTACACAAGCAGGCACATCCCACGTGAGCAAGAGCAATAAAAAAAAAGCTAATAAACAATAAAGTTATAGCTCTTAAAGTCATGCAAGATCTAATAGATACAGACAGAGCTACCTGGTGAGATTTTAATTAGATTGTCATTAGAAGTAACTTGGAACTTGCTGAGGTTTCCTCCAAGCAGGGTGTTGAACAAAGCATTTTGGCATTTTGAAACTACCACTAAGCACCTGCCTGAGTGGAAATCTCACTCAGGAACCCACATCTTCCAAAAAAAAGCTGACTCCCAGTAAGATTTATGCTGTCCCAATGCTGAATCTGTCTCTAAGGCAGCACTGGAGCAAGACACCAGTCAGATACACTGTCCATGTGATTTCCCAGCTGGAACCTGTGGGTAGGAACTGGGAAGCTCAGGGACCAGAACAGCTAAACGTGACAACAACAACTGTAGTTCTTTGCTAAAAATCAATAGTTAACACTGGGGTCTCCAAAGGAAAAGCTTTTTATCTTAAACCTCTTTCTTGCCATAGACATGACAGCAAAATCCACATCCCACTTCATGGCTCAGTTGCTGTGCTTTGAGAGATCAAAAATTAGACAACATACGAGCAATTTTTTCCCTCAACTTTTAACCTGTGGGGCTTCTGCAAGGCCCACAGGGTGAGTCTGGGGGTGGCAGTGGGGTCTGCTTGTTCAGCAGTGCTGTTAGAGGTAGGGGGAAAGCATGGGGGCAGCATTTGGGAACTTTGCACCCAAAAGCATTTGTGTTGTCCAAGCAGGAAACGTGGCATTTCTCCCAAAATCAGTCCAGAACCATCAAGGTGCCCTCCTGCTCCTCACTAGCCCCTCTCTGAAGTCACACCGTGGACTCAGTTGTTCCTCTTTAGCAGAGATGTGGGGCAAAGGGGCTCTGGGGGAAGGAAGCAGAGTGATCAGAAAGGATCAGCTGCTGGGCTCCGTGGGATTTGGAATCTGTACATGAACTTCACAGTAACAAAATAGGCTTTCCAGAGCATTATTTACACTCCTGATGCAGAGATAAACCACCACTTCCTTGCATTACCCTCTTTCAAGGGAGAGCAGTGAGAAACATGACAAAAAAGCATTCCCATTTAAATTCATGCTCTTTTTCCCCCCTCTCCCTCTCCCAAGCACACATTTGCTTTGAGCCTCAGGTTAACAAAAACCACAAAGCCCCACTTAGCCAAAACCACAACATTTTCCTTGATTTGGGGTCAAAACTGACAAGTTCTGCCTGTTTTCCTCTTGCAACCATCAGACTTCTCAGGTTCACTCTCAGAGCACCTCGGTAACACTGAAAAGTTCACAGACCTGGCACAAGTTTGGGATTTATTATTAAACCTGCCAGATTTCAGGCTTGATTTATGACTCTTTCACAGGCCCCCGTTATCGAGTAGAGACAGGCCCTGCAGTGCCTGCAGTGAGGGGTTCTCAGAGCTGCAAACCAAAGCCAAAAGGGACCACTTGGAGCTGCTCTGCCCCACGGAGAAATGCAGAGCAGCCACCACCTACCAGGACCAGGGGTGCAGCTTTTAGCAATACTTCTGTATTTGCTGTTTCTGCAGCTTTCTGTGGTTTCTAGGGGCTCCTACAGACACTGTGGGGTGAAGGACAGGTAGGGACACCTCACCATGGCCTTGGTTCTCTCATGGTTTGATGCTGAATGCTTCAGGAGCCACCCAGGGAGGTGAAGCTGTTCCTCTCACCAGACTGTGAGTTACAGAATTTCGGCTTTCTCCACAACCACAGCAGTGCTTTCCCCTCTCTGCTTCACCTCTCAGAAGGATGACAGCAGTTTTACACTCAGCAATAAGGCTCATTTCCAGCTCCACCCAGGACACCCCCAACGTCCAGGGACCAGGCAAGGATTCCTGCCGAATTCCATGAGCACTGCTGCTTTTGGGTACCTCCCTCCTGGATCCAAAAGTCACAGCTTCAAGCACTTGATTGAGGAAGTAGGGAAGGGTTGTGCACACACAGCCCCATCCTTGTAGACCTGTATGCAGAAAAATAGATAAATTTTTAAACAGCACCCAAAAAACCCACTCAGTATTTCTGCCACTACGACCCACAACAGAAACAAAACTTGGGACCAACTGTCATTGTCCCAGGAGATAAATCTACATTTATGTGAGCTTCCAGAGGTCTTGGAGAGATTACAGAAAGTGTGGAGAGGAAATAGTAAAAAGCACACACAGGAAACCCTGACGCGGTGTCGCTAAGCCATATGGTCAACATAAAACATTCAATACTTTTGTTTGGATTTGCAACGTGACATTTATATTATTTTTATACATTTTTATGTGCGTGTATATATACACATAAGATAAATATAATTTATTTATTTTACATTTTAAACTCCGAGGATGTCAAAGGCAATCTGCAGAGATGAAGGGTGATTTACTGCCAAGGTTTCAGGAGCAGTCCCAGGGGTTAGCTCACAGTTATAACAACACATTTTATCTCTGCACAAGCAGGAAGGGGGGGCACAGCGAGACAGAGGGGCGGAAGCAAGAGCTGGCAGTGAATCAGATGATGCATATTAGGGAGATAATAAGGAGAGATTACAGGGCTGGCAACAGCTCTGTGCTGTGCCCTGGCTTTGGGAAGCTCAGGTTCCCCCGCCAGGATTACAGCTCCGAGTGCCTCGGGTAGTTTAGTCTAAAAGCAATCCCGCCAGGAAAAGCTGCTGTGGCCAAGGCTCCTCATGCTCTCCCCCCTTTCAGTTTCGGTGAAACTCATCTCCAGGAGAGCATCAGCCACTCAAACACTTCAGTCTTTGCCCTCCACAACTTCCGAGGGCTCTGAGTGCTGCACATCCAGCTCTCCAAGTGGGTGGCAAGCCCAGCTGCCAAGTTCTTGTCTTGAATAGCATCATTCCAGCACCAGGGTTTTTCTCTTTTTTTTTTTTTATTTTTTTAAGGCAAACAGCTGCATGGCAGACATGCAGAAGGGCTCAGCAGGAGCCATCACCATCAGGTAGCTGTGCTGCCTCTAAAATGTAAAATATTCACCTAGGATGGGGTCTTGGCCACCCCACACCCTTGTTTAAAGGACCTGGAGGTCCAGTGAAGACTGCTTCCACTTCAAAGTGGGTGGCACTAAGAAATTCTTAATTTAACAGTGTTGCTTAATAGAAAAGGAAAAGTATGACCCATTCAAAAATTTTTTAATGTTTCCCTGTTCATGTGAAGACAAGCCGAAGTTTCATGAATTACTCAGGTGAGCTCCAAATGTCGCATTTCATTTCTTTCACAGAAGGGTTTAAGATGGAAGGAACCTTAAAAATCAGAGTTCCATCCCCCAGCCATGGACAGGGACACCTTCCACTAGACTGGTTTGCTCCAAGCCCTGCCCAAGCTGGCCTGGAACACTTCCACAGATATGGCATTGAGAGTTCTTTGTACAGCAAGTCTCAGTCCTGGCTCCTATAAAACTTCAGAAGCTCCAGAGAAGCAGCACTTGACTCTAAAATAAGCATTTGCTGACTTACCACAGTGACTCACTGTTTTCATCATTCAAATGGTCACAAACATGTTATGTTTCACAGATGCTCTCTGGATTCCTGCAAGCACCACTCTGCCCTTTTTCTTTGGCACTTGAAGGTTTCTTGCAGCAAACCACAGTTCCACGTGCTCAGGAGGGACCAGCTGAAGCCATCAGTGGTAACAGACCCATGGTAACTGTGGGAGCAAGAACAATATTGTCCCTCCTCCACCGTGAGGTTTGTGCACTTAGCTGTCTGCACTGGAACCTTAATTAAGTCAGGTACAGCTGCAGGAGTAAAAGCAATGCATCAGCAACTCCCCTTTGCCGCCAAACAATTTCCCAGCACGGAGCAACAAGTGTGGGAGGCAAGAGGAAAAAAAAACAAAACAAAACAATTATTTTTAGTAATGATTTTTTTAGGTGATAGGACCCCAACTGCCCAAAACAGGAGAGTGATCAGCACCACCATCTCCAGCAGGGAGGGAGGCTGGGTCTCTCCAATATGCAGGAGATGCCAAAACCAGGAGGTAAATTTCTTTGACCAATGTTGGGAGCAAATAGAATTAGGTGACTGTAATAGGCACTTTTGGACCTAAATTGCACAAAACTATGAAAATGCTCAGGTTTTCACTTAAATATGTGCTGGAACGCTTTTCTCAATAGTTCTAACTTCGACAGATACAGGGCTAACACTATTTAAACATCTTTTAGAAATGAGTTATAACTAATTTTAGTTCTCTAGCTGTACAGCCTAATGAACGAGTTTTGTCCCAAATACATCCACATCGTCATCTGTTCTGTGTATTAATTCTCAAAAGGAGCTTCAGTAGAGGATTTCTTATCTATGCATTCATCAGTTCAAACTCCCTAGTGAGGTTATTTCTGAAGTTTTTAATAAAAAGAGACTTTTGATTCTTGGGGTCATGTTGCAAATTATATCTTCACTAATCTAGCAGAGGTCAAAAAACAATCTGGAGCCAAAGAACATCTCTTACTCCTTAGCACACGTGTGTCTCAAGGCTTTTAAAAATACACAGTCCTGCTGTTATAAATAGAGCATTCTTCTCAGAGGTCAAAAGCTTTAAACTTCCAGGAAAACAATATTTTCTTTCTCTTTGTAATGATTACCTGTTTTTTCTCCCCAGAATAAGGGTGCACTAAACTGGGCCAGGAGTTGCTCTCGGGGGCATAATTTCATCCCATCTATTTTTACACCGTCAGAGAGTTAACATGAACATCAGTGTCATTTCCTTTGTCTGACACTCCAGCAATGCAGCACTGAGAACAGCAACCAGACACTAACACAAGAAGAGAATAAGAGCATAAAAAAGTCAAGAGTGAAGAGGAACAGTTTTCCACTAAACCCTCTTCAAGGGCTCGAGCGTGGGAAGGTACCATGGTAGAGTAAATCCCATGCTTGAGGCTGTGATCAGTTCTCTTACATTAAAAAGATGCTTGAACATGTAGAAAACTGCTCAGGGGAGTTTGAAGACGTAAAATCTGCTGAGTAACTGCACAAAAACAACAAACTATGTGAAAAGAAATCCAAGATGTCAGCTGGTGGATGAGACTAAGGGATTCTCTGAAAAGGGGTTTTTCCACACAATGGGAATTCATTGCTTTCTTGGTTCTCCAAGTGCAAGAGCCCCTCTTCCTTCTCCAAGACTTGTCCATTCCCTCGGAGATGGATGAAAAGAGCAACCTCAGTCAGCTCTGTAATTGGCCTTACTCAGGAGTGATCTCATACAGCAGCTCACGTCTCTACATGCAGGACCTCTCCTTGCTGGTGAGGTGGAACTTTGCATGGAGACAGCTCTGGAGAACACAGCCCCAGGTTCTGCCTGGAGGGCTGCAGAATGAACAGGACGATGCATTGGCGTGGTGCACAAATCCAGGTTTTATAAAGAAAATTTTGTTCTTCCAGGGATCAGATCTGCAAACAGCACCTGCACTGTCCAGAGATTGTTTTAGCTTCTACTCTTGAGCTGGTTTGTTTTCGAAACAGTTCATGGAGTTCTGTCATGAGGCTTGGTTGTAGTCTCTGAATTTGACCTAAAATAAGGGAATCCACATCAGGTAAGAGGTGCTATCTCCTTTTCTGTTGCTACCACTTCTCTCTCAGGCTAGTCTTGGCATGACTGATGAGGGCGGTGGGATCTCTGAAATAAGAACATCATGTGCACTCTTCCCAACGAGCAGCATGAGGACACCACAGGTTCACTGAGGGACACCGTACCATGCTGATCCTTTAGTTTACTTGAGGCTTAAAAATGTCTCCTTTGGAGCAGCCTGGGAAGGCTGAGCTGTTTTTAGGACCTCAGCTCTTGAGGAGCTGCTCAACAATGTGATAATGTACAAGCTTTCTTCAACCTTTTCTGTTCCTGTACTGACGCCAGGAGATTAAAAGGGTGTTGAGTGGTGCTGAGCCTCTGGAGGGGTCATTAACATCACGTGCAGTACTGGGGTGGTTTTCACTGGCTCGAACCATCCCAGCCTGCTGGTGAGCAGGCAGGGGTCAGAGGAAGTTGCTGTGGTCATAGAAACACATCCTTTGGGGTCTATCCTTCGTCTCCTTTCTCCAAGGCACGTTACAGCTCTTGGCCAAGCCCAAAGCCATTTTTCCAACCTCCTGAGCAGCACTGCCCACCATCACGAGTGCTCTGGAACTGCAGCAGCAGTGCACGGGCTGCATGTGGGGATCTCTCCTGGCAGAGCCCTTGGCAGCGTGTACCACGTGTGAATTTTACCAGTCCCAGGAGCAGAGCTCATTATTCATGCGCACACCACGTCCTTTCACATGCTCAGACAACTTCCCCCAAAAGCAGTGTCGGCTTTACGCAACCTCAGCAGCTCAGTTGTTTCACCAAAGTGAACACCCAAGGGCAGTGTGGATGTTACACCTTGAACCTTAGGGAAGTGCCAAAGTCAGGTGCTTTTCCCAACCCTCCTCCTGCACCATTTCTCCCCTGGCCAACCCCTCCAGTGAAAGACTGGCCAAGGGAATGGCTCCCAGGCTTAGAGCATCCATCCCAGCACTGCTTTTGCCAAGGGTCACCTCGGTGAAGTCTTTCCCAGCTCCACTCTTGCACTGGCACAACAGCCATGGCAGCTGTGGCACCCCAGTGCCACCAGGCATGGCAGAGGGAAGGGGTGGCACCTGCCTCTTGAGAACTTCAGGAGGCAAAAGCTGTGAGCAGCCACTACATACAGGTGTAGGGTGGGGAGAAAAACAAGACAGAGCTCCAAAGGGCCTGCCAGAGCAAAGCCAGACCTTCTGCCAGAGCAAAGCCAGACCTTCTGCCAGAGCAAAGCCAGACCTTCTGCCAAAGAAAAGCCAGACCTTCTGCCAAAGAAAAGCCAGACCTTCTGCCAGAATATCCTCACAAGCAACTCGGCACATCCCAGAGGACAAGTTTCAGTCTAAGGGCAGGGTGAATTCTGCCCCACTCAGGTGAGACCCCACCTGCAAAACTGCCCCAGCCCTGGGCCCCAGCACAGGAAGGATCTGGAGCTGCTGGAGAGAGCCCAGAGAGGCACCAGGATGAGCAGAGGGATGGAGCAGCTCTGCTGGGAGAGCTGGGATTGTTCACCTGGAGAAGGGAAGGCTTTGAGATGACCAAATTGCAACTTTCCAATACCTGAAGGAAGCCTGCAGGAAAGATGGAGAGAGACTCTACAAGGGCCTGGAGGGACAGGACAAGGGAATGGCTTCAAACTGACACAGAGTAGGTTTAGGTAGGATATCAGGAAAAAATTATTTCATTTGAGGGTGGGGAGGGTGCCCAGAGAAGCTGTGGCTGCCCCTGGATCCCTGGAAGTGCCCAAGGCCAAGCTGGACAGGGCTTGGAGCAACCTGGGACAGTGGAAAATGTCCCTACCCATGGCAGAGGGTGGAACAAAGTCATCTTTAAGGTCCCTTCCAACCCAAGCCCTTCTGGGATTCTGTGACAATGGTGTCCATCCCCTACCACCCACAAACAGCCTTGACTCTTTCCAAATCTTATTTGTCTCCTCTGCTCAGCACTGACAGCACCCATGTCAGCACCACGGCATCCACATCCACACCATGCGTGGTACTGAGACATGGGGTCAGACAAAATTTAGTAGTTAGTCCCTCCTTGAGACTTACATATCTATAGCATTTTCTCCACCAAAAGGCTGCCAAAACCAGTCTCCCCCTGGCATTATATCCCTTTCAGTATCCTGACCTTTCTGCGTGAGTAAAAAATAAAAATTAAAAGTCCACCTTTCCCCCGCTTCCCAAGCAGCAAGTCCAACAGGAGATCAAAGCACACGGTCATTTAGCCCATTGAATAATAAAAGTCAATGAGAACAGTGTGCTGCTGACAGGGGAGTTGTGCCATGCCACAGTGGGGAGGAAGGCTCAGGCAAGACAAGAGTTATTCCCTGGAGCTGAAGAGACCAAACAGAGCAGGGACAGAGGGAGTTCTTGTTTAAGAAAGTTCTAATTTTTAAAGAGGACCATGGATTAAACCACAAAACCAGCAGTATAAATATTTATGGGGCCAAACTCAGCAATCCCATACCCCATGAAATTTTCCACTGGCTTTAATAGGTGCTTTGCCTTCTTTTTGGTAGGACCCCCTTATCACCATGCCATTCCACACTGTGGGGTGTGGTTGTCTCCTCCACTGTGTGGACACTGGGCCTTGCATCTGGAGCAGCTTCAATTTTTTATGCACATCAATTCTCTTTTTTAAGCTTCCCTCAGGCACGGCTTGTGTAGGTGGGAGAAGACTTTTGGAATCTCCAGATGGAGAGCAAGAGGAAGACAGAGTGCACTGTAGAAGGTGGCAGGTCCAAGTTTATGGTCCTTCTCCTGTTTACTTAGAAAAATTCTTGGTTTGTTCCCAACTGGAAACAATTGGCCATCACCCAAAATGCAATGAAAAGAGAATAGCTGCATAAACCCAAACCCTACCACCATCAAAAGAAAAAGAAATATCAAATTGCAGGACAGAGTCAAAAATAACTTCCCACTTGGGCAAGAGGACAGCTCAGTCCTCACCTCCAGCAGAGGAACCCTCTCAGCCACGCATGCTCGTTCCACATGAACTTCTCATCTGGAAGAGGAGGAAAGGGGAAAAAAAAAAGGAAAAACAGAGCTCCACAGCTGCCAGCTAAGGGCTAATGGGTTAACGATCCACCTTTAATATTCTACATGGAAAAAAAAGCAAAGTTTTCCTTGGCCTGCCACACATCCCAGGAGATTCACTGCTGCTTTTCCTTCCTCCCCCAGCCTCCGCTGCCATCGCGCCAAGAGCCGGTGAATGGAGCGAGCAGAAATGCTGCAAAGACAGCCCCTGGCCAAAGGACAGTAATTTCATCAAGTGCTCCTCAGCACACATTCCTCAGGCTGCAGAAACAGCTGGGGCTTTCCGAGGCCACTCTGGGAGTGCTCTGGCTGAGGCTGGTGTGAGGGTTCAGCGCTGCCCCAAAGGTGACCTGGTGGGCTGAAGCACCCCAGAGAGCCAACACAGCCCTGCCCGTGTGCTGCAAGAGGAGCCCAGCCCCACTTCCCTTCTTCTGAGAGAAGGGTGGAAGCAGAAACACCCAAACTAAACAAACTCCACGTCTGGGTCTGACATTACGAGTTGGACAAAGCTGTTCCTGTTCCTGCCTCACAGGAGGAGAAGATCCTCAACACAGCCAGCAGACACACAATGATCAGGGTTAGGTTCTGGATTCAGCAGAGGAAGCAACCAGACCAAAGATGAGCCAGCCAGATTTAAGCCAACCCTTTTTATATCAAGCTAACATCCTTTTTTTGTTGTTGTTGTGCTTTATTTCAGCACTTTTGCACATCTCTGCACTTTGTTGGCTTTGGCAGGTACATGAAGCCATAATGCTGCAGAGAAGCTGATCTCTTCATGCTCCATTCCAGCAAAACCAAGGAACAGTGGAAACCTCATACGAGTTTGCTTCTAATTTTGTGAAGTTTCCAGATCTCAGGCTGGACCAAGAGTTTCTAATGAGTTTGGATAAACTCTGGATAATCCTCTGAACTCTCAAATATCTCAGGAAAACAGAATCAAATATACTATCTGGGACTTGGAAATGTGCTTCGGAGTTCAGTGCTCCTGGATCAGCACAAGTATTAGAGATACAATAACCATTGCACACCCACAACTTTTACTGAAATTTGGAAAAAAAAAATATGGAGAAAGAAAAAAACCCCACACACATTGTTACTAAACTTATGGGAAAGAAAGACATCCCCAATTCTCTCATTATATACCAGCCTAAACCTGCAAGGGAGTTCACCAAGGCACACCAGAAAAGTCAAAACAGATTTATCTATCAGGTTTAAAGAAGGGAAAGGAAGAATGACAGCTCCTTTCTTAAAAGGGAAAGAAAAGAAACATTAACTCCTGGTGTTAAAATGCTGTAAAACTGGCTTTTGACTCAGCACAGCATAATGCTGCTTGTAAATGGGGTAATTGGTTTGTGTGAGGTCATGAAATGAAGCATGTCTGTTCCTGCCCATCCCCTGAAGCACAGTCAGCTGCAGGAGAGCACAATACTTGCACAGCACAGGTGAGGCTGAAAAGACTCAGGTATCACGCAACCATTAATCAGGGATAGAATATACAAGTAAAATTAAGTGTGTGAAGAGCTAAATACCCGAGAGTTTGAAACTCCCTTAGGCCAGGAGGTGACACTGATCCCATCCCTCTCCAGCAGCGCAGGGATCACACAGTCCCCTTGTGCCTTCCACCTTCCTGGGACCCTTAACAGACCCAGGCTCCAGCAGAACTGAGCAATCCTGTTGGAAGTGAGACAAGCAGAGATGTTGGAGGGGTGGCAAAGCACCGAGAGTGAGACACACAGCGTGGTTCCACCATCCAGACACCGGGAGAGCTGCTGGAATCCCTTCTCTTTATGTTTCCAGACATCTCCGTCAAGCAGGGGGTAATTAAACACTACAGCAATTGGGTGATAGAATGATTTATTTTAAAGCAGCCTGGGGCTTTGGGAAGCACATGGAGACACAAAGGTTTCTCCAAAGAGGAAAGAGAGCAGAGCACTCCGTGAAACCCCAACTGAGGGCAGAGGTACAGGAAGGAGGAGTGAGCAACAGGCCTGCATGGAAAAGTGATGCAGCTCCATATCTCAGGCTCTTTAATCTTTGCAGGGTTTGTTTATGAGTTCAGAGAGAAGAAGGGAGTGCAGCCAAAAAATGTGAAAAGAAAATAAAATTACGTATTTGAATAAGAAATGTCCCACTCGGAAAGCGAAGTCCACCAGAGGGAGGAGGAATCACAGAGACCACGACCACAGATCAGTGGAAAAAAATGAAAGAGCTAAAGCAAGATGGAAGAACCTGCCTAGGACCACCATGGCAGGTCTGGGGTAAAGGTGAGAGAGGCTTTTCCAAGCTTCTGTCTATTTATCAGCTGCACTTTGCCAAAAATTGCTGTCCCCTGGTTTTAAGAGAGTAGAGAGCAAGGGGAAATATGGAAGTGCTTGGTCATAAGACAAGCATAAGAACTCATTCCAAAAGGGACAAACAACAGGGACAGAGGCTGCAGGGGTGCCTGCAAGGGTGACAGAAGAGGGATGTTGAAAAAGACATTTCTACCTCCACAGTGTTGAAAAGCAAAGGTCCAAAAACATGACTTACATGGGACCATTTGGCTTCAGGATCTATCCAGTCCCTGGAGTTCTTTTTTGGTCTTGCTTGTCCTGAACCCCTTCCCAGTAAAATCATGGAAGAAGGAAAGAGGGAGAGCAGCCTGACCATTTGAAATACACAGAGCACCAAAGGCATCCTGTCCTGCCATAAAGGTCAGGAGAGCAGATCCTTGAAGCCAAGGACCATGGGAATTCAGCTTTACATCCAGTCCTGCTTCAGTCCGTTTATTTTACATGTTTATTTAACATCTACATGAATCAAGGCAATATTATTTCATTAAAAAAAAAGAAAACTTGGCTTCACTTACTCAAACATTTGGACAAGGAAGGAAGAAAGCCCAGCTCAGGATTTGGCTGGGTGGAAGAATAGGAATATTCAGTTACTACCCTGTTGTCAGTGGTTCAAAACCAGCCTGATTGGAGGAACTGAAGTCATTTTTATCTGGCAGTTGTTGGAGGAACCTCCCTAAAAGAAGTCACGGCCTCAGCTCAGATCCAAGCAGATAAGAGTCCTGCAAGGGCAGGGAGCAGGACAATGACTTAATTTTTCCTGGAGAACAAGAGAAACTATGGATTTTCTGTAGGTTTGAGTGTCCCAGTGAGAAGGTGTTCACACTGCTCTTCTGGACTAAAAGAAAAGTCAGATTTTCACTGAACATATCCAGACCCACCACCCTCTCACCTTCCTGCCATCTCCCAAAACACGTCAGTGCCCACAAAAACAAACACCCAGAGCACAGGCTGGTCAGGGAAACACTGCTAAAAGGTGGAGAATAATACCAGCAGCACCAGGTCATAAACTACAGCTGCCAAGGCATCAAAACAAGCAAGGGTTGTTATTGCCCCCACTCCCCTCCTCTCCTGAGAATAACATTACACACCAAGGCAGCTGCAGAAGCCATGTTTTTCTAGGCAACCCCCAAAGCTGCTACCATGTCTTCCCTTTAAATCAAGGCTGGATGGGTTTTTGGAAGACGTGCTTTTGTCAAATGCAAGTTATTGGGTTCAATAAGGGTTGAAATGCTCTGGCCTGTGCTGTACAGGAGGTCACAGCCTGGATGATTTAAAGTCTCTTTTGGTTCCAAAATCTATGGAAAGAGCTACGAAGCCTCTTGCACTAGAAATAAAAGAATAACAGCAGCAAATAATAAAATTGTCAAATACAGACAGCCCTCACCCACAGAATAGCCATGAGCAAAATGAAGCCTCTTTGGTTCTGTTCATTAATCACGAGGATTCAAATTCATTACTCAGGTTTTTTATCCCACTTTTGGAATGAAACAGGATTTATGGAGTCACACTGCACACTCACTGTCCTATCCAGTGTTTGGGGCTGTCAGCCACGTCCAACAAGCCAGGCAGGTCTGGGATATTAACTTACTTCACTTTTGGCAAAAGAAAGTTAGTGGGTAGAAGGAAAAAGAGCTCGATTGATATCCCCTGTGAAAGAAGGGCAGTAGCATAAAAATCAATCCTTTGCACACCAGGAAAAACCTCTTGGAGCAGGGGAAGGGGTGAGGCCCCCCACCTAAAAACAACCTCTGGTCAGGATTGTCCTACCCTGAGGAACCTACTCCAGCAGCATTTGTTATTGGGCTGGATTTTCCGACTTCTAAGCACAGCAGAGCTCATGCTGCAGCTTTAATACAATTAATAAAACTTGAACGAGCCACTGGACACCAATCAACAGTAAGCTGAGCTCTAGGAGTTTCAGAACTCACAGAATTACTTTTATTTATGGTTAATAAGCCACAGCACGCGTGGCAGAGCTTCAAAGCAGTTCACAAGGCTCTCCATCACCCAGCCTGCAGTGTGGAGACCACTGGGAGCGTGGATGGGCTGGGGCCAGAGCCCCTGCAGCCCCTGTGCGCTCACTCCTAACGAGCAGCAGGGTTTATGCAAGGTTTTATGGAGCCTCCACCACGACAGGACCTCATTTAACAGCTTATTCTCTCCATTTTCTTCTGGGGAGCAGAGCAGGGGGAGTAAAAACCGCCCCAGCAGCATTTAGAGCTTCCCATGTGCTGGTTATTGTTATAGCTTTACTCCCGTTGCTCGGGCACCCCGTGCAGAAGGCAGAATGTAAAGAATAAAGAATTCCTGCCATGACCTCATCCTCTGCTTGGCAGGCACTGCTCTGGTGTCCTCGGGTGGAATTCAGCATGAATTGGCTTTTGCTCGTGTCCCCAGTGACATCAGCGTGGCTGTGGGGGCACTGGCTGCTCACAGAGGCCTGAGAAAGCCAAATTTATATCAAATATTACATAAATTTCACCCCCAACCCTGTGCCAAATTTATATCAAATATTACATAAATTTCACCCCCACCCCCATGCCAAATTTATGTCAAATATTGTATAAATTTCACCCCCATCCCCATGCCATTTAACACTAAGGTTTAAAATACCTTTTTATTTCATATAAAACCAGATATACCTTCGTTGTTTCGTCATTTTTAATCAGGGGTGATACCCCAGTGCATAAAGATTAATTCTACGTGCCTGAATTCAACACTGCCTTGACTAGAAACCCCAATAAAATGGAAGGATCTCTCTGGCATAAATCCACAGTGAATTTTGGGAACCTGTACGAAGGCCTAGGGTTGGTTCTAACACACAGATCACCCAGGATAAACAGGTGTCAGGGGGTGCAGGTTCACCCCAGGGCTGTCCTGTAGCCAGAACAGAAAAAAACAGCTCCTAAAAAATGAAATATATTTTAAAATATTAACATTCATACCTAACCTAGGCCCCATGATTACTCTACTCCACAGTCAAAGCTAAATTTATTTTCTAGAGCATTGCTTTGCATCCAACATTAATTCAAGAACTTCTGAAATCCCAATGGTTTGGTGCATTCATCCAAGCTGAGAAGAGTTAACAAATCTGTCTGTGACCATAGATACCTGTAATTTTTGCTGGTTTTGGTTTCTCTGTCCACTCACTGGTAATGCCAGTGGGGTTACAGCTGAGCTGTTCCTCAGTGTGGGAACTTTTCCCCACACCAGCTCCTTGCTGCCTGTGTCACCTCCTCTCTCTGTCACAAGCCCCTCCAGGCACAAGTCCCTTACTGCTGGGCTTACATTTGTGCTCAGTGAAAAACAAACGTCATGGGAAGAGTAAAACCTCTATTTTTCTCCCTACTTGGGAATTTTTGCTTCTTTAACCACTCCTCTATTATTTCACCAAATCACCCCTATCTCTTTACAAGTAAATATAAGCTGTCCCTTCGTGAGGGGGTGGCAGAGTGAGGACACTGTTTTCCCTCTGCAGTATCAGCTTTCAGCGTGACACACAGTTCACTGTGCAAGCAAACAGCCCTAATGAGGGTGGCTGTGCAGTTGCTGCTCCCTGTGTCAGCTCCTTAGCAGGGTCAGAGCCAAGGAAATGGGGAGCAGGACATGTCCCACATCCCTGGTCCCACCAAGCTCCTGGCTGGGGGACAGAGCCTGTGCCAAACCTGCTGGGACTGCAGTGGAGCTGGGGTCACTGCACCCTCTGCTGTGTTTACACCACATCAAAGGGTGAGAAATGATGCATCCGGAGTGGTGGAGTGCCAGGGACACAGAGAAAGCTGTTTTCCAACTTCACATGGTGTTTGGATGGGAGGAGAAGCCTGGGGCATTGCATGAAGAACCTCAGACTGGGCTCAGATGTCCCTACAATGGGGGATCAGCCTGTCCTAAGGAAGGTGTATGAGTAGCAGCCTAAAAATCTCCATCCACAGAGCTGGGCAATCAAACTCTGCAGTGGTTTGGAGCGCCACTGACCTCAGCCATGGCATCTGCATCCCACGAACCTGCTGGGCTCTGAAGGACTTTTCCAAAGCATCTCTTCCCTGCTTACCAGGGCCTGAACAGGTGCCTGCACAGGCTGCTGAGGCAGACCCCACTCCCAAAGGGTGAGCTGTAGGTTGCATGGCCCTGCCTCCAGGACCCCCCAGCCCCAGGGTCCTGGAAGGGGGCAGAGATGGCCATCACCCCCTTTTCCCTCTCAGCTGGAGGATCAGAGTTCCTCCTGTATGTTTACTCACATGTGCCTTTTCTCAGGTTGTGTTTTTCTTTTCACTTTTGACCAACCACCACCATTTTAATTAGCCTCCAGCTCCATCACAATTATATCCTTATATATCCTTGCCTTTTATCTGCCTATCAGAGAGCTATCTGTCAGATTTAGGACGCCCCACAAAGCTGCTCCTCATGCTTTGAGTGTCCCCATTGACTCAGGACAGGATCCCAGGCTGTGGAAACCACCATCACATCCTCATTCTTCACTCGGCTTTGATTTACTCCTGACACCAGGAGTCCCAAGCTTCTCCTCTCTCCTTCATTGTGGTCTCCAGCCACCAACACAGCCCAGCACCAGGGGCTGGGGGCAAGTGACACCCGAGCAGCGTTGCCATGGGCGCAGACAATTTGTCCCTCTGGGTTCCCATGGCACCAGGCCAGACACGCACTGGTGATGAGAGGGAAGAATACACACCAGCCAAGCTATTTGTAGCCCATCTAAGCATCTCACAAGTTAAACAGCTTGTCTTTCTTCCCCCTGCTCCCAGCACCCATCCAGCTCAGGGGGCTCCCCACCCGCCAGGGCAGCACTCACGGTGCACAAAAGGCAAAATAATTGTCCTGAGTGACCTGGAGACAAAAATAAAATTCACCACGGGTGCTCAAGCGTGGCCAAGGGCAGAGTTTGGCTCCACTGAGCTGCCTGTTGGCTGGTTTTCATGTTGCAGTTTTTGGCATGAAGTCCCATCTTGGCCCTTGCTGCAGGCAGGGGTAGGGCAAGGAAGGACTTGTGCCCAGGGCTGGGGTGCAGCAGGACCCCAAAAAACCCATGGGGGAATTTCCACAGCCCTGGGAAGCACAGAACACTAAAGAGCACTCAGGAGGCAGGGCAGGAGGATTTCTCTAGACCATGGGAAGGATGTGGCAGTGGAGACTCGTCCCTGTGGCCAGGGACAGCTCCTGTCACCCTCTCCTCTGCAGGCTGACTTGAACAGGGCATTTTTCCAGTCTGGGGTGGTTCCCAAAGGTACAAAAGCTTCAAGCAGCCCATCTCCACATGCCACAGGAAGGCTCCCCGGGTCTCCCTGGGCTGTGCCTGCAGACCACTGACCACCCTGCCAGAGATGAGGCTGCATCAGCTGCCAGCACTCAAGTTCTGCAGCATTTTAAACCCACTCTGATGTCCCATTCTGCTGGTGATGTCAGCCAAAAGGTATTTCAGCAGAGGAGGGGGAAATAGCCCAGCAGAAGCTTCTGGTGTGATTAAATCCAGAATAAACTTTGCATACAAATTAAGCATCTTCCTTCTTTAAACTGATCCCCCCTTCTCCAGGCCCTCAAACTGATATCACCCCTCAGATCTCCCCACAAGCAGGGGAAATCAGCAGCTAGCCAGTCTGCTGGACATGGTGGTGAGAGCAAGAGGAATTAGTCTCCATAGTACATGAAAAGAATTAGGACTATTTAATCTCCTGTTCCCCTTATCAGTGGTCTCAAATATCCCTTTGAGAGGGAAACACAGTGGAAATTCCTGCAAATCTTGCCTACAGTTAAGGAATTGACAAGATTTTTCAGCTTTTTTTCTCTGTGTTTGAAAAATTACCACATAAAGGAAACAATCTTTGGGGCACATATAACTCACAATAGTCTGAAACATTATCTTAAACTATTCGTCTGCTTCCTGCTTAAATAAGCATATTAGGAATGTGTGTATATATTTCTTAGGCAGCTTAAAAAATAAAAAGAAGAGGTATATAGTCTGTCCTGCTTTTGAGGAGCATGTTGTTTATGTTGTTATAAGCACAGATCATATTTATGGCTGAACACTCTGTGAAAGTGCAGCCAGGCTAGGAAGCATTTGTTAGGTTTAATGATCTTTTATTTAACTGGTGCAGAAAAATGCAGCCCTTTGGATTGATTCATGACATGAATTGTATAGAAACCCTCTTCCTTGAGAAAAGGAAAACTTCAAAAGGTCAATCTGACATTTCAGCTTTCTCAAACATCCAGCAGAGAGATGTTCACAGAGCAAAATCCCAGCCTGACAAGCTGGATGGGGTTAGGGCAGGGAAAGGCTAAACCACAGCCAGAAATACCTTTCAGGACATAAAGGAGAGCCATTCAAATCACCTGGAGGGAAGGGAAGGGACCAGTGAGAGACTCCAAGTCAGAAATACAATTTATTAGGAAAATGAAAAAAGAAAATAAAGTGCATGCAATAATATGAGAGAAAAACCACGGACAGGGAAAGCCAGAACAGCAAGAATTGCTTCACACTGGCCACATTCTAGGAAAATCTCTGCATTTTCAGTACTTGGCAAGTCACAAGTTCAAGCAGCAAGTAAACAAAACATGAAAACCAAAACAAAACACTTAGCTACTTTGCCCTTATCTGCCTGAATTCTCCCTTTTATCCCACAGCTTCAGGGGAAACAAGCCTACAGGCAAAGGGAAGTTATTCCACAGTGCCAGTTTCACCAGCAGCATCACTCTGGCCTTCCCCACCAGACAGCTTTTGTCACAGCACATGTCACAGCCATGACACACAGAGTGTCACCATACAATTCCAGAGGGCTCTAAGCATCCCCAAACAGAATAACACCTTCCCTCATCAGAATGCTTCCAGCATCTGCCCATACAGAACCCAGAAAACTGGGTTCACCTGCTGGGTGAACTACTGGGTTCGCCTGGAACTGATTAATGTGTAAAATAAATTGTGAATGGGACAGTCAGGAGCAATGTTTTGGACCCACTTTTCATAGGCTGGGGGTGAACACACTTTTACTGTGGTAGGTAACAGAGAAGTCCCAAAGGGGAGCTCCACGAAACACCACGTAATGGCACTGTGAAAATTGGTCAAGATTAATTTTTCTGCCTACACAGCAGGATCCAGCCATGGCCAGTGGCTGCAAGAAAAAACTGAAGGTTATACCAGTGCCACTGAGCCTGGTGGGACAATTGTGGGTTTGTCTTTAGGATGAAAGAAGGAAATCAGTTTGGACTGTGTCAAAGCCCGGAAAGCACAGTGGGGAGATTTAATGAGACTTTAATCACCACTTTTAATGGGATTTGCTGCTGGTCCTGCAGGGCAGAGGAATCACAGAATCATTCAGGCTGGAAAAGACCCTTAAGATCATCAAGTCCAACCACTGACCCAGCACTGCCCAGCCCACAACTAAACCATGTCCCCAAGTGCCACATCTGCTCTGTTTTTAAATCCCTCCAGGGATAAGGACTCCATCACTTCCCTGGGCAGCCTTTTCCAGTGCTTGACAGCTCTTCCCATGAAAAACTTTTTTCCTAACATCAAACCTAAACCTCCCATGGTGCAGCTTAAGGCCACTTCCTCTGATTCTGACACTTTTTACCCAAGAAAATCAACAAACTGGAGCTCCCTGTCCATCTCTCTGGGTTATCACTCTGTCCAGCTCCATCATGGAGAAGCCTCAGGTCCCCACTGCTCTTTCATGCCTCAGGTGAGCACCTGGCTGTGGTGACCATGTCCAGGTGAGCCCTTAGGACAGCTTCAAAGGACCTGTGAGGGGGAAGGTGTCTCAGAAATCAAAACGGACACTGTTTTTCTCCATGAAAGATGAACAAATTTCACCACTAGAGGATCAGCTTTATCGATGGTTGTTGTAACCTTTTCTCCTTCTTGGAGCAATTTTTCTCCTGAAGAAACAGCTGCCAGGCCAATTCAGAGGGATTGCTCTTTCCAAAGGTGGAAAATGCCAGGCATTGTTTCCAGCCTGTGTTTGAAGTGGGGAAAAAGCAACTTTGAATAAGCTTTTGATGGGGCCCATGGCTTTGCTTGACCATAATGTCAGCTTGTAATTAGCAACAGATACCACTTCTGTCACTCCTGATGTTATCATCAGCCATCTTGCGTTTCAGAGTGAGGAGAGGCATGTAAATTATGGGCAATTTGGTCTCTGAAATGGATTTTATGGGGTTTTTTTTTCTGCTGGGTGACCTGGGAATCCTGGGGTTTGTTACAGAGATAGTCCTTGAGCCAGCAGAGAGGAGCAGGAGGAAAGCAATGAATGTTACAGAGCTGCTCCAGCAGATCCCTTGAGGAAACACATCCCTGCCAGCTCCTCCACGAAGGCAGAGCTGCGTGGTGGCTCTCACAGGGGCTGTGATTTTGAGACAGGAGAAGGTTTGGAAGGAGCCAATGTCCTTTCCTCTGGAATGGGGGTCTCTGCAAGGTGCCATTCCTACACCAATGTGCAGAGCTGGGTGGGAAGGGGGTGGCTCATGCCTGGGCAGCCAATGTAGACTTATTTCTGCTCAGCATCTTGCAGGTACTCATCTCACTGAGGTTCAGCTGGCCTGAGAACAACTGAGGCAATCTTCTCCCCTCATTGATAGAAAATGTTGCCTTCAATTAAAATTCAGTTTTCAGAGTGGAGGAAAGGTTTCCCAAAGCAGGTATGAATTTTTGTAAGGAAAACAAAACCCCCACACTCATGTAATTTCCAATTTTGACCAAAAGCAGTTCTAACTTTTTCAGGGAAAAAAAAAAAAAAAAAAAAAAAAGAGCAAAATTTTTTTTGTTTCTTTTCTGGAGTGGGGTGGAGCAAGGGAAGTTTATCTTCTGCATCGAGTCCAGTGAGTTTGCCAGATCCCCTGGCACTGCTCTGCAGCTTAACAGATCCACTGCCAGAGCAGTGGCCCAGTATTTGATTTCATCTATTGCTGTACCAATTACCAAGTGTGCTGTTCCTCCTTGCTCTGGCCTTCTGCAGAAGGACTCACACCAGAGCTGCTCTTTACAAGAGCTCCCCAGGAGGTGGGCTAAAACAGAATTGGGCCCCACATTGACTCTGTGGTATCAAGCTCACCCCTTTTATTTGCTGGAGGAATTCAAGCATCACTCTGCTGCTCCAATCTTTCTATCTACCACTGGCAAATAACACAGCCAGGAAGGTTATCTGCCTCAAACAGAAATAGCTTATGTTTAGAAAAGAATTAAAATTTGTTCCCTTTAGAGTTACAACCACATCCTCAAAGCTGTTAACCTGAAAGTGAACTTCAGATAATAAAACTCTAACCTCACCCCTAGAGAGGAGCCAGCAGTCAGGAGCTACCTTGTGTTCTCTCCCCCTGTCTGCCCCATCGATTGCCTGATAGCACAGCTTGTTTTCCTTTTTTCCAAGGGAAGACAGCTACTAAATCTGTGCTCCCCATCCCTCTCAGCACTCTTGGGCTTCTCCACAGCTGCAACGCTTTTCCATCGGCCCTGCTCTCAGTTAAATAAACATTATGACACATACTGATTGCTTTAACAAACTTCACTGTTCCACGGCCTCGGCAAAGCACGGTTATCTTTTTACAGGGAACATTCCTTTCCTGTTGCTATGCCTACTTCAGCACCATCCAGCGTGATAGCAAAGACTGCTGAACAAACCCACAATTTCCAACCACTCCGTTTTGCTCATCTGGAAATAGCTGGGGAGGGGTGTGGGGCCAGGCTGGCGGCAGATCTGAGCTGTCAGAGCTCCTCTGCCACAGCTCATCCCAGCCAGGACCCGGCCATGCTGCTGGAGGCTGAACCTTGTCTTCTGAAAATGCCCCAGAGCTAAAAATGTTTTGTGGAGTGAGGTGGGAGAAGGAAAAGAGGGCTGCAGTCATAAATACTCTCCCAGCACAGCAAGGGAAGGTTGGCTTTATCCTCCCCATCAGGCTGAGCTCGCTGTTCTATAATTTGCAACTAAATTGCAGAATCCAGAAATATTTCCGGCGAAATGGTATTTCACAGCCATTCATCATCGTCGTGCACAATTTCCTTTGCATGACAACCTATGTTTTAAAACTCACAAAGAGAGGGGAAGCTGCCATTTGTTTTGGCCAAGCCAAAATCGCCCTTGGCCCGGGGCCTGCTGGTGCTGTGGCTGCTCACGGAGATAAAGCCTGGCAGGGCAGGTCCTGCCAGCTGGGCCAGGGCATCTCCTGCTCCACAGCTCACCCAACTTTGAAGAAATTGCATCTCAGTTGGCCTCTCCCAGCACAGAGTGGTTGGGGTTTTATTCCAGGACTCAGGCAGGGATTATTGGAGGCGTGACAGGGCTGGGTGCGTGCAGCAGATCCATGTGGAGAAAATCTGTTGTCTGATGTCTGGAACATCAGCTGAGCGTTTTTCCATTTCACTCTTTGCAGGCTGCACAAGGTGAAGATTGAACAGATGCATCCCTTGTGTTCATTTGCCTTTATTAAAGGAACAATGTACCTGCACCTTACCAGCAAGCCCTACACCTAGGGAAATACTGTGGGTTATAATGGGAACAAATTGGCCTTCCCTGGAAAAGAAAAAAAACATGTCCAAAGGATTTTCAGGTCCATCAGGATCAATTCTTTGCAATAATTCCAATGCTTTTTCTCACTGGTCAAGATAACCACATTGGAAAGGGCTCTTTCCCACCGTACCTTCTAGAACATGCTCTGCCCTGCCCTGGACTGGAGCTCCCTACCCCAGTCCCCAGCTCCTTTGTCAGACCCTGTATTTAAGATCAGCTCAATTAACAAGCTGGCACTACTGGTCCCTTTTTAAGCTTTTCCAGCCCATTTCCTGGGCCCAAGCTCTGCTGACCCACAGAATCACACAATGAACAGGGTTGGAAAAGACCTTTGAGATCATCAAGCCCCACCTGTGACCTCACACCTCCTCATCTACTAAACCATGAGTGCCCCATCCAGGCTCTTCTTGCACTGCTCCAGGGATGGTGACTCCAGCACCTCCCTGGGCAGATGATTCCAGTGCCCAATCACTCAGTGAAGAAATTTTTCCTGATATCCAGCCTAAACTTCCCCCTGGTGCAGCTTAAGGCTGTGTCCTCTCATTTTGGGAAAAGAGACCAACCTGACTACATCTTCCAGGGAGTTGTAGGGAGTGATGAGGTCTCCCCTGAACCTCCTTTTTTCCAGGCTAAACAGCCCCAGCTCCCTCAGCTGTTCTTCACAGGGTTTGTGTTCCTCCAGCAGCCTTGTTACCTCCTCTGGACCCAGGGCAGATCCCCACGTTCTGACACCCCCATCCAGCCCTGCTCCACCCTGCACATCGCTCTGGGAGAGAGAAACCCTCTCTGGCTGGGTTTTTGTTGTTGTTGTTGTTGTAGGACACCTTGGCAGCCTCCCTGTAATCACTTCAGAAGTGCAAAACAGCCTGATCTACATCTCTGGTTCACACCTAGTTTTTCAATTATATTTTTGGAGTGAGCCAGATTCTTAAATTGCAAAGGATGTTACCTGGTGCCTCTGCAGTGAGGATCAGTGCTAATGCTTCCTCTCTTATTCTCCCATATGTTCTGCATTCAAAGCAATCCTAAAATCTACACTTGGGATAGAAAAATCTTCTCCCAGGAAGATCCTTTCAGTCTGACAATGGCATTTTCCCTCATCTGCTGTGAATGTCATTGCTGCAACGTTCCCTTTTAGCACTCTGGGCTGTAGCTCTATATTAGGCCAACAAAAATAATAAGTCCTAAAATGAAAACCTCCAGATGATCTTGGCAGAAACAGCACGTCCATCACAAATGGAAATCACATTTGATACTCCACAATGGCAGGAAACTCACCTGGTTTTATTTAGTCTCCATGCAACTATGTGCTATTGGCACTTCTCCAGAGTATCTTTTGAGAGGGATTTTTTTTTTTTTTAATTCTCAGTTAGTGTCTGTCTTTTCTTATCTAAAACAGCCCTCGTGTTTGATTTTCACTGAGGCTCTGTGCTGATTTTTTTGTTTGCCTACTGTAAAAAGGTATAAGGGAACTCAGCAATTCATGCATTTACAGCTCCGTTCCCACAACAAGGTGCTTAAAATAAAGAAATTGGCTCAGGGTAATTGCTTGATATGAGAAAGATTATACAGGCAATGAACATCTGTATCACAGCTACAGTTGATGGCTCTGAGTTCTGTATCATGTGCCAGGAGCTCCCTGCCAAAAAAAATACTCAGAAAAAAAAAATTTCCAGCCCAACATATGCTTATATAAGACTCCTCCAGTATGCAAAGAAGGTCATTAAAAAAAAAAAAAAAAAAAAAAAAAAAAAAAAAAAGGAAAAAGACAAGAGTGTTGAAATAACACAGGAAATTATGCAACTGATACCTGAGCATTGCAGAGTCTATCTGGAAACCTCCCTATCTCACAAAGATTTGGTAAAATAAAATAAGTTTTCCTTCTCTTTGAAACTGAACTTGTTGATCCAGAGTCAGGTGGAGGTTTTGCATCAACGTGGCCACTGCAGGCCAGAGCAGCAGCAACACAGGCAAGTTTTGTGTCATTTTTGTGTCACCCCAACACTTGGGCACGGGGATATCCCCCTCCATGGGGGGATGTGACCCTGCCATGCCATGGGAGCCCCCAGGGCTCAGCAGGGACACTGCCTGATCCTTTGAGTTGTCTCTGGGGCTGCAGGGATTAAAGGGAATGGGGAAACAAGTTTGGAATTCAATCAGCTGTGAGTTTTTGCCAGAAATTTAAGCTGACCCACAGAAAACTAATTTCTGAGATGACTTCAAGAACATTTCCCACCCTGTTATTTCCATGTTTGCCTTTGACATCCAGGAGGGTCAGATGCCCTTCTTCTCCAGGAACGTCGCCTTTGGGGCTCTGTGATCCCCACCCAGCTGTAATCCCCAGCTCACCTGGGGCTCCCAGAAATTCACCTGGGAGGCTGAGGCAGAGGCACAGAGCCCACCACCCCCGTGGGTGAGCAGGT
The DNA here is from genome assembly GCF_048771995.1 of Taeniopygia guttata. NCBI lineage: Eukaryota > Metazoa > Chordata > Aves > Passeriformes > Estrildidae > Taeniopygia > Taeniopygia guttata. Next base: position 6,611,215 of record NC_133043.1, read on the forward strand.
GAGGCTTCTGTGAGCTGCAGTTCCCTCTCAGCACATGGCAGGAGCCTGGCTGGGACTTGCCCGGGCACAGCACTGGGAGCTCAACACCACATCCAGGCTTGCCACGGGGGATCCCCTTCCCACCTAGCAAAGAGGAGGAGAAGTTCTCAGTCTCCCTTGAGCTCAGGAAGGGGCTGCTGACCAGAGAGGCTCTGGATCTGCTGTGTTTTGGTGAAGAGCTCACCCATCCCATGACCAACCCCCCTTGCTCATGGTTTGTGTCTGCACTAAGGGTCTGGACACTGAGAGAGGGAAGAGAGAAGCATCAGACACCCAAACCTTGCCAGGTTTGCAGCGAGAGAAAGGGAAGGCAAAGGCAGGACAGGACCAGAACCATCTCCTTGTCTCCTGAAAGAAGTGCCTGCAGAATGCTTTGAGGGGAGCCCTCCTGGAGCAGGGAGTGAAGAAAGATTACAGGCTTGGCCTGGAGAAGTTGGAGCTGATGGGAGTTTCCACGCTAGCCAGAAGATCACCATGTTCTCGTTTAGCCTTTAGGAAGCCACACATTCAGGGGGATGCATGCCCTTGCCTTCACCCAGGTCTCTCCCTGCTCCCACCTCAGCTTTAGGTTGTCCTCTCCCCCTGGTCCAAAACCACAGCCCACTTCCTTCCTTCCTTCCTTCCAGCTCTGCTTCCTCCCCACCAGCCCATGGTGAACATTCGCAGAGCCTGCAGAGATATGTTTCTCCTCTTGGGCTGCAGAGCCCCAGAACTGCCTAAAACCAAATTAATAGCTTAATGTCAGGGAAAGAAACACATCCCCACTGCTGCCTTGCCAGGCCCAAACCCACAGCACCTCATAAACAGCCCCACTGCAGGATCTGGCCATGCCCTTTGGCTCAGTGGCACCTGAGCCCCGCGATCATGAAGGAGCCCTTTGTACCTCTGAAATGCTGTGAGCTTGTGAAACAAAGTTCCAGCAGTCCCAAACTCCTTGGTGCCCCAGAAACTGAGTGAGCAGAGGGGCTGGGAGAGTTCCTGAGCTCGTCTCAGTGGGCAGAAGGAGGACAATCTAATCAGATGTGGATGGAGAACAAATAAAAACCAGCTGCTTCTCACCAGATCTTCTCCCAACTGGGGGAAAAAATTGCAAACACATACAAGAACAAGGGAAGAGGCACTGATGAGCTGTTATCTGAATTTATTGCCATCATCTGACCCACAGTGGGGTCTACTTTTTTTTCCTCCTTTAATTTATAACCCAGTTTCTCATCACGTCATGACATCACCCAGGGAGTTAGATTTCACAAACACACAAACACATCTCACTGGAAACAGGATGAGCCCCTGGGCCATCCTGGGCTCTGTGCAGCAGCACCCCAGCAGCACTCCCCAGGCACCCTCTCTTCCAAAAACATCATTTGGTGTGGCCGTGACAGAGCCACCCATCCTTCAAGCTCTGAGGGCAGCTTGGGGGGATTTTTGTGCTGCTCCAGTCTCAGGCAGCATTCACCCTCGTGTGCTCTTGCTCCACCCTCACTGCACTCTCCTTCCAAGGGCTGGATAGCTCAGCACTCCAGGATGATCTATGCTGTTTTCTTTTGGCAGTACAACATATCAAATCCTTCAGAGACTGGGTGGAAGCAGAGCTGCCTCCTCCATCACTGTCTGGAGAAGCCAGTGGTCAGCATGTCCTGACCAGCGCATTCCCTGCTCCACGAGCAGCACTGCCCATGTGGACAGCCCAGCAGGGAGCTCTTGGCTTTCCTGAACCTGACATTGGAATGAGAGAGCTGCCATTCATTTGTCTGAATTCTCTGATATTTGTCTGCCTGCAGCTTCCCTTGGTGGGAAATCAGGAGCTGCCCCTCTGCACGGCGATCTCAGCTGAAAGGCCAAGGCCAGATGGGCCTGGGGTTTAACTTTCCTCTGCTTTCAGAGGTGCCAAGGGGAGCTGCAGCTCAGGGCGGGCACGTGCAGAACACTGTCAGCATGGGCAGTTCAGCTCCAAACTGCTTTTTAAACCAGTTCAGCCGGACCAGTGTGAGACTGGATAGAAACCAGCCTCGAGACCTGCAGCAATAATGCACCTACTGAATTCTGTGCGTTCAGTAGGAATCCAGGCTGCTTTTCCCAACAGCTTGCCTTAGCCTGATTACCTGCAAAATCAATTCAAACCAGTGCAATGTGAAATGGGAGGAAAATGAACTTCCCTACGATGTGCAGGCAGGGAGAGGAACACAGCGACTCCAAGCTTGTTCACCTTTCCTTCAGCACAGCCACGTCTGGGCAGGGCTTGTCCTGGGGCTGGACACCAGCAGGGCCAGCTGGGGGCCCCACAGGAGTCAGCTTTGAGTTGTTCCATCCTTTTCTGTGCACCCAGCCTAAAATCCACCCACACAACTGCTCAGCTCCAGACTGATGCTCTCATGAGCCCCCAGGCTCTCTGCAGCAGATTTAACCCAGATTTAATTCCAGATTTAACTCTGGAAGAGCTCCTGGAAGAGCAGGAGCAGCTTCCTCCAGCCCATTTGCCGGCTGGGATAATTCTTTCTGGCTGGGACTGATGATCAAGAAGCCATTCTGTCCTGAGAGGGCAGTGATTTGTTCTATAATGCTCATGGCACTGCTTCAGTGCTTGGCAATTCTGTCTTGTTATCACTGGTGGAGAATTTTACAGGCCACTGACAGACCTTCAAACGCAGCCATTGCTGTGTGGAAAATCCAATTTGCTTTGCAAGTCTCCTGACACAAGGCCTTGTCTTCATGGTCCCTTGGCAAACCATTTTCAGCACATGCATTAGTTCATGACCCTGTGATTTAACGGACATCATTAAATTTTAGCAGAAGAATCCATCACTTTGAAGGAACCCCTAACAAGTGTGTGACCTAAAAGTGAGACCTAACATCCTGGCATCTTCACACAAAAGGCTCCTTTTCTCTTAACATTTGGCTTATCTCCACGCCACTCCCAGGTCAAGTTCAGCAGTGAGCCCTGGTCCTCAATGCACCATTGAGCTGCTCCAGGAAAAGCAAATCTCATCAAAGCAAAAAATGTAAATGTGCATTTCTTCGCAGCATCCCCCACTGCCAAACAGATAACAAGTTTATGTAGGCACAGGGAAAAAAAAAATCCCAATTTGAATAGTAATTGTTTGCTTATAAATTAACCCACAGAACTGTGCCTCATGCCGTAAAACAATTTTACATTACATGGGCTTAAACGGTGGGGCTGCTATAATAAACTCTATGTTGAGTCACCAAATTCCTCGCATTCTTTGACTTCCCATTATGTCTCAAATGTCAGATATTTCACTGGGGTAACAAGCAGTAGCAAGGCTGAGGGTTTGTGTGGGTTCTAATTGTAAAAGCAACATTCTCCTAGAGAAGGACAGGCGAGGTTCACAACCCCACTGCAGCTTGGGCAGATTGGAGGAGCTTCAAAGACTCCTTGTCTCCCCACTGGGTTGTTTTGGGGTTTAAAGCCCCTCCAGTCTGGCTGAGGGTCTCAAAGCTGTACAGCACCCCCAGCCCCAGGTCATGGAGCCTCTGCAGGCTTTTACCTCCTCATGAAAAATGTGTGTGAGAGCACGGCTGCAGCCTGGGGAGGCTCCTGCTTTGGGCAAACCATCAAATTAGCAATGGCCTGACAGCTACTGTCCCTTCCAGCCATATTGTCAAAGTAAGGCTTTATCACTTTGAAATTGTTCAGTAAAACCTAGCCTTTATTTACTATAAAACTTCAGTGTTTAAAGATTTTAAGATCTTACGGATTCTCCTCTTCCTTTTTATTCTGGTGCAGAGGAAGCCAGACCTTCCTTAGAGAGCATTTGTGCTTCAGTGCTTTTGGTTGGTTCTCTGTGTCAGTAAATGTGAATATTTGTCTTGGCTCCCTTCTCCATGGGGCCAAGACAAACCTGCAGGCAATTTTTACATAACCTTTCCCCAAAATTCAAGTGATCCTTAAGCATGGAGGCAGCTAGCAGAAGCTCGAAGAAAAAACAAACCAGGAGCCCAGAAATACCCTGTGATGTACCCAAAACATGTGCATGTGCCTGAATTAAGAGAGGAATTGCCCAGGGGCAATAGAATGAGATAAAATTCCCTTCCCTAAGTCTGGAACACAGGTTGGGCTGGTGTTTAACATTGATCCAGGGGTGAAGAAAAAAATACTGGGAGGGTCAGGCTGTCATGATTCCCCTTTTCTCCTCCTCCTCTCTTATGCAAACAGGGTTGGGAGAAGAGGAGGAGGTCCTGCTTTTCCTCACCCGATGCAGAGTTGAGCCCTGTGCCCCACTCTGATTTCAGCCCAGAACAACCACAAAAGAAGCAGATGGATTTATCATCTATGGTCTCTTCCCAACTATAACCAACAGAAAACATCTGTAGGGGGAAGGAGCCACTCATTTGCTGTCTGAAATGTCAGTGAAACCCAAGAGAAAAAACCAAATGTAGCAATTACCCAGGGCTCCTCTAGCCCCCTGCAATAATCAAATAGAGATAATTTTCACTGGCTCCTTTTTGTGCTGACTCCAGGCATGGAAGAAAAAGATCACAAAGGAAAATCACTCCCAATCCTCCAGTCTTTCTCAAAAACTGGGAGCTGAGGCTAACTAACCCGTAGAAGGAAAACACACAGCCAGAAGGGCAGGAGCTTTCAAAACTTAATCCCTTCAGACAAATATGAAATACTTGTGTTTCAGCTGGGGCATGAATCAGAGATGATTCCCAGCAATCCCTGATTTAATACCAGCAAGGGCTGGGTGCAGTGGATGCAGCTTTTCCCCCTCCCTCTACCTGCTGAATCCATCTCCAGCTTTTGAGGCTGATTTGGGGCTGGCCATGGCACCATTAACTCAAACTAAACAGCCTGCTCCCATCACCCACAGGGAGCCACGGGGTCAGCTGGAAACCAGAGAAAATCTGTTTAGTCATTTTTGAAGGCAAAGCAAACCCTGATGATATCACTTACTCCTGCAGACACTCAGTCGGCAGTTTGCTGCCAGAGCACCTGGTCCTGCTGCCTCAAAACACTCTGAGGGAGCCCCTTGCACTTTATTAACCAAATTCACAGGTTTTTTTCCCTGGAAAACCCAGTGAAGATGGTGTGCAGGGCCGTGGGTGCAAGTGGGACCACCTGGCACAGCTCAGCCCCAGCACGGCTCAGCCCTCCTTCATCCTCATGGGGTGTTCAGGGAGATGCTCCCACCCATCCCAAGCAGAATCCCCCACTCATCAGGGGTTTTTGTGGTGGGGGAAACAGTTTTGTCCTCCAGCTGCCTCTCATCAAGGCTCCCTGACCACAGCTGGAGTGATGACCACGCAGAGCAGTGGGGTGGGGAGGAGGACAGAGCCCCCAGGAGCCCCCAGGAGCTTTGGATGGCATCCAGCAGCTCAGGGAGCTCAGGAAACCTCCCACCGCACAAAGGTTGCACCCCAGTGCCCTGGGCTGGAGAAGCACCCACCCCCAGGGTCCCGTGGAGAACCAGCCTTCAGCAGAACCTCTTCCACCCCAGCACGGGCAAAGGCAGAGGGGGAAGGTGCGGAACAGCACAGAGGGGACAAGGGGACAAAGCCACAGCCAGTGTGATTGTCCCCTCTGGAACCAGCAAGGGGACAAGAGGTGGCAGAGGGGCTGCCTGGCCTGTCCACCTTCCCCAGGGTGTCACTGACTGAGGAAGAGCAGATAAAGCTCTCTAAAGTGAAGATGTTTTCTGCTCAGGCCACGGAGCAGGAGCTGAGGCCACCAGCAAGGGACCTGCCACCAGTGAAGGAGTTGAAGGAGCTGCCATCTGTCAGAATCTGTGGTATTGATGATTCTGAGATGTAGAAAGTCTCTGTCTGTCAGCCCCGTTGCCAAAGCAGAAGCCATAATTGGTCTGTGCTGGTTTCAAGGTTGTTTATTCTGTTTATCTCTAACATGTTCTGCTGCCCTGCCGCAGCTCTGTCCTGCAGGGCAGCGTGTGGGGCTCTGCCCTCAGTGGGATGTTACAAACATTAAATACCACAAACTACCTGTGCTGGATTTACAATAACGTGCCAATATCTGTCACCTACGTTGGACAGTGTGTCCCCAGCCTGAACCAACAGAAAAATGCCAACACCACAGTGAAACATGGAGGGCATGAAGAAGGAGGAAAAGGACAAGACACACCCAATTTCCTCCATCTTGTCCCCTTTGGACCCCTCATCTAGAATCCTAAAATTTTACTTTTGCACCTGTGCCACACTTAATTATTCCTTATATCAAACACTCAGAGCTGGTAATTCATCCTGTAAGATTGAAAACTCGTTTCCATGGACAGAGATCACAGCCAGTGTCTCTGGGGGCTCTGTCCAGGGGGGTTCCTGACCCCTGCCAGGGTCCCAGACCTGCCAGGGCAGCCAGAGGGAAGCCCTGGACTCCCACAGCCATCTCTCGTGCTTCCATTGCACTGGAGGGCTGAGCTGGGCTGAGCTCCCAGGGCACGGCCAGCAGCACCACTCCCAATGGCTTTAGCAGCAAATAAACACAATAAACAGGGGGAAAGGGATGCTCAGAGAGAGGAGACAACTTGTCCCTGAGTCACCAACAGCTATGCACAGATTGCAGGTCTCTCCTCCAGACCTGCTCTGCTTTCCTGCCCGGGGATGTTGCTCTGTGGCTGTTTCACCTTCTCCCAGCCTCCCCCCAAAACAGCTTCACCCCCACTTCTCCCCAGCACTGAAGTGTCTAAGCAGCAAGCCCAGGGTTGGTGGTCCAGTAAGAAATGCAAGGAAGGAGGCAACCTCTCTCCTGGGACCAGACTAGGTGGCCCTTTTTTAGTTCATGAGGAAATCAAGGGGGGAAAAATGAAAATAAAAAAGAAGGAGAAAAATATCCATGCCCAAGGCTTATTTTTTCTCAGCAACTCCAATTGTTTCTGCTGCCTAATAAATCATGTAGGCTAGGGACAACCAATCTGCACAGCATTATTATTGTCTCAATACATTTGTTGAAAGAAAAATAACACTGTGGCTTTGCTGAAGCAGACAGGATCTGCTTTTCCAAAGGTTTGTTGATATTAGCCCACAGTCCTGTTGGGCTCCATGTATACTCTGGACTAAAAGAGCTTTGCTGCATTCCCATCTCTAAGATACAGAGAGTCACCAAACCTAAATATTACCCCGAGCAGCTGAGACCTCAAAAGGTCTTTCTTTGTTTTGCTCCACTCTCTGTTTCCCATTAACTCCTGAGCAGCATTTGGGTGCCTCAGGCTTGCAGAACCCAGGGCTGAACTTGGCTCCAGGCTGAACTCTCTCACATCCATCTCCACAGCAGCGAGTTTGCAGCCTGCAGGATTTTCTCCACAAGATTTTCCACAGGGCCCAACTGGCTCTGCTTGGTGGATAAGCAGCACTTTGGTACGTGGTCATTTCAGCAAGATTTTTGCCATCAAACACCCTCAGGAAGTGATTTTCAGTCATCCCACATTAAGGAGCTGCAGGTTCTGCTCCCCACCAGCCCAATTCTCTTCATCTCCTTGTGATGCCTGCAACAGAGGCTGGAGAAGGTTAAGAGAATAAAATGGTTTTAGAGTTCGATAGTATTTCTTAAAGACCTTCAATTAATTATAAATTTATTACATTATATAAATTCTATCTCTATATAGTCTATTATATATATAATTAATATATTATTATTATATAATATATTAATTATGATGTAAATATTAGAATTAATATATTATATACCTTTGTTAATTATAAATTTATTCATAATTTATTAAAGGCCTTCCATTCATTATAAATTTATTAAATTATATAAATTTTATCTCTGTATATTCTATTATAGATATTATTTATATAGTATATTATCTATTATATAAATCTTATAATTTATATATTTTATACCTTTGTTAATTATAAATTTATTCATAATTTCTTAAAGGCCTTCAATTCATTATAGTATTTATTAAAGGCCTTCAATAGGCACACCTTGGGCACTCAAAAGCCTCCCAGAGGCTACACCCAAGATGGACAATGAGTTTTTCAGACAATTTTAAGTTTAGTCCATTTACATATCAGGGGTTAATTGTCCAGTTACAGCTTCAGGTAATGAAGTCACATTCCCCCAGTTTGTGCCCCCCAAATTCACTTTTTTTTGTACGTTTTGGGTCCTGAGGCTGTAGGGTGTCCTTGAGTGTCAGGCCCAGAGGAATTGTTTTGTCTGACCAAAATGTGAAGGCAGTAGCTGACACTTCACATGGAGTTTAGAGTTTCACACCAATGGAGTGCAGGATCTGAAAAGTATAAAAGCTAAAGTCTTAAGGTATCATTCACAGCCAAAAGCATCAGCACATTGTATGGAAAGGCCATAAATCCCCAGAGCAGGGCCACCAGCACCCCTGTGCTTGCCCTTGGTGTCCCCAGGAGAAGCACAAAGTTGGCCTGGGTGCAGAGAGCAAAGCCCTGGGCTCAGGGCTGTGCCCTTGTCTGTCCACGCTCCACTGGTGCTATTGCTTCTTTCTGAATGAGAATCAAACAGCCTCGATTTTTCTGCATTTTTTTCTGACTTTTTTCCTTTCCATAGCACATGGAAACCAGGAGAGCTCTCTGCCAGAGGTAGGGACACACGGCCAAAGGGAGTCCCAAAAAGCCTTGGCTGAGCCTTGAGGAGCCCAGGCAGGGCACATCAGCCCAGATGTGTCTGTCCACAGCCACAGCAGAGTGACCCCAGCCTGGAGATGTGGAGAGAAGGAAACTCTGAGGCAAAAGAGCCAACAGCAGTGAGTGCTGCCCCAGCCAGAGGCAGCCCCCAGCTCTGCACGCTCTGTAGCCACTGAACAGCATCACAGCAAATAAAATTTGCCCCCTGATACTCCCAAGTGTCAGACATTGTGATACCTTTGGCTGTGAAGGAAATGATAATTTCGTTTTGGATGCCAAGCCAAGGGTACATGGGGTTTGGAAGTCAAACAACACAGAGGGGTTTTTCCACCCAGCTTCACTTCTGCTGCCTCTGCAGCAGTTCCCCATAGCCAGGCTGCTGTCACAGGGCTTCACATCATCACCCATTCCTGCCCTGAGAGGGCCCTGCAGCATGAAGGGGAAGGAAAGGGCATGAGTGTCACAAGGAGATGAGGCAGAGCCAAAACAGCCCTGCAAAGGTGGGCAGACACAGCCCATCCATCCCCTTTGAAGGGCTTCAGAAACAGGGGGAAAGCTGAGTGAAATAAAGGCCAAGGTTTAGCTAAGGTTTGGCCACTTCTAAAGATTTTTTTTTAAGCATGATCAATAGATTTACTAGATCCTCTGAGCCCCAGGAGCGAGTCCTGCAGTGTTTACAGCCATGAGGAGGCATTTGCAGCCATGGGTCAGTAGCAGCACTTGAATAGACAAGCCCAGACAGGGGATACCTCCACTGGCTGAAATCAGCTCCAGTCTTCCTTGTCCAAAATCCACCATTCATCCCCAACTCACCAGTGTCCACCAGCATTCAGGCTGGGATGTCCCTGCAGCACTGACCAAAATTCAGATTAAAACATCTTCTGTGGGACTGAAGAAAACTGTTGCAGGGGAGCAACATTTGTGGGGGATTTTGAAAATATTTTTTTCCTACCCTGGGAAAGACAGAAATTCTTTCTGCATTTGGGGCACAGTAATAGGCAGATAGGATTTCTCTGGAATAAGCAGATTAAGAACAACCCAAGGAAGGGGGATAACACTGCAGAGTCAGAAGGAAAAAGCCCAAGGGCAAGGCAAGCTTGGCTCAGCTGCCCCAGACAACCATCACAGGGCTTGAGCTGCAGCCACTGCTGCTTATCAGCAGTGGAATGGTTTTGTGTCCGTGCTGGAATCTGCCCCTGAGATGGGTCCGTGCCTGAATTTCTGTGTGACCAGCACTCTGCCCAGCCCCTCCGAGGGGCTGACACCTCTCCAAGAGCAGCCACCATCCGCATCACAATGAGAGATGTGTTTGTTTGTGTCTCCCCAAGTCCCCATTTGTCCTCTCCAAAAACCACGGAGTAATTCAGCCCCAGGGCAGACTCCAGCCTGGGACAGCCAGAGCTGAGTGCGGTGCCCAAGACCTTCCCCATGCCACTCCCTTTAAAAACAACTCTGGGCTGAGGTGGCTGAACTGATTCTTTTTAATTATTATTATTTTTTTTTTCCTCTCCAGGCAAATACACGCTCTGCACAAACCAGTCTGACTCCAGCTCAGTCTGGTGCTTCCCAAAGGAACCGGGGGAACCGGTTGGTGATGGGGCAACCCCTCCACAGCCACCACGGTGGGCACCTGTCCCAGCCCCACACCCCCAGAGGTGGCAGTGACATCCACAATGCCTCACCCACCTCCATCATCTCTGCTGTTTTAGAGGGGATTTCACCAGGTTTCCATGCAGTCAGCAATGCCCTCACCTCTGCATGTGGCAGCAGCTCTGCCCAAAGCCCTTCTCCCTCAGCTCATCTCAAGTGGGATAAACATGTTTATCATGGCAGCAGCCAGGACCAAGCAGGATTCAGCCTCAAGGCTGCACTTCCCAATGCAGAGAGGAGCCCACCAGGCTGCTGGAAGCACCAGGGAAGAGCCACCCCCTTTCAGGACAGCCTGTGCTCAGCATCCCTTTGGCTGCAGCAGGGTCCCCCCACCCCAGCTCCAGGCTGAGAGCTCAATCCTCATTATTACTGGCACAAGATGTTCCTCACATCCCAGCTCAGCACCTAAAACTGGCTGGCTGCAGAGGGCAGAGCCAAGGCTCTGGTGTCCCAGGGGCTGGGACAATTTCCATGGAGTGTTTTCCACCCAGAGCAGGGAGTTCTGACAGGAGCCTGAGCAATACCATGAAATAACACTGCAGAAAGGCCAAAGGAAGATTCTCCCTGCCCCAATCCAGTGTGGGGACACAGCAGCATTGCTGCACACACATCCACCCCAGGAATTAGCCCAGGCTGAGCAGCACGTGCTCCCCAGCAGGAGCACAAAGCACACCCAGGAGCAATCCTGAAGCTCTTACAGAACTTCTTGGCTCTTGCCCCAAAGCAGGGCAAGGCGTGACTCTCCCAAAACCAAGTAATGCTGACTCCTGCTGTGCTGCTACGGCCTCTGAGCCCCAGGAGATGCCTCTGGTTTTCAGAGAAGCCAGGAAAAGGCAAAGCAGCTGAGTCAGCACCCAGCCTTGGGGAGAAAGCCCTGAGTCAGCTCTGCTTCCAGCACAAGTGGACTCCTCCTGTCCTCTCCTCTCCTCTCCCCTCTCAGCACTGCTGGAAACCCCATCCCTGCCCTGGCAGCCCCATCCCTGCCCCGGCAGCCCCATCCCTGCCCTGCCAGCCCCATCCCTGCCCTGGCAGCCCCATCCCTGCCCTGCCAGCCCCATCCCTGCCCTGGCAGCCCCATCCCTGCCCCGGCAGCCCCATCCCTGCCCTGGCAGCCCCACATCAGCTGCACACACAAAGCACACACAAGTGAGGCTTTGCAGGCTGGAGACCTCAAACACAGGAGCAGCTCCTGCTCAGAGCCAGGTACCTCCCTGCCAGGAGCAAGGGCTCACCCAAAACCTCTCAGAGACTCACACACAGCTCCCTCATGATGTTTTTCTGGTTTACTTCTCAACCTATTTGGTTTTCAATCTGCTGTCTCCTAGAACAGCTGGTCCCAGTATTGCTAACCTTACTCACCACTGACCCAGCATCTCTGACACGCATCACCAAGAGACCTTTTCAGCTCCAGAAATAAGTATTGGCTAATTAAGTTTACAAGGAGAGGAGAGCTCCTGTCTGCCTCAGAGGTGTTGCACCACACCAGCTGGTCAGGCCTGGAGCTCAGACAAGCCCTATCACACCTCCAAGGTTTGCAGGAGGCACCTGCTGCATTGCACCACGGCACGCCCCAGCCTGGGTGTGAACACCCCTGGACCTCAGCAGGGCTTGATGCAAGAGCCAGATCACAATCCTGCCTCCTGCCAGTGTGACTCACTTCAAATCACAGCCTTTCCCCTCCCAGGCAGCACAGCAGCAAGGAGAAATCACCCAGCTTGGCTGTTATTTAGCTTGAATGTGGCCAAAGGCTGCTCCCCCAGAGCCCATCTGTGTCCTTGGGTGAGGTCCTCAGTTCCACACAGGACCAGCACAGGGGTAAATCAGGGCAGAACCTCCTCCAGAAAAGGCTGGGCCATGCTGATGGCGACTACTTTTATCAGGAGAAGAGACCAGCAGCAGGCTGGAGCTAAAGCAGATGCTTCCCAGAAGGAAAACTGGGATCACCCATGGGAGTGAGACAGCAGAACTAACAAAAAAAAAGTTGTGTTGATGAAAAGATGTCCACAAGCAGCTCTGATCTCACAGCCAGCTGGCCTGAAGGCGGGCTGGGACATCACTGGGGACAAACTGTGACCATCACACCTCCCTGCAGCCTGGCCATGGCAAGAAGCAAAGTGTATCAGCATAGCAGGGGAAAATGGCCTGTTCTTCCTGAATGGGAAGCAAACAGGTGAAATAATCATGTTCCTCTGGCCTGTCTGGCAGCAAACCAAGCACAGTGACCCTGCTGCCCTCCATGCAGGCACTGGAGTCGTGGTGTTTGAAGAGATGACCCTGTGTCCCCACAGGATGAAGAAAGACAAGTTTTCCCCCAGTCAAGCAGCATCTGATAAACCTCAAACAGACCCTGCAGACACCCACACGAGTTTCCCAACCCATCTGTGTGTCACCACAGCAAACTCTGCATGGCTCATACCTGAGATGTGATTTAGCTCACCAGGGGGCTCATGGAAAGTCAGAGAAATCGAGGGTTACCATGGAAATTGTTTTCACCAACAAGGCAAACCACACGCTGGCCAGAGTTCAGACACAAGAACACAGCACATCCCTTGTGCCTATTTACAGGCAGTGTTGCCCAACTGGAGGGGGCTCTTACAGAGGCAATTCAAGGTCATTACTTCTGCTTCCTAAGGAACAGATAAGTCAGCATGTTGCTTTTAAGAGGAACTCAGTTATGCTAATTAGTTATCAAGAGGAAGCCCTTCATCTTCAGAGAGCTGCAGTGGTAGGAAGAGCAATGCTTTGCAAGCACCTGCTCCACCTCTGTCCTGAGTCACCTTCCAGGGTCTCTCATTAGGTGGCAACTAGCCTGTCCCCACATGACACTGCATCAGGGTGTCATTTGCTTCTCATTACAGACTGCAGCCAGCACATGTCAGCAAAGATAGTCATTTTTAATCCATCCTTTCCATCCCTGACTCCTCTGCCAGACAAGTCGAGCTATAACTATAATCATGTTTCAAAGACTTAAGGGTGAGCATTTGGGAACTGGATTTTAGGGCAGTCAGTGAAATCCCTGTTAACCTCTCCCTGTACAAAGCACAGGGTTCAAAGGGTATTTAAAGAAAAAAAAAGTCTACAAACAACTTAAAACTGCCATAAAAACTGAACTGCAGCCAAAGGTGGAGCTCCAGGGCCAAAGCCTCCCCAACTGTTTGTATTTTGCTTGCACTGTCCTCATAAAATACTGGCTGAACACTTAATTCAGCCTCTTCCCCTTGCTCCTGCAGCCCTGCAGGGGAAGATGAGAGTGGGCAGTTTGGAGACAATTCCAGGAACATATTGTTCTTCTCTTCTCATCCTGCCAGCAGTCACTCTGTGCTGGAAAAAGCTCATGAAACACAGCAGAAGAGGAGAGGTGAGGTACAGGGCTTTGAAACGCCCACTCAGCTCTGCTCAGGAGTTATCTCAGTGCGAAATCACATTTTTTAAAGCCTGAAAAAGGCTGAGTTGAGACCCTCGAAGGAAGCAAGGCCACAGAGAGGGGTTGGAGTGAACCATTTTACCCCTTTACTGGTCCTGGCTCATTTCTCTTGAAATCCCAAGTAGCCTGGAGGGAACCTTGGACTGCACAGAACGGGATGCTGGGTTGGAGCTTTGGCTTACAGGAGGCTGGAAAGCAGCTGGGATCAAAGCAGCAAATAGGTGGGTGCTAGATGGGGTTAGAGGTCTCTGCAGAAGAAGTGACAGTGCCTTGGAGCCTCTTAGGATCACCTAACCACAGCCAAAAGAAACTCTTCTTCTCCCACTGGCCCACAGAGTGAACTCTGCTGAGAGGGGTTCACAGAAACGCTCACAGAGGGATTTTGGTTTCACTTCAGGCCAGTATTTTGGTACAACCCTGGGGCTTTTACCCTTGATAAGGGTCATGGGACATCTTACCATCCATCTCAGAACTTCTGCACCCACCCAGGACCCACCCTGAGCTGCCCTCCCCAAGCCTCAGGACCAAGTTACACAAAGCAGAGGTGAGGGATCGGGTAGAAAGCGACACTGAGCAGAAACTTTTTATTTAAAGTAGCTGACAGCCTAAAATAAAAGTTGGAGGGGTGGAGAATGCTGAAGAATGAACATGGGCAAGAGATTAAAATCCTCGTGAAGGCACCATCAGTGATGCACTGCAGGCTCTGGGGGCTGAGGAGAGGGGAGAGCTCCTCGGGACGGTGCCTGCAGAGGTGGCACAGCCTATTCAAGTGTTGATTCCTCACAGGGTGGCCTGGTCATGTCCCCCAGGACTCACAGACATCAACAGTCACCTCATGCCAAGCTACCACACTTAAAAGCTTCAAGCTAAACATAAAGGGTCAGCCTGCCTTTGGAGCTGGTCCCAAAATAACTCCACTGGCATCAGAGAGAACACTCAAAGCCTCGCCTGCACACTTGTCTAAAAATCTCCAAAAATAGCTCTTGTTTCCCCTTTGAAAAAAATAAAAAACTGTGGTTCCCAATGCCTCACAGGAACTCTGGTTCTGCTCAGCAAAGCCACAAAATAAGTGAGCAGCCCAGAATTGATCTATGAGCACATCTGGACTAGCTGAAATCGGCCTTAAGAAGAAAGGAAAAAAAATAAAGATTTTAAACAGCATGTGTCAAATCCAGGGACCTTTATTTCTCTGGAATGGAAAGAATTTGCCAGCCTGGACGAAAAATTGCAGGTGGCTATTGTACATTCTTTCAAATAAAAAAAAAAAAAAAAACCAACACACACACATAAGAGTTTGGCTCCATAAATTTCTGTCATAAGAAACAACTTTGAATTGTACACCAAGCTTTTTACAAAGCATCAATGTTAAGATGTTTTACCGTGCTCTATCACATTCTCGGCCATTTATACAGAATATGCCATACCAAATGCTACATCAGCTTAAGACATTTTTAAAAATTAGTATTAAAAAGATACAAAGGCATCTTGGCTTTCATTTGGGTTTTTCTTTTATTAAGACATGGGAGTTTTCTTTGTTTGTTTTCCTAAGGAAGTCACTAAAAAAATATAATAACTTAATTCATAAGGAGAAGATTGGTTAAAAATCCAGCCTTTCTTGCTTGGCAGCCCTCTGAGCTCGTACCTCTGTTGCTTCCATGAGCCTGTGAGCACCTCAGGCTGGGGGATCTCAGCCTCCAGCTCTGCCCAGCCTCAGTCACCACGTTTGTTCAGAGTTCCCACTGCAGCCAGGAAACATTCCTGGCCAAATGCTAAAAGCCATCCTCGGCCAAACAGGGGGTTTCAATCTGGGCCAATCTCACATGGGTTTAGCCCTTTGTCTTTTGCCTCTTTGTACATCCTTTGGAAGTCTTTGAAACGAGGGGCACAGCCTAACCTGGCCTCCCCAAAGTGCATACGTCCCGTGAAAAGGAAGTCTCCATCTCCTGGCTTCACCCCACACTCCAGCAAGGTCTTTATTTGTCCTCTCCAGTTCCCACTCTCCCCTGTCAGCTGGAAGACTTTGCTCTTCTGCCTGTACAGTTTGCTGACACCGACGTGAATTATGGATTCTTGCTCTTCTGCCTCGTTCGTTACGTTTTGGATGGAGCCTCTGATCACTGGAAACAGAAAAAGGTTTTAAGGATTATTACACAAAACTGCTTTGGGAAACCCTGGTCCAAACTCAGGCCTGTGCAACCAGGGGAACTGACTTCACAACAGCAACCCAAATTTTGGTCCTTTGTTAATCTGAGAGTTAGGATTATCCAGAAACCGACAGTATATACTTGCATTTTTTATCATTTATATTTGTAATCTGTCCAGCATAAGGAGCCCACATATTAAATATAAACATAAAAATAATTACATCAGAAATATAGCATTAATCATGAAGAATTCTAACAAGCAGATACGTGCTAAATGCTCCCTGAAAACGTACTTTCTGTTCTTCAGCCATTACAGATACAGCTAATGCTAATTTCCCTTTTAAAAAGGGAAGCATGGACAATTAGTGAAACTTTTGGTCTCTTGTCAAATCAACCAACAAGAAATAATGGCCTCTCCTTGATGAACCCAAATCCTTGACCTTCTGCCGTGGTTGCTGTGTCGCTCTGTCCACCCTGGGGAGGTGCCAGCTGGGCAGAGAGTTCTGAGCTCCCCAGAGCTCTCTCTCCATGTGCCTCAGACCACATTTACTGCTGCTGGAGGCTGCCAGGTGTGAGGAGAGCTCTGTTGGTGTTTTTGGGAGGAGAGGGGATTGAGGAGACAGCAACTCACCGAAATCACTAGTGCAGACAGCCAGGAGGACCTCAGTGTCACTGCAGGGTCGGCAGGGAGCTGCACAGGAAGGCTCACAGTTAGCAAATAAATAAGCATAAACTTAGAACTTTATTTATTTATTAAATAAATAAATAAGCTTTATTTATTTGCTGCTTAGACAGCAGCAAATCAACCAATTTAAATAAACAAACCATTCAAACTAAACAAAAACTGACACACACAGCATGGGCACAATCACTCCAATGATCTGTCTGGCATTTCTACCACTACAAGAAGTGGGGGCTACCCCTAGTTAACCCCAGAGCCTCCATGAGATTTTTGTACCCAAGCAGGAATAGGGATCTCTTTTCCAATCCTTCTGGGATATATTGTCCAGCAAACATTGCACACGCTCACTGCACTTATGGAAAATAGATATTTGGTACTGGGTGTATTTGAAGGGCACTCTGCTGTAAATTCACTCAAAAGCTTTCACATCATGTGTCTTTTCTATTCTGATGGCAAAGCTTCTCTCTTACAATTTCTATCAAGGGTTGTTGGGCCATTTAGTCATCACCACATCAAAGATCTGGGAGGTTACCAATGGGGGGAAGCAAGGAGGGGAGGGGAAAACCCCAATGCACATGTTGGAGGGTGATGAGGCAAAGGAAACTCAAGCCAGTATCTGTTTGAGCTCGAGCAGCACAAAGACCATTTCCTGTACTGCTGGAAACATTTGGATATCTGCACTAATCTAATCAATGCAAGAATGTGGCTCCTCTTTGTACTCAGCCCGATATTTCTGAGGAGAAGGTGCTGTAGTTGCAGTACAGATGTTTCTCTAACACCCTGTTGAGTTCAGGAATTTGCTTATTCTCAGGATCTGCCCTGCCTGGCCATGCTCAGTGAGTCTCCACAGTGGAACGAGGATCAGAACCAGGATCAGAACCGTCTCTGTCACCTGGTGTCACCTCAACACATGGAAACTCTGGATCAGCACAGGCACAGACTCCAGCAGAGCAGGGCTCCACTGGAGGTGACTGAACGATGAGATTCCATCACACCATCCACCACCAAACTGCAAACTGAACCCACTCCCACCCCAAAAAATTTGGGGTTTGAACCTCAACATCTGAAAACACTTCGTTTAGGTTCCCAAACAGTCACAACCTTCCTCTCCCCCCTTCCTGCTTCCCAAAGTTGATCCATTGCACTTAAAAGTAGATTTAAGCTTGTCCACAGAAGATGCAGCTGGTGCCTCCAATGCTCTGCCACCCTCTGACACAAGACATGGCAAATCTCCTCCTTTTTCCAGGGACCCAGAAAGGCAGTGATCCAGAAAGAAGGATTATTGAACCAAATCCACCAGATTTGCTCCAGTCAGATGATTCATACACAGTGTAACACGCTGTTTAATAGGATTAAAGGAAACGTAAAATGCACATTTCTGGCCAGGGATATTTGAAGGAATAATTCAAGGAGCTTAAAAAGCTCCAAAAGAAGAGACAAGAAATAGGCAAAATAGCATCTGGATCAATCACGTTTCTGTTTAGTTTTAATACCTCCAAAGCTTTCAGAAACAAGCCAGCTTTCCCTGCCCTTCTTTCCCCACATAGTATTTCAGCTCTCTTCAGAAAAGTTTGAAAAATTTTTAATATAATGAGCAATGCAAAAACCAGATGAAGCCTAGACATAACTGGAGAACTAGAATAAATTCAGGCTGAAGATACTTCAAGTTTTAGACTCAAGAGATTTTGATCAGTGGCTAGAACAACTAAAGTAGCTTCATCTGACAAAGAAAACTGTAACAGAATCACGGAATCATTCAGGTTGGAAAAGACCTCTAAGATCATCGAGTCCAACCATTGCCCCAGCATTGCCATGCCCACCACTAACCCCTGTCCCCAGGGGCCACATCCACACACGGTTTGAACGCTCCAGGAATGGTGATTCCACCACTTCCCTGGGCAAGTCTTAGTTTGTTAAGTCACTAAAATCCTTCCATGGAGCTGCTTCATCCATGGCACCTCCCAAATCCCTCCAGGGCAGGAGTCCCTCTTCCCCAGGCTCCCTCTGCCCAAATGAGGACCTGACTCAGATCAACCACACAGAGGGACCTTGCACAAATCCCATGGCATTTTCACATGGACACAAGCTCCAAAACAAAGCACAGCTGATGGACATCCTCTACACCCACAGATATTTCATTCTGGAAAGACCTTGTAATAAAAAGGCATCTGAGCATTTTTAAGTCTTGGTTTAGACCAGACACCTCTGTAGTTCATCCAGCCCCGTCAGAAAATTGAAAACACCAAAATGACTAAGGCATTTCTGTTCTCCAAAGGGGTGCAACACAAGCAACAGCATTAAAGATGAAAAACAAAATGCTTTAAAAGTGGTTCCTTCCATTTAAATAGACTGACACAGTAATAAATCAAATGAACAAACCTCCATATGTACACAGAATCAAATAATTTTAATTGCGGACCCTAGGCAAAATCCTGCAGCCTTTTTAAATACAAAAGGAAATTAAAAATGCTCAGCATTGCTCACACTAGATCATTACTTAAAACCTGCTTCAGGTCCAGCTGACTCACAGTGGTGTGGTGGCATATGAGCTGCTTTAACAACCATTCTCCACCACCCATCTCTGCAACTCCAGACAGATGATGACCAAAAATCATCTTCTGTGGGACAACTCCCACATCTGAGTATCAAATAGATCTTGCAAGTGGCAAAAACAAGGTATGGAAGCACAGACGGAAAGCAAGTTGTGAAGGATTACTGCTGAGGTAAATGAACCATTAAAAAGCAAACAACATCCACTGGCTACAACCAAAGCCTGATTTCTATAAAGGCTCATAAAAGAAAATAAATCCTTAGGAGGTGGCAATGCCTACACTTTCTTTTGTATCACAGCCATGAAGGAATCTGTGTGTTTAACACAAAAGTTCATGGGTTTAGCTGCAGTTCAGCACTTATTCCCCTTGGATTGGGCAGTAGGTGCTCTGCTCCTGCCATAGCTCAAAATAACACACACACCTCAGGCTAGAACAGAATGCATCCTTATAACTATAAAAAATAATTTTTTTTTAAAAACCAACCCCAAGAAAAGCACTTCACGCATGCACAGCAGGTGAAGATGTTCATTTTCTGGGGAACTGGGCCTGGTTACTAAACAAGGCAGCTGTGTTTGCCAGATCCTGACTCCCTGGGGATGTCTCAAGGGCTGCCCAGGTTCTCACATCCAAAAGCAAGCCTATGAACTTGCAACAACAATATCAACATCAGCTCCTCTAATTCTTTTAAACTCCATGAGCCAAAGAGCCTGAATTCACACAGCAGCAGGAGAAAGGCGGGGGGAAAAAAAACATAGAAAAGCAACATTTTATTGAAGTCCTCTAAAGCCCAGATGCCCATAACTCAGCTCCACCAGCAGTGGCATAAAGCCTGCATTGTGCACGTCGGCTGCCGACTCTCCTGGGAGCGCCTTTGATGGATTTTGACAGTATCCTGACCTGGAGTAACCTGAGGCAGCCCTCTCCCTCCAACGCCCAGAGCCTCCAAAGGCCTCTCTATTCACCTCCCCGCAGAG
Source organism: Taeniopygia guttata (assembly GCF_048771995.1). Classification (NCBI taxonomy): domain Eukaryota; kingdom Metazoa; phylum Chordata; class Aves; order Passeriformes; family Estrildidae; genus Taeniopygia; species Taeniopygia guttata. The sequence goes on from NC_133043.1 coordinate 6,631,248, forward strand.
GGAGATGTAATTACATCATTCCTCACAAGCCAGCAGTCATGTCCCAGCTGCTTTGAGCGATTTGCCCTCTGAACCTGGTGTTAGTGAGGAGGACGAGGCGATGCTAACAATAGACCGCACTTGTTGGCCAACAGTTTTGTCAAACACGTTGCTGGTCCTCTCCTGGACCTCTCCAGGGGGAGGCAGAATCACTTGGTGGAGAGGGATGTGCCCTGAGGAGATGCCACGAGCCTCAGGTGTGTGGGAATCCAGAGCTTCCCTCTGGCTGCCCTGGCAGGTCTGGGACCCTGGCAGGGGTCAGGAACCCCCCTGGACAGAGCCCCCAGAGACACTGGCTGTGATCTCTGGCCATGGAAAAGAGTTTTCAATCTTACAGGATGAATTACCAGCTCTGAGTGTTTGATAGAAGTAATAATTAAGTGTGGCACGGGTGCAAAAGTAAAATTTTAGGATTTTAGATTAGGGGTTCAAAGGGGACAAGATGGAGGAATTGGGTGTGTCTTGTCCTTTTTCTCCTTCTTCATGCCCTCCATGTTTCACTGTGGTGTTGGCATTTTTCTGTTGGTTTAGGCTGGGGACACACTGTCCAACGTAGGTGACAGATATTGGCACGTTATTGTAAATCCAGCACAGGTAGTTTGTGGTATTTAATGTTTGTAACATCCCACTGAGGGCAGAGCCCCACACGCTGCCCTGCAGGACAGAGCTGCGGCAGGGCAGCAGAACATGTTAGAGATAAACAGAATAAACAACCTTGAAACCAGCACAGACGAATTATGGCTTCTGCTTTGGCAGCGGGGCTGACAGACAGAGACTTTCTACAATCTCAGAATCATCAATAGCACAGATTCCGACACAAGTGGTTCCCAGCTCTGCCAGCACCAGGGAGTTGGGGTGTCTAGGAAGGATTTTCCCCAATATTGGGGATGGTTTGAGCACCCCTTTAGAGCTGCAGTTCAGCTCTGCCCGAAGAGTGGTGGGAGGTGTTGTTGGCCTGTCTCAGCTCACACGCACAGCTCCAGTCCTTCCTCCTTTGGTTTGTGTGCACAGAACCCTGCTTTCCTCGGAAGAGAGGAGGTGGGGTGATGGAGGGGCCGTGGTGGAGGATGGCAGCTCCCTGCAGGACACATGGAACCGAGACGTGCTGGCTCTGGCTGCAGGCGTCACAGAAACCACATCAAGGGGCCCGGTCTTATTTTGAAACATTTGTGTTTCAACAGCCACCCATGGGTCTCACTGACCCGACCTTACCCCAAAACCAGCTTCCAACCCACAAGAAAGAAGTTTCTTCTGCCTGTCCACATTTCTCCAACACACTCCACGCCGTCACAGCTGTCAGAGCCCTGCTGCAGGTCCCACCACCCCAACACTCCACTCAGTGAGACCTTCTCCATCCTGTGTCCCCAGAGAGGCTGTGCTGAACACACGCCCCTGTGCCGGCAGCACGCACAGGAAGAGACCCATTTTAAGCAGAAGTGAAAATGTTGAACACAAAGTAATTGCAGAAAACCACTTCACCGAGGAATACCCTTTGGTTTCGTGAAGAAGCGGCTGCACGCGTGCCGTGTGGTGAAGGTGTGGATGCTGGGGGATGAAAACACAGAGCTCTTTATCTGCCCTTCCACCCACACCTCGGCACTCCTGAACAACCCTTTGATGAGCAATCAGACCTTTTTAAGCATCAAGAGCTACCAAGGAGGTCCAGGCAGGGTTGAAGCGTTCTTTTCTGTTCATTATTCTGATTAAAACAAGTAGTCTTTTCTCTTCAAGGCATTCAGATGGGTTTTGTTGCAGTCCCTGTACTGCAGCACCTCCAGCCACACTCGTATGGGGCCACAGACCCATTTCCCTCAGCTTGACATCAGCATTAGTTCACATGGAACAAAGAAACCCACCCACACCTTCCCAGCTCTGTAACTGGCAGCACCCAGACTGGAAAGGGCATCACAAGGACGAGTCTCCTTCCTGGAAACACAGAGCGCAGACTTCCCAGAGCAGATTATAAAAATAGAGATGTGGTTTCTCCAATAATGGTGCATTTCTCTGTTTTTCGGAGTCCTAAGCAAAAATGATCATGTCTCAGCTGCTTATTGGATCAGTGATTTAGATGGGAAACAAGAGTTTAGGGACAAACATCATATGAGCAAGAAAAAAATATAATAAATCTTGCTCTGATCCTGCTTTAACTAATTACAAAGTGAAATAAATCCTGCTAATTATTTCTTCTTAAGTATGCCTGTGCTTCCTCTCTGAAGGTGCATTTCTTCCATGAAGCAAACCTCTCACAACTCATATCCCAGACAAAAAACCTGCTGTGCAGTGGAGGTGGACAAGAATTTGATAACCACTCTGGTTTACCAGGCTGTGACTAGTCCTTTCCTTTCTTGATACACCTCAACTTTCCTCACCACCTCAGAAAGCCCTTCCTGAGCAAGCCAAAACAACACTCAACCTCAAAACCCTCACAACCCCCACACTGAAACACCACCTAAAACTGCATCGCTGCAGCTGCACTGTCAGTGCACCTCGGATTTAGAAGGAACCAGAGCTGAGGCCAGCAGAGCTGCATCCAGCACACCTGCATTTAACATAATACCTGCAGCCACACAGCAAACAGGGCCAGGAGACACAGAGCCTGTCCACAGCTGGGCTGGAAATTACTGACACCCTGTCACAACACACAGAGGAGCTCTCTCACCACTCCTTTGTTTTACAAGGTTTTCCTGTCTTTGGATGGGGTAGGATTACAGGGCTTTCTGCAAGCACTGCACTTTTTCCAGCATGTCAGTAGGAAAACAGCAAGTCAGGGAACAACCAGGAGAGTTGGACTTGCCCTGCTCCCATCCCTCTGGATCAGTAAGCCTCAGACATGGGACCACAGAATCACAGAACAGCTTGGGACAGACAGGACCTGAAAGATCATCTCATTCCCACCCATGGCAGGGACACCTTCCACTATCCCAGGTTGCTCCCAGCCCCATCCAACCTGGCCTGGGACACTTCCAGGGCTGGGGGAGCCACAGCTTCACCTCACTATCCTCAGAGCAAAGATTTTCTCTTCAGTATTAATCTAAATCTCTCTTCCTTTAGTTTAGAACTGTTACCCCTTATCTTCTATCTACCCATGTCAAGAAGACACTTCCCCTTTTTTTTGTCAGCCCCCTCTAAGCACTGGCAGGCCACAATGAGGCTGTGCTTTGATGAATACAAAGTTAAGGCTGTGAGTAACATAATGAGAGAGTTTAGTGCTCTTCTGAAGGCAGAAGTGCTCATCCCCCTGTTTGCCAGAAAGTCAATCTGAGCCCCTGTGCTGAGCAGAAGAGGCAACTTGGGACAGAGATCATAGGCACAGATACAAAACTCAAAGATTCCCTTCTTCTTACAGCCAAGATTTGGTACAGGATAAGGAGGTGATGGAGCAGCTGAAACAACATCATGATGCTGCAATGGGCATCCTCCCCTGACCTCTCTGAAAAAAAAATGTATAAAAAGCAATTTTACATCTATGTATAAAAAGTGATTTTACCCCTCCAGAAAAGGAAGTGTCAAATCCCATTCCTTGCCTTCTAACACTCGGTTGAAGTTGCACATACGTGCAAGTTTCCAGAAATAACTTGGAAAATATAGACACTGGCCAAGAACAGTTTAAACCTGCAAATAAATTTAATGAAATGCAGGCTTTTGCAGGCTGTGGCATGGACTGTGACAAGAGAATCGAGTCAATACCACTTCCTTCCTGCAAAGAAAGAATAAAAAAAGCATATTGTAAAACCTCACTATTGGAGATGTGATGACCTTTGTGTTCTGAGAAACGTTAGGACAAGAGATCATAAACCAGGAATTTATCTTTTCACAGAACTGTCTTCCAAGAGGGTATTAAAGTCCCTAAGTACCAAAGATTAACTATTTATGTAAACAATGTGAGGAAGAGATTTGGTACTGGGCAAGCTCCATTTGCAACAGCTTTCAAACTGAAACTTGGCCCAGCAGATACAGAGCACGTAAGGATCCTTTGGGATTGATGCCTTTTTGCTGTTCCAAGATGCAGCAGCCATTCTAACAAATGAGCTGAAAGGTCAGCTAGAAGCACAGCCATTAGTTTAAAATTTAAAACAAAACAAAACATAAGGAATGAAAAACCCACAGAGCAGTTTTTATTTAAGCAGCATGAAACATTATTAAACTCTACCTCCATGCATGAGTTGCATCAACCCAGGAGAAATGATGGGAAGTGTCACAGCTTCAAGACACTTCTTCCTGTCCCTCCTCAGTGGGGTGGGCAGAGACAGAACCGTGACTGAATCAGTGCCAAATCCCAGCCCAGCTCCTACACTTACCCATTGCATCACAGCTCTACAAAAAACCCTCAGTTACAGTCAAGTCTGCAAGATGTTGTGTCCAAAATGCCCCACTCAGCAGATCAGATGCCCAGTTAAATTCCTCTCTCTGCTTTGCAGCAGCAGAGCCCAGCAAAGCAGAAGTGTCTCTGCAACCACACCGGCCCATGTTCCTGTGCAAGCAGCACCTGTACACATCTGCTTTTTTATTTTGCTTTCCTATTCTCCCTCCCTAACTGCAATTAAAGGGAGAAGATGGCAGCAAGATAACTGCTGAGAGTTCCTCCTGCTCTACGTGCACAGGACACCCCTATAAAGCCATAAAAAAGCAGCTCTATTTGACTATCTCACAGAAAATCCCTCTCTCCTTCCTCAAACCTACCTCTACTGCCCAAGGGGGATTAGGAGTGGGAAGCAGGAGGAGAAATGAGCTGCTGGAAGTCAGAGGTGCCTCTGGATGGTTGAGGGGCTCCTGTGATCCCCTCTGACCTGCAGCAGAAGGGCTGGAGCAGTGTCCCTCTGTCACACACAAGAACGTGCCAGCACTGCACCCCTGCCACACAGGACCAAAGGAAATGCTTCCCCTGACTCAAAACCCACACAGACACATGGCTTGGCTCATCCCCTCCCAAAATTCACTCCGGAAAGATTTCCTCTTTCTTCTAAAGAAAACGTCATGCCAAAGCCTTGTAAAAGCTCACACGGGTCAGATCCAGGAAAAGGTGAAGTTATGGAGTTTTTGATGTCTTGTTGGGCTTTCTCTCCGACAGCTAACACAGAGCTCAGCTGTCATGCAGAAAACGAACAAGTAAGGTGTTTTTCACTCCCATGCCCTGGGGAAATTGTGCAGCCAAGCACTTCTCCCTGCCCCTGCCAGGGCTACAGGAGAGGCTGGAGCCAGCACCCACCACCAGGCTGGAAACCTGCCAGGAACACCAAAGCCTTCCTCCCTCCTCCCCCTCGGTCCAGTCCATTAATGCCTCGGATGGAACAGAGGAATAGAATTAAGAAACGAGTGGCTGGTTAAAGTTAAACCCTGAGAGTGGAGTAATGACAGATCAAAGCTTAAGTGAGTCTCTAAAAACAAAAAAAAAGAAGCATATGTGCACTCAGCTCCACACAGGTCCTTCTCCTTCCTATTTCTAGAAATCAAATTCTTTTTGGTGTGTGGGAGAGCTCTGAAGGAACAAGGCCAGTTTTCATTATAAAATCATGTTTATTAAATCAGTCGGTTTTTGAGAAGGGTTGTGAAGGGGCTACATCTACACAGCAAGAGATCTTCGATGCTGTAACATTGTCCAGTTAACCTTAAAAAAAAAGCTAGTTAAAACTTTTCATTTGAAACAGTAAAAGCTTTGAGATACATCACCTTTTCTTCCTTAAAAGCACACCCTGCTTGGTCATATCAAGCCCATTCACCAATTCTACTAGGAACAATTTTTTCTCTCTCAAATTTTTGACATCCACTTGCAGATAGAAGAAATTGATGTAAAGCTAGCAGCAGCTCTGGTGGGCAGAGGTGCATCCTGTACAGACAGAAATGATCCTGGGAGGCAGAAAGGGCAAAGGAATGCCAGACAAGCTCCACGTGCATTTCCCAGCACCTCTGATTACTACAGCACTCCCAGGGCTTCAATACAGAAAGGATATGGGCAAACACCAGAGGCGATGCCCATTGCAGGAGTTAATGCTCAAATCCCACAGAGGAGTCAGGAGGTGTCCATAAAACCCACACCAAAAAATCCTTCCCCAAACCTGAACCAGAAATAGGTTAGCTGGACCAAGGCTGTTACAGGGCAGCAGCTTTTCTGAGCCAGTATTAAACCTCTCAAGGTCAGACATAACACATCACAGCTTTAGGTCCAGAATATCTGTGCAATATTTCAGTGAATATCTGCTGGTTTCTACCACAGATCGAGGTGAAAGAGATTTTCTGTCCTGCAAATCAAGACTCCAACACAGGAAAGATCTGGCCCATGTTTCAGTCAGTGGGAAGAGGAATGCAGCTTCCCCACCCTCTCGTCCCCTCTTTAACTACAGCCTCTGGAATTAGCAAACTAAACAGTTCTGCAGAGCAAGCACAGAGCATTATTAAAGACTGCCAAGCAACTGGGCTGGATTGCAGCTCTGTTTGTGGGCCCATCTTTGGTGGTACACAAAGGTCAGGGCAGAGCAGAGCCCCAGCTGCCCGGACAATACACCTGACTGCTTATTGGTTTTGACTGCCCACTGAGTTGAGAAATAAGCTAACGGCATTCGTGGCCAGTCTAGCAAAAATAAGCAATTTTCTATCCCCCTGTCCCCTGCAGCTGTGTATTTATCACTGCAGCCCCATTGTCACCTCCTCTGCCCACTGCAAAACCAGCTCCTGCCCAGCAACATCAAAGGACAAGCAGGGCCAGAGAAGATATTGGCAAAAATATTTTTCATGGGAGAAGGAGATATTAAATTAGGGAATCCATCCAATTTTGGTGGGTGTTTTAAGTGAATGCTTCTTAGGCCAACATTTTTCAGATGCTCAGTTCAAGGTGATGTATGGGTGTGTGCATTGCCTGAGCATCAGAGCAGCTCTTTGAAACCATTCCACACAGGGGGGAAAAAAAAAAAAATCAAAAACTGTTCTCAAACTCTCCCTCCCAGTCAATCATTCACCACAAACCAGACCAATTCAGGCACATGAATAACTGGAGCAGATTTCCAGCTTCTCAAAATATTCCCACTCCAGGCAATGTTATAGAGCAGCCAGCCTGATCCAGCTAGGTGCTGCTCCATGACACACGGTTCAGTGACACACCCTCAAAAACCAGCTTTAAATGTGTTCTTTGCACAGCAGGGTGAGGGAATGCTGGTAACATTTTCATGGTTATTTTGTACCAAGTTTTGGATACTATGGGAAATACAAAATTAAGTGTGGACAGGCTCCTGCAATAAGGGGGAACACACATTAAAAAAAAAAAAAAATTGAAATATCGTGTCCTAGAGCAGGCGTGGCAGAATAATCCCTTGCATAGGCATTAATTGCAGTGTATTCTGAGAAACTGCAATAAAGGCTGCTTTCTGATGTTTTTCTCTTAAAATTTGTTTACGACCTTTTAGAGAAAAGCCAAACCATCAAAGCTTTAGGTGCACAGGTGAGACACCCAGCAAGATGTGCTCAGGCTTATAGGGCAGATCTCTCAACTTTGCTGTTCATGAATTATTTCTCCAGCCAACCCCAAATGAGAGGACTTCAGTGTCAACCTATTCTGTGCTTCATAGAGTCACAGGATGGTTTGGGTTGGAAGGGACCTTAAAAACCATCTAGCTCAAATCCTTCAACCCCAAGAGGTATGAGAGTTTTAACCTGCACAGAAAACAGGGAGGAGAGAAATACAAAGCAAGGCATTTTTCTCATCTGATGGGGAGTACTGGAGCAGACCCCATGTGCTCCCACTCTGCCACACAGCGCAGTGCCAACATCTCAGATGGTCACAGTTACTCAGGCAGAACCTGTGCTAGGCATAAAGGTCACAGGAACTTTCAGTTTAAGTGTTCCAAGTGCTTCTTTCCATCACCTCTCCTGCCCACAGCAGCAAGGAGCTCGGTCATGGCTACCCTGGCAAAGAGTGGGCACAGCAGGCACAGCCTCCTGCTCGCCACCAGAAAGTTTCCACTCTGACAAGAAGCGAAAAATACACCAGTGTGAGGATGGTGAACTGCTGGAACAGGATGCAGAGTAGTGGTAGATGCCCTAAACTTGGAAACATTCAAAGGCAGCTCTGGTGGGGCTCTGAGCAGTGGGATCCAGAGGAAGGTGTCCCTGCACACTGCAGAGGGCTGCACTGTAAAGGTCTCTTCCACAATAAACCTTTCTGTGATTCCACGATCTGCTGCCTCAGCTTACAAAGCTAAGCAGCACATCCAGCCTCCAAAAAAAAAAAAAAAAAAAAAAAAAACAAAAAAGAAAAACCAAAAAAAACCCCTAAAGATTAGATATTTATGAGGAACCAGAGGAAAGCATGGGACTAGGAACTACAAGGTGGAATGACAGCAGAGCCCTGGGGGGATTCCTGCAGATAGGGCATCTTGGTGTCCCACCTCTGCCAAACACACACTGCATTAAAGATCACAGGGTAAGAAAGGTGCTTTAAAAAGCCATTTGTTAGCAGAAACACTGGTACAGCCCAAAGACTTCTGATCTTTCTGGATTTCTGCTCTGTTTTCTCAGGACAGTGAATTAACAGCATACAGGAAATAGCTGAATACTGTTAATTACTTAGCTGGATTTATCCGGTTTTGCCTTGTTTTTCAGATACCCACACAAGCGTTGCACCTCCTATGTATTAATATTCTCAGCCAGGTACCCAGCATTAATAAAGAAAACATATAAAACAGTTAATGGAATCTGCACTAAATCTGTAGATGCCATCAAGATAAAGGAGCATTTTTGTTAAAGTTTGACTTCTTTACAACACAGAAGCAGGTGGGTAATGAAAGGGCTTTCAATACACCCTCTGAGCTCTGACAACTAAATTACACACACTCCCATGAGTGTGCAATGGCAAGAGCAAACTACACAGCTTGAATAAAGCTGGACCCAGAGCCCAGCTCCTGAAACACAGATTTAAAGTAACAAAATAGAGCTCCTTTGGTGGGACAGGGAATTCACCTTCCTCTTCAAAAGATTTGGTCAAACCGACAGATTCAGAAGAGGAAGGATTTACCTTCCTCCCCAAAACTTTTGGTCAAACCTACAGGTTCTTGTTTCAGCTTAGTTGAGCAGAAGGTGAGGTACTCAAAAAGTAAATTACTCTCAAGGGACCTTCACAGTTTTCATAGAAATTTAAAGCAAGCAGTCTGCTGTGGTGCAAGGCAGACCCAGCCCAGGCACAGACGAGGAGCTCCTGTGGGTCAGCACCTTCAGAAAACTTGCAGGGACTACATGGCCAGACCACTCTTGCCAAAACCTCCAGCTACTTGCCAGTATAGGCAGCATGGCTGATACTCAGAGTATTTTCCTCCTGCACAAGCAGAAAAGATTAGAATCAACAGAATTCAACAACTCAAACAAGTTCTGCTGATTCTCCAATGGCCTCAGGCCAAAATGTCACAGTGCCTCAGTTCTTCGGGGAGGTTTCAGAGCGGGGGCTGCAGAGCGTGAGCTGGAGTTAATGGAGCATCAGTGTGGATGGGAATGATCCAGGGTGCAGCCCAAAGCCTAATCTGAAATCAAAAGCACTCTCAGTCAACCATCACTTTGGATATGAAGAGAGAACACACCCATCCAGATGCCTGAATTGTCAAGGTGACCCTTCTTAGGGACTACTCCCATCAAGTGATGTCAAGCACTGTGGCATGTCTTGCCTTCACTCCCCTCCTTAAGAAACTACAACCCCACTGAAATGCACTTTTTTTTGACTGTTAAAAAAACTGTAAAACTCACAGTAAAAAAACTTCCCATACCAGATGTCAGCAATCTGAATTAAAATCCACCAGTACAGCACAAATTCTTCCTACAGTTAGGGAAATTTTGAGAGACTGTGGTAAGGCAGAGAGTCAGAGGTAAGAAAAGGGTTAAGTCCTCAAAATCTAGAAAATTGTTAAGACTGCCCTGTGTCATTCAACTTTTCAAAAAAAAAGGGAAAGGCCAATGCAGAACCTGCATGTGTTTTCTACTGAGTTATTTGCTAGACTCTGATTAAGTGGGAAAGAATGGGTGTAAACTAATAAAACTTGAGGATCTCTAATTAAACCACAGGCACCATGCCAAGCATTGTTGATTTGTTGATGCACCCTGCAATGTCAGGACTCTAAGGACACAACAGGTCATTAAAGTATTAAACAGATGACTTACACCCTTTAATCAGCGCTGGGATGCCAGGTTAGGAAGAGAGAGTAAATTCAAGGGCAGAGTACAACAATTATCACCAGGAAACAAACACAGCATTTAGGGAAAGCGGGGAGAAGTTGTTAGCAAGTAGTTATTGCACAAGGAAAGGGCTGGATTGCAGAGCCCCACACCTGGGTCTTTTATGACAGTCATCTCCCCACTCTGCAGTAGCAAGGAAATCATGCAATATTTGCAATTTTCAGCTCTTTGCCGTCAGAAGAAGCAATTGCAGCTTCCTCTGCCCGGCAGATCTCTGACCCCATCTACAACAGCATCTCACATCTTTGTCACCTCTTCACACCTACTGCCAGCTCTGCTAAACTCTGTCAAACTGCAACTGAGACACAGCAGCCTTGCTTTTCCAAAGTGCAGCACCCAGAAACATCAGCTATGCTTGTGAACAAGGGACTGAAATAAGGGTGGGAGGAAATGCAGAGCTTTAAACCCAGTTTTCAGCTCCTTTAAGGTCAGCACTTGCCTCTGACTTGAGCTTCCTCTCCAGGGGGAAAAATCTTCAGTGATTTCAGTGATTGTAAAGTCCCCCTCCAAATGAACAGCTCAGTAAAGGGCATTTCGTCTGAGGTTTCACAGAAAAACTAGAAGCAGAAGAAAGGAGATCCACAAGCTGCAAAGAGCCTCACATATATTGCTCTGTGGAAGCCTCACAAGGCAGCTATTTGGCAGTTCCCCCAGATGTACAGATATTTATAGGAAAATAAAAGTGCTCATCTAAGTGAGTACTGGAAAGAGTAATGTATGGCATTTTCATCGTGTTTTCACCCTGCACAGCCCCTCCCCAGAGTCTGGGGATCCAAAAAAAGGCAAGAGAAATAATTTAAAATACAATAGAGATCCCCAGTTTGCCCTGAAGGCTCTGCTGATGAACTATTAAAAAGCTTCTTCTAGCCAAACAAGACACTTGGAGAACGGAGCAGATTCCCCACCACATTGTTTCATAAGACAGCACTGAAATTTAACCAGTGTCTGTTACAGCTGAAAATACAGCAGTCACCGAAAAAGTGATTTAATGTGCCTATTAAAGAGGAAGGCTGTAATTGGATGCAGTCCTCAGTTTGACTTCTGAACGTCCCTGAAAAAAATACATCAGCTTTAAAAACCTCCAAGATTTAATGTGTAAAGAAGAGCATTTAGTTCTGAAAAAACGGCAGTTTGTGCTGGTAAATGATATCAGCAGCAAGTCCTCAATGAGCAAAGCTCAGGGGAAACCCTAAGTGCAGACTAAACCCAGCAATGATTCGCAGCATTTCTGTCATATTATTTTACTATATGCAGAAAAAATTAAACTTTTTTTGAAAATAAAAGAGCACAGGACTTTTTTTAGTAAGTTTAAGTGACTTCTCATTACCCCATGTCCCCATCCTCACAGCCTGACAGAGAAAGCAGCACTGAAGCTGGGAACATTCCCCAAACAACAGATTAAACAATGTATTTAATGTCTTCTGCAATGGAATTTTACTACATAGCTGACATTCTGCATGGCATATTCATCTCTGCACAAATGATCTTACTGGGAAAGCAGCTCAGCAGAGATACCCCACTTCATTTACAGCAATTTTGGATGTAGCAGAGCAGTCTGCTTGAAATGCAGAACGCCCAATAATAAGCTACCACTTGTGAGCATGGCAAAAGTAAAGGCAGTGACCTCAAATTTAAAATATTTGTGTTTATATTTTTTTGTTTTAATGGCAAAGCTGCCACCTGCCAGTTCCCGAGGTTACTGCATCAGGCCTGAGCCCAACTCTGCTCAGCTGAGCCGAGTCCAGCTCAGAGCTGCACAAAAATAAAGCCCCATCTGAGCTGGCGTGACAACATTTACCACTGGCAGGGCTGCACAAATTCACAAACAACCCAGAGCCTGATGTGGAAAGGAGCCAGGGGAGGGGAGAGGATGGAACAAGTTCTGCAATCACTTATCCCAGGGAAGATATCCCTGGAAGATCCAGCTGCAGTTTAATTAGTCACACCACTGCTTACCAAGCAGCATCTCAGGCAGAGCATGTGGCATCAGCACGGCAGAGTCTGGCCAGCATCCATGCAGCTCTGGGGCCACACAGCCTCACTAAACACCGGTTCACCCCGGGCTGAGCCATCCCAAGTGTGCTCTGAGGGCTCTTCTCACTGCCCTCACCCAAAAGAAGAAAGGCAGCCCATGTTTCAGCAGAGAAATGTGGTTGAAACAAATCCGTTTCCCCACTTAAAACACCTAAACTTTGAAATCCTTGCAGTCGTTTGTGGTAAACTACCCTAAATCTGCAATTCCTTGGGCTATTCTGGAAATCTCCCCTCCTTGGTTTTGGGGATAAAAGCTAGAGACAATCCTGAATGGGTAAGATGCATGGTATCACCTGTCTAAAGGGAATTCCCATTTCACTCTTGTCATGCTCCACAAATGCCAGTTTTTTCTTCTCAAACTGTCTTAAGTCACACCTACAGCCATTATTCCAAACGCTATTTAGTACCAGACTTTACAGGCTTGTAAGATCTTTCAGTTTGTCCACTCCTCTTTCCTATAAGCTTTTCCTTGGAGTAAAACTGCTCCCTACAAAACTTGCTTTTCATAATGGTTGAGAGAGAAGACAACACTGTCCTGTAAAAGTATTGAAGAGCTCTGCCATGACACAGTAATGCTCAGGACAGTGTAATAAGGAGAGCTGAGGAAGGAACACACCATTTTCCTTGTTTGAATTTAAAAAAAAACCCACAACAGAAAAAGCAATAATTAGGTCAGCAAGTAGCACTACTTGCAAAGGGGAAAAAAAAACTGAGGAAAAGGAGTGCCTCCTTGTTCAAATGTTTATTATTCAAAACATGCAGCAGAGTCTTAAAAACGGAGTAAAAAAAGTAGTTAGAAAAGTGTTACAGCCAGGCTGGGAAGCCCAGTTCACGCTGGAGTTCAGTGTAGGGTAAAGCCAGCTCCTGAAATACACCCTGCCCCTGCAAGGGGAGACTCCTGCACACTGTGGCCCTCAACAAATGGGAGTTCAGCCCATGCCACCAGCTTCCAAAATACAACAACAAACCAAAAACCAAATCAATTCTTCCGCAGTAGTTCTGTTTATAAAACATGCCCTTAAAAGCACACGAAACTCACAGGCAGCCGCTCTCCCACTCATGCACTCCCTCTCTGCCATCACTTATACACCCAACACAGGAGGTGGGAGCCCAGAACTCACCAGAAGCTGTGTGCAAATCAGCTGCTATCCCTTTGCTCATCAATTCGTACTGGAAGCCTGTGATCTTCCTGCTAATGTCCTGCTGAGGAGTGGCCTCCACAAACAGACCCCCCTGGTCGTAGCCAAAGCAATACACTCTGCTGGGGCTGCGGTCTCCATCTCGGACCAAGAGTTTCAGTTCTCCAGTTTTTTCCAAATAAATATTTGCTCCTGCAGAGTCTTTGAAGGGCTTTATGCAAACAGTCAAGTGTTTGTATGAGGCAGGTGAGATGTTGGGTCGCAGGTTGACTATGAGTGCTCCCGTGGGGTACATCCACTCTATGGACCCTTCAGAACAGCGGAGGTAGACCTGTTCAACATCCTTCCTGTGAGACTCGTGGGTTAAGCCACTGGAGGAAGAAAGAAAAAGAAGGTTACAGGAATGACAGAGCTAACAATGGGAATGTCAAACCTTTCAAAACACACAGCAAGAAATGCAGGAAGCCCAGGACATCACTGGGTGTTGGCCCATCCAGCTCTGCAGCGCAGGTCTCTCCTAACACTTCGACCTTAATATTACAGAACAATTTTAAATCATCCCCCAGAAGAAAATGTTAAACCACTAGTAATCGGCTTCAAAATTAAATAGGATATAAGCACATGATCAAAAGTAATTAAATTACTACAGGCTCAGTTACTGCCCATCAGCTGAGCTGTGCGTACTGAGTAAAACACGTAGGCTCAAACTCCCTTCCTGGTGGCTCAATCCAGCTTCGCAGATCAGACTCCACCTTTTTCCAAGTACTTTGTTCCCCTTCCAAGTCTATATTCCCAATGGATCTGAAACTGGGAGGGATGCCAAGCTCACCCTGTAAACTGCAGCAAAAGCAATGCTCTACGTGCTCCCGATACCCTCGAGCCCAGCTGGGCAGCCCCAGTCTCCACCCTGGGAGGCAGAAAGAGGAGAGGAGACAGCTCTCTCCATGTCCTAGCTGGGGAAGCACTGAACTGTGCTGCTTTTTTTTTGTACTGCCACCCAGTATGAGGTTTAAGCTCAGTTTATCGTTTTCACTGATGGGCTACAAGCAGACACATATTTTAGTGTAGTGCGAGTGGTGACATCAAGCCCTGGTTCCTCAGCAGAAACCTCCAAACACACAGTTCCCCATCCCAAAGACATATTTGGGTACTGAACATGGTCTAAACTCAAGTCAGCACTTAGAAAGTAACTACAAGCAATGTGTAAAAGAGAAAAAACCCAAAACATATGGTTTGCATTTACTGTTGACGTGACTCATTATTGTGAGTGTCAGTGTGACCTACTTGATAGAGGTTACACAAGGAAGCTCAGAAAGAAAAAAGTCATATTTAATAACAATAGAGCCTCCAAACATGTGCTTTTGAAGAATCTTGAAAGCCACATCAAGAACACAGATGAAGAGGAAAGAGGGACAAGCTTTTAACCTTTAGACTCTTGCCCTCAAATTCAGTAGTATTTAACACATTCAGGAAACTTTACTTGCAAAGGGATATTTCAAGTTGACTGTAAATCCACATCTGGTCCACAAAATCAGTTTTCACCCCAGCACACACATGATGCCACTCAACAGAAAACACAGAAGTCTGTTTATATGCAAGCTGCAAATAAACAAAATTAAACAGTGTAAAAGTTATCCATCAGCAAAGGGGCAGAAAGTTATCCTCACACATCACTTGTCCCTACTCAAGACATCAAAATAAGCTGCAAAGGTTTTGCAGGACTTATACTGGCACCTTCCAGCCTGAGTGCTTAAACAGAAGGAAGACAGGGGCAAAACTCTGAACTCATGCAGTGAAACTTCTGTTGCAAGTGATCCCAACAACAGTGAGGCAGTGAATTTCTGCCAGAGGGAAAAAAAAAAAAAAAAAAAAAGCTACGTTAATTTCGTTCAAACATTCATAGTGTTCAAACGAAAACAGGGTGGACTCTGAAATTATCTTCTGAAAGCCAATTTATCCCACAGGCAAGAGTGATGCCATTAGACAGATACATCAAGCACGAGTACCTGCACACATTAAGCCTTATAATAAAGGATGACTCAAAAGTTAAGCAGATTTCAAAATACATGTTCACATTATTTAACAGCAACCATCATCACCCAGTAGAACCTGTCGCTTTGCTTTCAGTCAGAATGACTTGTCCTCACACAGACTGTTTAACACCAGGTTTAGCTCTCACTAGCCACCCATCAGACACACCAGGCCCACACAGTCATGGAGACCCAGGAGCCTTTTTATTCTCCCAACTCATTGGAGTTTTGGGTTTTTGATTATATGGAGAGGACATAGGGCAGGTGTTTCATGATTAACAGTGGTGGATGAGCCATCCACCCATTTTAAATGCGTGCTGTTTATTGGGACTTACTTCTATGACAAGCTACTTCTGCAGCTACTTCCTCATCCCAATCCATGAGGACATCCTGAATCACTGCATCTATCTCCTTGCTCTTCTCCTTTTCTGGCTTCAGCCATCCCCTTATGTCTGCACTGAAAAACCTGCTACAATATCACTGCAGTAAGCTGTAATGCTGCAATGTGGAGCAGGTGTTATTTAAAGAAAAAGGGAGCAAGAAGAATATTCACACTGCCTACTTCAGTTATTTCTTTATTCCATTAAAGCTGTGCTGAAGAGCCCTACAAGTACCCATGTCCTCCCTGCACCCTGCAATGAACACAGGGAACTTTTGCTCCTAAATTGGAGAATTTATTAAGAGATGACAGTCTAGAGAACATTGGGAATTCCTCAGAGCATCCACCATACCAAGAGCAAGACTGATGGACAAAAGCAGCCACATAAGAGCTGAATTCTCTACCCTACAGTCAGACATGCCAGGCCAGCATATTCTCTCAGCCTGTCACTGAAGAACTTTTGCCCAAAGCATCAAGAGGTCATTGCAGCACAAAAAAACCTGAAGCTACAGCAAAAGTAATAACTGGACACATCATAGTGAAGTTTCTGCTTTCTCCTGGACAAAGCTTTCCTGGAAGCTCTCTGACAAGCTATTTATTAAGATGCTATTATGGCTTGTACTTAAATTGCAGGTGTCAAGCTGTGCACTGCATCAGATTTCCCTGGAAGCATCAGGGATATCCAAAGGAATCCTGGTGAAGTTCTTCATCCTACTCAGGGGTAGAAGTTTATCACTTCTCCACAAGCAAATAGGGGGAAAAAATATATCCAGAATGTTTTGGTTTTAAGACTGTTGCTTTTAATACAGACATGTACATAAAAGTGAGAAAACACCTTCAGGTTCACTACAGAAGATGACATGACTCTCAAATCCACCAGCACAAGCCACCCTATGACTTCACTTCCCCCCACCCCAAGCATCACCCTTAGCTGATACTCAGGCATTGCTTATTCTAACCCTGCTCAGGTGAATGAGGGGTCACTGCTTGCTCTAAGAAAACAAAGACAAAAATAACAGCAAAACAGGGCAGAATTGCAGGGGATTGTCACCGTTCTTTTAAAATCCTTGCTGCAGTACCAGATAGCAAGGTCCAGGTAAGTACGGCAGCTGGGATGCTTTGGAATGCTTTGGTACATCATTTTCAGGGGGGTTTTTTGTATGTTTGTTTTGGGGGGTGGGGGTTGTTTGGGTTTTTGGGTTTTGTTTTGGTTTGTGTAAAGAAAAATGACAAATTAGGAGTTTGCCAGAAGTTTGATCCCTATCAAGCAAGTGGATTCTTCGTCTTCAAGTGGATTTACTGCTATTAAATATGCATCAATTATCAAAAAAAAAAAAAACGCAAAAAAAAAAAGTAAATACGAAGCACCACGTTTCAGACAGTAAGAGATACGAAAACATGATGCTGAAAGTCAGTCCAATTGTTTCCCCATTTTGAATTCTCTCAACTCCAAAACACCCCACTGATACAGGCCAGCCAAACTTTTATGTTAGAAAAAGTCAGATCTGAAGAGTGTGTTAGAATCAGGAGCTATTTTACTCCCCAAGTAAGTCTGACCCATCAACACTTGCTAGTTGAGCAGAGCTGCTTTTTTAAACCTATGAAGAGAGGAAAAGGTCACAGACCCAACCACACGCGTTAAACATATTACAAGCAATTAAAGGAAAGATAATTTGGGAGATAAACACTTGAGAACTGAAGAGGTTTCTCAACCGGTGCAATTAGAATAAATCAGCAGCGTGGCCGCTGTGCCAGCTCCCACTCCCGGAGCTCATCACCACCATCATCATCATCATCATCATCCCGCGGGACGAGGGAGCGGGGAGCGACCCCGGGGCTGAGCGCCAAGTGCGGGACGCGCTCGGAGGGGGACGGGAGCAGCGAGAGCGGCGGGGAGGGAGGCGCTGGGGCGGCGGGAGCGCTCCGCAGGTGCAGCGCATCCCAGCGCCGCTCCGAGCCGCGCCGCCCCGCATCCCAGCGCTGCTCCCCCGGCCGCGGCCGCCGCCTCCGCGGTGAAGATGGTCGCGGGGAGAAACTTCTCCGAGGCGGACTTGGCACCGCCCTCCCTCTCCCAGCCCCCCGAACAGCGCCGAGGGGAGCCCATCCCGCCCCGGCCCCTCAACCCCGCCGAGGGGAGCCCAGCCCGCTCCGGCCCCTCCATCCCTCCTTGCACGGGGTTGTTGCCCAGTGTCACTCCGAGGTGAGCCCGCCGGGAGGGAGGGAGGGAGGCAGATCCGCCCCCGGCTCTCCGCCGCCCCGTTCCGGGCACCGCGGCGGGAAGGTCTCCCTTTTGTGCTCGGCATCAGCATCTTCCCCCGGCGGGACGGCGATGGCCGCGGCAGTCCCCGCTCCCCCCTGGCCGGGCAGCACGCCGCCTCACCTCCCCTTCCAGTTGCACAGGTCGCTGGAGTACTGAGCCGCGGCGCCGCCGCCCAGCAGCAGCCGCAGCCCCAGGAGCAGCGGCAGCAGCCCGGAGACCGGGGCGCTCCGCATGGTCCCCCGGGCCGGTGCGAACGCGGTGCAGGCGGCGGGGAGCGATGTGCGCGGCGCCCGGGGCTCGCCTACATGGTGGGCAGCTCGGCAGGGCGGCGCGGCTACCCCATCCCCGGCTCCCGCATCCCGGCTCAGCTCGGCTCGGCGCCGCTCGGCTCTGCCGCTCGCACCCGCTGGCTGCGGGCTCCCAGCTGAGGGGCGGGAGCGGCTCGGCCGAGGGCCGGCTCCTCCTCCGCCTTCCCCCTCCCGCCGCTCCTCCTCCGGCAAGGCCGGCACTTGCTGCGCCGGCAAAACGCGGCGCCGGATCGGGAGCAGCGACCGCCCGCGGCTACGGCCCGGCCCGGGCTCCGCCGCTGCCCCGAGCCCCCTTGGCGGCTGTCCCGGCCCGGGGTGAGAGCCCGCTCCGCTCCTGCCCCGCCCCGCTGGCGCCCGGGCTGCCCCGTGTAGGGAGGGGGTGAGGATGGGCAGGACCGAAGGGTTTCGTGTGGCCGGGAAACTTTCTGAGACGCGCCCTCCGCACTGGGGCGGCCCGCAGTGACCCCCAGCCTGTCCCGGGGGTGCAGCCCTGGATGCCCGCAGTGACCTCCAGCCTGTCCCCAGGGGTGCAGCCCCAGTGCCCGCAGTGACCCCCAGCCTGTCCCGGGGGATACCCGCAGTGCCCCGCAGTCCTGGATCCCGGGGGTGCAGCCCTGCATGCCCTTAGTGACCCCCAGCCTGTCCCAGGGGTGCAGTCCTGGATCCCGGGGGTGCAGCCCCGGTGCCCGCAGTGCCCCCCAGCCTGTCCCGGGGGTGCAGCCCCAGTGCCCGCAGTGCCCCCCAGCCTGTCCCGGGGGTGCAGCCCTGGATCCCGGGGGTGCAGCCCTGGATACCCGCAGTGCCCCCCAGCCTGTCCCGGGGGATACCCGCAGTGCCCCCCAGCCTGTCCCGGGGGTGCAGCCCCAGTGCCCGCAGTGCCCCCCAGCCTGTCCCAGGGGTGCAGCCCTGCATGCCCTCTGTGCCCCCCAGCTGTCCCGGGGGTGCAGCCCTGGATGCCCTCAGTGCCCCCCAGCCTGTCCCAGGGGTGCAGCCCTGCATGCCCGCCCTGCGCCTCGCTGCAGCAGGTGACTCAGCTTGCAGTAGGATCTCCACCAAGGCGCGGTTCCTTGTAGATGAAGGCTGACGATTTTGCTGCAAGTTTCTTGTGTTTCCACTTACCAGGAAGCACTTGGGACTCGATCTTATTTGTATTAATCTTCACCACTTAATGACCACTCGGGATAACTCCTTGTGTTGTTTAATGTCCTGAGTTATTCCGCTGTTGACTTCAGATACTTAAACCTTAGTGACAGAGACCCTTGACGTGAGGGGAGTGCAGGGGGTGAATCAACCTAAATCCCAAACTACCCGGGCCAAGATAAATAGGGAAAAAACCCACGGATGGGGGTAGGAGGAAAATGATCCAGCTGCACACATAACTGTGCTCTGATAGCCAGGTGCCATATAATTTCTTTCAAAGAAGCAACAAGGGGGTTGAGATTGATATTGTACATCCACAGATAAGAGAGGGGTTAAAATATTTCCAGATCAGCGAATTTCTTAGTCTCCTGTTGCTCTTTCAAGAGTCTGCCATGCAGCTTTATGAAGGGCACTGATTTTGCTAGGTGAGAGCTCATGAATGAGCATTAAACATTTACACCCTGTTCACAGCTTGGTGTGTAAGTCTCCTTAGTACCTGCTAAAACACCTTGCAAAGTGCCCTGGTGTCTTCTGAGAGCATCCAATGGCTGAAGCAGGATATTCCAGCTCTGAAAGCTTCCTGCTCCCTGCTCGCTGCTGCACCGAGGATTAAATCCTTTGCAGTGTATCCCTTTCCATTTGTGGGTTTAGCTTTTCATGTCCTTTTTGTTTGGTAAATTACAGGTACTGTGTTCTGTTGATTATGGAGTATTAACATAATTACAGTAATTCTGCCCAATGATGCAATGCATGTAAACATGTAATTAGCACGGAGGGACAACACTGAGCAAAGTAATGACAACATGCAATAATGCAAAACGCCTTTTTCTCCCAGTCATGTGCAGGGATACAGGCTTTAGAGCTCAGTGCCTTGATTATTTCTTTAGAAGGAGGTTTTGTTAGAATGTTTTGCTTCCTTCCCTCACACTGGAAAGAAAAGCATACAGAGAAAACACCATATTGCTTTATTCCTCCGAGTGTTTATATGTGCAACCCTCTGCACGCCCCCCAACCCACTGTATCTGATTTCCTTTGCAATATTCGAACTCCCTGCATTTGATAAAACAAACAAGCGCCCAGGCAGGTCACATTACTCTCTGGAACTTTTGAAACTGCCTGAAAACTGTGAACTTTTAAGAAAAGGAACAGAGTGTGCTATTTTGCAGTGGCTACTACCTCTGGCTTTTATTCCCCCCTCCTTTTAACTCAGAAAAAGCGGTGGCATTTAGTTCTCGGGACCCAGAAAAGCAATGGCAACATGGGGACTTTGAAAGCCCCTCCTGTCCTCCACGCCTTCCTGATGCTGACACAGTTTTCATCCTTCCCGAGCTGCTGAGCCTTCCAAGGGAGCCCAGGCCGGGCTGGTGGCTGTGGCTGCGGAGCAAAGCCCAGGTGAAGCCTCCCCCAGTTCAGAAGTGAGGGGCAGCAGGAGATAGGGAACCTCTGCAGCCAAGGGGGCTGCTTGGTTCGCTCATTTGCATCTCAATCCCTACAATGCTCTTCCGGCTACTCACAGCTATTCCATAGTAGTGCTCTTGGCTGAGATCTGGGAACACGCTCAAAGGGTGAGGCAGCTTTTGGATGCACTGAGCTGTTTTCTGTTTGAGCTGTGAAAAGCAAACATCTTTTCAAGAGAGAACATTCTGAACAGTAATTTTTTTTTTTTTCATTTACGATTCAGAAAGAGCAGAACTTCACTGAAATCTTGGGAGGAAAATACTGTATAATGTCGAATGGAAACATAAATCTTCTGCAGTAAAGGCTTCACACTCCTCTGAAAACAGAAGTCACTGAGTAACTACTCTGACCGAATGCGGCAGGACTGGAGATACAGGTTCTGGAAGCAGCTCCCTACACTCAAACACTTGAACCCCAGTAAAGCTCCGCTGCCTTCCTCACGGAGCAACTCAAAGATGAGACTCCACAAAGTCACTTCAGACACTTCCTTCTAAATTCACTTTAAATATTTGCTTGTCACGGCTGCCAACCCAGGCACAAACAGCGGCGATTTTAAAGGACTTTTAAGGATTTTAAAGAGCAGGCGGCTGCAGGAGGAGAACCTATTAAAGGAGAGATGACTCATTTTCCTCAGTACTCAAAAGTACAGATTTGAGGAAAGCAAAATCAAGTAGCGCTTACAGATGGGCTCAAGCTCAGGTCTGGATTCAAATTTTCTTCAAAGCCTGGCTGTATTTACATTATTAGGGACAAACCCCCTGCCAAGCTGGGAGCCAGCCGGAAGGCACAGGAAGGGCGCTTTCAGATGCTGGATTTAGGGTTAAGCACATCTCAGCTGAACATTCAAAGCTGCTTTAAACAGTGTGGCAGAGCTAATCTGTTGAAAGGTCTCACTCAGCCTTGCTGTCCCCAGGGGATATATACGGGAGAGCTGTGAACTCCTGTGAGCTGGTCACTGCCCAGCCATGTGCTGGTTTCACTACCTGTCCCTGTTTTACAGTTTCCAAGCAGCCCCTCTCAGCTGATTTATTGTCACGCTACTCGGTTTGCAGGAGGGGAATCAGGTCCTGTGGTTACAGAGCAGACCCAAGGGCTGGTGCCTGGTGTGCAGCCCCTCGCTGCCTGCCAGCAAGGGAAATCTGAAACTTTGAAGGAGGAGGGGGAAGGAGGAGAAGCAGGGTATTTTCTGGAAAGGCAAAGCCATAGCTAAATAGCATGCATGGCAAAGCAGGAGGGAAAGAGCGTGGTCTAAGAATTCAAACAAGCCACAGAGAGGACAATAGACAATGAATACAGGAGCAATAGGAAATAAATAGAATTTGTAAGGTAAATCCAGTGGACAGACAGGAGTGAGCAGAGTAACAAAACAGGGAGAGGTTCAGCAGCTGAATGGACAGTGGGAAACCTTTGTGTGTGGTGAGGGGGGACCGTGTTACTTGCTCTCATGAAATTAAAATCAGTGAAGAAAATACACTCATCCATAATTGCACCCTCCTGCTCACTCCTGAGTACTTCTTTAGCATTAATATCCCAGCACAATTCCTACTGAGCCTAAACCACTACATCACGTCTTGCTTTTCTTGTTTTGTTTTGAATGGAAAAGTTTTGGCCTTTGGAATACAACAGACATTTAAAGAAAAGTAAGTAAATCTTTCCTAAAAGAAGCTGGTGTTAGGGCATGCCTGAAATCCAGCTGCAGGACAGCAGTATTTATGATGAAACCGTGTTAAAGATTGCATTTTTAATAGTGAGGCAGCATTAAAGATGAGTTGTGAGAGGGGGCGGGGAGCAGAGCTGCCCCTGTGCCGTGGACACACACAGGCAGCTCTGACACAAACAGCTCCCCCTGAACTGCAGCTCCTGCTGCACACACATCCAGCTTCCACCTCTGCATGTTTGCATTGGGATCCCAACCTGCTCCCACCCAAATCAATGGATTTTGCTGTAGGCATGAAAGAGAGATATTTTATTGTCAGGTACTTAATTATTGTCAGGTATTTAATTGTCAGATAAACAAAAAAGACTTTGGGAATAAAAAAAAACTGTCATAAGATGCAACAGCAAGGAAAAAAAAAAAAAAGAAAGAAAAAAAAAGAAAAAAAAAGGTAGAGATGCCCAGGCTTGTGATGTGGCCAAACCAGTAGGTGTACCTAGAGTCACACCTATAGGCCCTCTCTGCACAGCACTGTGCAAACAGGGATGGACACTGCAGGCAGGGAGCTTCACTTCCCAAGAATGCGTCAACATTTGAGGCAAATCAGTAGTGTGGCCAATGTGTAATTTCTATTTGTTAACAAAATAATACATTTCCCTTTCTCCTCAAGGCCTCTATTTTGATCTCGCTGGTATGAAGCAGGGTAAGACACAGGAGTAACACCAGCCTTTGAGCAGGGAGGTCAGGTGTGCTGCCCTGCCCTGTCTCCCAGGGCAAAGCCCCTCTGCAGGATGGGGTAACTCAGCCCAGGCATCTCTGCCTCTCCATGCCAGCTGCAGAACAAGACTGCACTCCTGACTACACTTCTCCTCATTTCAACACCTCAGCCAGGTAAATACATCGACTGGAGAAGCTGAGTGAGGCATATTTTTGGCCAAGAGCTCTAAGGTGGAGTAAAGATTAAACCTATACTTTGTGCTAGTGCTAAACCCAGGCTTTGCCCTATTAAGGACCAGTCTCCCAAAGCACACAGCTTGGTTTGGATCAAGGCACAGGCCACAGCAGCATGGTAGCAATGGTTTTGGTGCTTTTCTCTCACCATTTCCCCACTCCCAACACCTCGAGCTGTTAAGCAACCCAACCTGTGCAGACAGGAATTTGCATTTTACTCTTTGCACATCAAACTCAAAAGCAAGGAAGGGAATGATGTCTGGACCCAAGCAGCCTATTGAGAGGATCAAAAAGGTAACACAAAGAACAAAAGATGGCTCAGAAACAGCTCATTCCCACCCCACACAGCAAGGCTGTCTCGGGACTGGGGACCCAGGCAGAGGATTTAGTGTCTAAGCCCAGGGAGCCCTCTGGGGTGCAGGCAGAAACTCCTGCTTGCATGCCTGAGTCTGCAAAAAGCTGAAGCCAAAACCAAAAACCTCTGAAGAGGCCTCAGCATATTGTTGTTTTGGGGATATTCCTGTGCATTTCATCCACAAGAATTAGTGTTTTCTTTTCATTTCACAATAACCTAGGTATTTAAAATGTCTGCCAAGAAGTACTCAGAAAACAGCATTTAGTCTGAGGACTCTTCAAGAGGACCAGTTGTTTATTTCTACCACTTAATAAACATTAATTTCCTGTTTTAGAAAACATAATTTATGCCACTGGTGAAGCTGATATGAATCATGATGCATATCTCTTGGCTGGCTTAATTTTTCATTTTCTTCAGCTCCTCCAGCCTGTCTCCACTCTGCAACCTGTAGGCTCAGTCTGTGCAATCGGTTTTTCAAAAGTATTCAACAATTTCCAGTACATGGAGGGAGAATATGACAGCAGAGGACATAGGTCCAAATCCACTAGCAGTCCCTTCTCTTAATAAAAACAAACCTAAAGAGAATATTTGTAACACTGATCAGAAAACAAGAATATATTTTCCTTTCTGCGTCAGAATTTGGACAAAACTGGTGCAAGTTACACTAAACAAATCCAGCCCCTGCCAGGATAAACAAACATTTCTGCAGTGTTGCTTGCTACATGCCTGTCAGGAAATAGACACTGACATGCATTTTAATGCAACTCTCCTACAAATTGTGAAAAAATAACTGTGCACTGGGTATTCATTGCTAGGTTACCAGAAGGAGAGAGAATATTTTTGCAGACATGATGAAGTAGCAAGGTAAATAATTCCACTTAATAATTTTCAAATTTCACACTTAATTTTCAACAGCAGATCTTTTCAGAGACTAGATCAACCTCAGATCTGATGACAAGAATTTTTTTAGAGCTGACAAGCTCCCATGAGGCAGATTTGGTCCATGGAGCCGTTTTTGCAAGCCAAATTTCACCCTAAATTCAATGACAGTTTTTGTAGGAAAGGGGCAGCGAGGTTTGTCCAGTTGTTACTAACAGCATAAACATTTTCATTCCTTCTTAAATTCAATCACACACTAAATGAGCAATGTCTTACCAAATATTACATTAACAGAGAAAAACTGCAAAGAGCTCTGTGTAGGTACTCGGTCTGTCTGTCTGTCTGTCAGCAGCATTCTGGGAGGAGCAGCACTACCTCTGGTTAAAGCAGATCAGGGATTGTATAACTAATCCATAAATTCTGACATTATTACATATTTGCTTAAGGAAAAACAATGGATCTGAGGATGAAATGCGATCTGTGCTGCTCCACAAGCAGGGTCCTTTGTGCTGCTTTGAGGCAGTATTTGCAGGGCAGATGTATCTGCAGGGGATAAAGGACCCTCCTTCACCTCCTCCCTTCTAGCACCAGAAGCAAGAAAATTCCTCAAAAGAATCCCAAAGCTCAAATGAGACTGTCAATTTTGCAAACTCTGCTGAAAGAGACTCTCATTTATTTCCTTTTTCTTTGGTTCAAAGCATGTGTTGACTATCATGGCTTTATTAGGTGAGATTACACTCTCATTTAGGTGCCAACAAATCTGAGCAGAGATGCTCCCCTGATTAAAATAGTGGACTAAGGGAAAGGAAAATTAGGTTCTCTCTCGAAGTCTTCTCTCAGTACCTTGCATGACCTTCTGAAAATAATTTGTCTATATTATGGTGCTGAATTTAATTGATGAGGAGCACTGAATTGACACAAATTCATGGTACTCTGCCAATTTATTGTTGTGAGATCAGTGACAAAAACAAAACAACATGAAAGTCTGAAGGTGTAGTTAGAGGTCTTGTTGAGATCTAAATGATCTAATAAAACTAACAATAATGACTAGTAAATCAGGAAGTGCTTGTACTCAGAAACACCATCAAGCCAGAATAGAGTCTCATCTTTTTATATGATGCCATGGTCACCCAAACTCTTTTTTTAATGCTTTTAAAAGAAGTCCTTGAGGCAGTACCTAAGTATCAAATCTGGATTTTGTTATCTTGGTCATATATTTGTCTATGTATCTTCCGTTTTCTCATGCAGAATTCTGACTGAAAATCCAATTGAATCTATTCAAGAGTAAAATGACCAATGTAAGTCTTTGAAGGAAAGGGAATCCTCCCTACTGTTGAATCCTGTGCTCCCAAGAAGAACTGGAGGAGAGCTCTTGTAACATGTCAGATTTTCTCGTCCTCTCTCATGCTGACATGTCTGGTGGGGCCTTATATGGACCCAAATGCTTGAATGAATGTGAAAATCTGACAGTCTGTATTTCCCTGACACAAATGGCTTGCACTACCTGGCATGTGACCCAAGCACACTCCTGGAGATCTCATTCATATTTAGATCAGATTCTGGTTTAAAATTATCAGTCATTCAGACTGAAAGAATTATTTTCTTCCATACTGGAAGACATATCTCTTTCCCATTTACAGTCACATTTTTTTTCCATGCAGGATCATTTCAAGGAAAAAAAATAAAAATAAAAAAAGTAGAACTAACCCAAATGGTCGATGATCTATTTATCTCTGGTTCTGTTTCATTTCATGCCTCTCTCACTTCACAGCACTACAACCTTTTTGAATTGCCCTGTGTGATATCCACTCCTCCTTGTTGACCATTGCTCACTCATTCATTGCTTGTTGGATCAGCTGGGCTCTTGCACAATCAAGGCTTTGTTATGTTTTCAGACAGGCTGCAGGTCACAATATTGAAGCAGCACAAGGACTGTTTCCTCTCCTGGTATTCTTCTTCTCTGTTTTTTAGGAAGACACTATCCTAAACACATGAAAAAGAATCTAAAGTAGTTTTGACAATAAATACTACAACAGCTCCCATTTAATTTGCTACACAATGTCTGTTTTTCCCTTTGTCATAAAAAATCGAAATATTCAAAAGTCTGAAGAGTTTTTTAAGTTGATCAACTGAGAAACAAGAATTTCCTTCTTTGAAGAGTGCAGCAGAGCTCAGGTTTATTTAATCAATCAGTGGATGATAGCTGGTGATACACAGTTAGTGGGGACCCTCGAAGAGCTGCTCTCTCCACCAGTTAATTGGCCCAAACAAAATGGAATGGACTTTTCTAACTAATAAGCACTGACAATAATGAACAGCAACTGCAGGGATGGTGGGAAGATAAAGGAATGCACATACCAAGGCTCTGCAACAGGATGAAATGTCAAAGTTCAAGTTTACGTGCATAATAACCACAACGGTCACGTGAGTTGTCAGCTGCATAAATAATCTGAGAACCCAAGATGAGAACACTGACAATCACAACTTTCTACAGTTGGACGTTCTAAAACAGTATGGAACTTCCCATTTGCATACAGAGATATCCCAGTATTTAAATACCTGCAGGGTTTGCTTCTAGGCCAGTGCTCTCAGTGCACTCTCATCCTTGAACTCTGTCTTAACAGGCAGAGCAAAAGCAGTAATGTTAGCAAAAAGGTATTTTTAGTTGTTTTCACTTGAAGTCAAAATGAGGATCTTGACTTCCCAGCTGGTGAAATTAAATTTCTTTCTCTTGTGGTTAAAAAAAAAAAAATATTAAAAATAGTACCTTATCTGGGAAGGGAAAGTTTAGATGGAAGTTAAGTATCTGTGTTCACTGTGGAAAGAATAAGAAGTAGATGAGTAAGGATTTTGTCACAGGGAGGGAGATGCAGACTCTTTTGTGCATGGTGGTTTATTGCAGGCTCTAATGGCATCAGGATGATGTTACCAGGGAGCCTCTAAACAGTGAAATAATTTACTGTCACCTCTTATATCCTGCTAGCACGGCAATGTAGTCTCCACAGATCTCCTAAAACGTTTTTGATAGTCAAATTCTATCTGTAAAGTCACAGATGTCATAACCTTACCTAAAAAAACTCTAAACTTGACACAATTGTCAGTTTATTCACACAAAATTATTGTGATCCTTTGAAAAGATCACTGTGCACATAGATTTGCTCAAGTCCTTTACTTTCAGACCCAGGTCCCACTGCTGGCAGCCCCCACCAGTTCCTAATGCTGCACAAAGCTGCGGCTCCTCCTCAGCTCCCCTGAACCCAGGGAGAAGGAGCAGAGATGAGCAGTCCTGTGAGAATCCTTAAAATTAGAGGGGTTTGGGATAGCTGCAAAAGGCAGGCCTCAGAGACAGCAGAACTGTGTTAGTGCTAAACAGTAACCATAAGATTTGTCAGCAGAAAAGTTATATAGGAAGTAGAAAGTGAAGACAAATAAAACAATGGTCTATGTATTAATGCTTGGCCAAAATAAATCCCTAAGTTATAGAAAAGTATATCTAGTAAGATATTAGGAAGTTCTAAGGTCAATAATGGAGCTCTGTGCATTGTGTTTTAAGGCTTACAAGCAGGTATTGTATTCGAAATAAGCAAGCATTGTTTTAACCAAAGGTACGTGTGCCTATAGTGGTTGGATAGAACTCCTGTCTATATGCTTTTGCTTTTGTGATTAGTCAAAAAGCTTTTAAGTGAGTTATAATACTGAGTTCTTCATCTGCTCCTGGGCACCTGAGCTGCTGGCATCTGCCCATTGCCATAACCATGTGATGAGGCTGATGCTGGAAAATAAACAGCTGGAGAGGAGTTCCTCAGCACTCCCATCCCGCCTGTGATTTGTACATAGACCCCTGGCCAACAATACAGTCCCCAGGGCCTGGTGGAGCCACTGCCTCCCACCCTGCCCCCAGCTGGGCTCAGTGCTCCAACACCAGCATGTCCCCTGAATGTGAAAACTTTTCATTTCATAACCCAGGGTGAGTGTGATGAACTGGCATTTACAGGAAAATGCAGAACAAACTTGGCTTGAAAATTAAACAAAACCGAAACTGAATTAGTCACAATAAACTGTAATTTAAGACCCAGTTTTCTGAGTAGGTTAGTATTTAGATGATATTAAAATATATAATAAGACATAATAAAATGTCTTTTATAGGGCAGTATAAAGATCTAAATAACCTACTGAATTCTGTTTTCAATGAAGACATATTAAGTGAATGTTGCTGTATTCTCTAGAGCTATACAATTCTTGTATCTTTTCTTTAGATGCCTTTGGCTAATTCATAATT
The DNA here is from genome assembly GCF_048771995.1 of Taeniopygia guttata. Lineage (NCBI taxonomy): Eukaryota > Metazoa > Chordata > Aves > Passeriformes > Estrildidae > Taeniopygia > Taeniopygia guttata. Next base: position 6,660,359 of record NC_133043.1, read on the forward strand.
CAAAATGTTTCTCATTTCTCTTCCTGTGTGTCATATAAAGATGTGCATCCAATACATTGTCTGTGGATCTCTTATATTATACAAATCCCAGTTCATGTTATGTATACATTCCTTTGGAGGGATATGATTTATTTCTTTAAGCACTTTCCCATCTTAAAATGTCAGATGCTTCCTGTACTTACACACAAAGAAGTTTAAGCTCCCAAAGGTACTGAAGTTCAACAAAATTCTGTCTGTGAATAGTATGAACTTATCAGGGAATCTTTGGGAAATACACACTTCCTCCTACTTTCCTCAGCTCTTCAGAATAACTTGATTTTGCAAGTGTTTAACAGTTCAGTCATCAAGAAGATCAGAGGCATGGTTTTGAAAAACAAAGGACCTAAACTGAATGCTGGAAAGGTGAAAGGCTTGCTCTTCTTCAAGTAGAAGCATTGATTTTCCAGGGTTATCAGTGGTGGCACACAGGAAAATGGGAATTCAAGGCCACCCTTTATCTCTTCCCATTATCTGAATCTTGCTATCTTTTGTAAATAAGAACCTTTTCCCTCCAAATAACTTATTTACTGAGTTTCAGATTGGTTTGTTAACAAAAAACCCAAACTGTATTAACTGAGGTGCTAAGACCATAATCACATGCCTATCACTGGATCCTCCAGGAGGTTTCAAAAGCTAAAAAATAAATTTGCCTCTTTTACTCTATTTTTAAAAAAAATATGTTATTTAGAACCATTCCTTTAGGAAAAGATTACCAAATTAAAGTCTAACTTTGCATAATGTTGCTCAAATATTAAAGCCCTTGGCAAAGAAAAAAACTGTACTAATCTGCTTCTTCTTTGGAAGAACTGTGCTTCTGACTTGTCACTGCCCCACCTCCTGCAGTCTTAATGCCACAAAATTATTCTAAATAAAAAGGTACCCTCAAAAGCCTGAGCTGGAGCAGCGAGGAGAATGGCTTGAGCAGAACAGGGAACCTGCACAATATCACAGGACATGGAAGCACACAGGGGTGGGATGGCTGCTGGTCCAGGAGAGTGTATGTTTGGAGGTGTGGGCTGGTACTGAAATGAATGGGAGCTTTCTATTTCACCCACAAAGCTACCCAAGTCCAGTACTCCAGCTAACAGAATATTTGTGGTATTTACCGCCTCATCAAAACAACCACTGCCTTCTTCAGGTTGACTCATTTGAAAAGAAGAAAGAAAAAACAAGCAACATCCTTTCTAAGGACAGCTAATGTTTCAGAGAAAGAAATGTATCACACAACATTTCTTCTCTAAGGAGCAGCAGCATTTTTCAGTGAGGTTACCCAAACTCAATATGTCTAAATTGTAAGAGCAATTAGGCCTGTAATTTCAGCTGAGCATTTGAAGTCTTGAGTACACAGGGAAATTGGCCCAAATAACTATTAGGTACTAGTCCCTGCTAGTAATAAATGCTCTGAAGGCCAAAGGAAGGCATTAGCAGCCCTTATGCAACTCCCTTCACAGGGTATACACATGTAGCTAATTGGAAACCAGTAAACAATCCTGGCATTGAAGCACAAAGCAGATAATCTCACTCACACTACTTCAGTAATTTTCTTCTCATGTGGCTGACTGGAATAAAACTGCTAAAATACTGTTTCCCTCATGCAGAAAAAGATCTAGGGGATATAATAGATCACAAGCTGATTAGGAGTTAACAGTGTCAAGGCATTGTGGAAAAGGCAAACACTGCACTAAGCTGTGCAAACAGGAGTATGGCTTGCAAGACATGAGAAGTAATCCTGCTCTGGTCCAGCCCCAGCAGGAGCACCAGGACTGGTGCTGGGGCTTATTCTCCAGCAGAGATGCAAAGTGCCCAGAGAGCATCCAGAACAGAGCCAGGGGAATAAACAAAGGTCTAAAACATCACTGATCCACTCAGATGTCTATAACCTCAACAAGTGCATGGAATGGGAGGGAAATTCAACAAATTTGCAAATTCGCAAAATCATAACTTCATAAAGGACGTGCAGGTTGGGAAGGACTAAAGGATTTATGATGGAATTTGCAATCTCCTCGGGCAAAGAAAGGGTTAACATAGGCATTAGCAAGAAAGCAGCTGAGAAGGCACACAGCTGCAGGGGATAAAGGCACTGGGAGAGGGCTATCAGGGGACCCCTGGAGGAGGGGGCAGAGCAGCCTCTTAGGGTGGAGATGCAGGCTGAAGGGATGGGGGCCTGTGTCCTTTCTAAGAGACTCTACTCTTATCTTTGGGCAGGTTACTGGCCTTCTTGTTACTATTTAGTCAGGGAGTTTGATTATAAAATCTTTTTTTAGGTCTGCAAGAAAGCAGGGGAGGGTGGTAAGGGTCTTGTTTCATTTTTTTCTTTTTAATAGCCCTGCAAAACTTTTCACATCTGGTCTAAAATGCAGATAAAGTACCAAATCTACTAAGGTAGGAGCAAAGTGGGATTATTCTTGCCTAAGGTAAAATATTAAGATGCTGTTACTAAGAGGATTCTAAGTGTGGAGCTGAACACTATGGAGGGAAAGAGAGAGAGCAAAAGGCATCTGTATAAAAGGGATAAGTTATGCTATAGGCTCAGCTTCAACAGCTCCAAAACTGGGGAGATCACAGAAGTCTGCATCTTTTAGCCAGAGGGAAAAGATCTTAGCCAGTCAAATTTCATCAGGCTTAGAAAATGCTGCAATATCTAAGCTGGCTATTAAGAAATTCTTTCTATGGGCAGAGAGAGCAAGGACTGCAGTAAAGTGGCTGAGGATGTTATGAAGCCCCATAGACCAGTAGGTGTTTGTGAGTTGATCCTGTCTCAGGCTGCCAGGACTAGATGAGCTTCTCAAGTCCCCTTCTGCTGCTTTGTACTGTAATGAGAAATATTGCCCCTCTCTTCTCTTGCCACTCAACCGTGACATTTTATGAAAATAACAGAGCATTTTTGGAAGCTCAAAGCATTCTTTGAATAGAAGTGGTTTCAAAACTTGCTCTGAGCTGAATTTTTTACCTACTCCATTGAATGATCCTGTCGACACAATGTGTTCTGGAAATACTTCAGTACTAGAGCTTGGAACTTCAGCAACAAATATGTTAAAAGAACACTCTATACTCACTCATTCTGTCTTTCCAATAAAGATACAACCAAATTAAGTTGCTCACCTGCTCCACAACACAAGAGATTTGTTTGTACAGATGCATTTTTACCACCCCACTTATTATTTCAGCTTTTCAAATTAATCCAAGGCTACTTGGCCTCAATAACCCTACTGATAGCCTACACAAGCAATCTTGCTTTATCTTCTTTTAAACTCCAGTGAAATCAGCTGGGATCTGCCCTCACAAGTCAATATGTCCATGTTGTACATACTGTGAGTCTGTGTCATTTTAGAAATGACAGTTATATGTAAAAAAAACTGAGAACTGACTTTCTAGATATTATGTTTTTCCATTAAGATGAGGAAAATTTCTATTTGATAGTTAAAACATCCAGAAATTGCAAATCTTAGGTTCACAGTAATACTCCTCAAAAGATTATTTTGTCAGAAATAAAAGCTAAACATTAATTTGATGGGAAATGTCTGAGTTTGCAATGCTTTAATCTATGAGTACTGTTTTGTGAGCTGCCCCCCACCACTGTGAAAAATCTTTAACACAGAGCAATTGGAAGTAGGACTAGGACCAACTCATCTTTGCTTGCTTCTTAATGAGTTTGTTGTGACAGTGTTGGGAGATCTCTTCCCATTCTGCCCCACGTGAAAATGGGATGGGCAGTGAATGGGATGGCCCTGACAATCCCACTGAATAGGTTCCACATGCTTCTGGGCCTTTGAATGTCTTTCCAAACCCACCCCAAACAAAAATCACATTCTAAGCAGAAGTTTTTATTTAATTACTCCCTGTGGTCAGCTACATAATATAACTTAGAAAACATTTCTGGTGGGTTTGACTGGTTCTGTATTTTCCACAGGGAAGGCAGCAAGGGCTTTGTCTGCATTTTGCTTCACTTAATGAGGCGCTGTCCCTGACTAGGACTTTTGTTTGGTTTAGGGTGAGTAAAGCAATACTCTGCTACACTTTCCTAGATAAAGCAAGGCACGCAGGCAACATAACAGTGCCAGCAGCCTTTGTCGCCAGAAACAGGAATGATCATATTTAACAGTGCTGTTCATGGAGAGATTAAACTCAGGCTGGATGGTGAGAAGCTGTGCAGATAATTTGAAATAGATTCCAAGGGTGAATTACTGCTTGGCTGTTCTCCTCACCTCAGTTCTCAGATTCGTGTGCCAACCAACATTTTAAGATAACTCGTCTCTGTTTGCTCCTTGAATTGTCTGGCTGTTTAACAGGCTCTTCAAATAAACAAGGGATAATCTCAGGATTTTGCTTAACAAAGATTGCTTTGTGCAAATTTTAAAAATTCTGAATAGGTTGTTGTACAGGGCCTGGTGCTGCAATCCCTTTTAGCTGTGAATACTTTCAAGGGAGTAAATGGTTGCACAACCATGATTTCAGTTAATAAATGATCAATAATACTTTCCAGTATATTTTGAAATGCCCTTCAGTGCCTGAAGGGGCCTACAAGGAAGTTGGAGAGGAACTCTTTGTCAGGAACTGCCGTGACAGGACAAGGAGTAATGAGTACAAGTTGAAAGAGGGGAAATTCAGGTTAGATATCAGGAACAAATATTTTCCTGTCAGGATGGTGAGGCCCTGGCACAGGTACCCAGAGAAGCTGTGGCTGTCCCATCCATAGAAGTGTCCAAGGCCAGGCTGGACAGGGCTTGGAGCAGCCTGGGACGGTGGAAGGTGTCCCTGCCCATGGCAGGGGGTGGCACTGGATGGGCTTTAAGGTCCCTTTCATTCCAACCCCTTAACATTCCATGATTCTATGAAAATGGCACCATTACCACCAGCAATTTTTCCTTTTTAGAGGTAATTAGAAGCTTTTTTATTTAAAAAGCACTGAACACAGTAGTTCAGACCAAGAAAAGCACAGACTGAAGAGATTAGAGAACACTGGCATTACCATTATCATTCTCCAGGAATATGTACGATAATCAACTCCAAAGCGAAAAATTTGTTTCAATTTCCACAAATTTCAATTCAAGCATACCACTAGCTGTCACCATACCTCAGTGTGGGAAATAACTTTGAAAAAGTATTGTAACACTGAAAATTTACAAGTTTGAGCTTAGAGACCAGGCGGGGAAGTGCAGTCAGCATCAATTGAGGAATCAGTGTGAGAGGGAAGATGTGTGCTAATGTTTTAAGAAACAATTCGATAAGTCAGGGTATGGATGTTAAGGTCTTTGAAATGGATTTTAATGTCTCTATTAACAAGCAGCAGATTTGTGCAGAGCTCACACAACTTGGCTGCTGAAAATGACAAGGGTCGGCAGGAGCCTGGACTTCTAAACTTTGTGAAAATGACAAGTTTCAGTGGGGGAACACGTGGCAGGCGCTTCGGGAAGGCTGTACCTTCCTAATACCTCAGCACTGGGAAAAGAAGAGGGCAACGAGCGGCCGGGAGTTTGGGATAAAAGGGAGAGAGACAAAACCCCGCGGGCGTGTGGCCTCTGCCTTTATTCGAATAAAGTTGCAGGACTCCTCTGTGTCATTTGCGGACACTGGTTTTTCACAGTGTGATTTTCCGTAAGACTGTCTCCACAGCCGAGGCCGGGGCTGGAAGTCCCCTCATGAGCCGGGGCCGGGACCGGGGCCGGGGGTGCCCTCATGAGCCGGGGCCGCGGTGCCCTCACGGGCCGGGGCCGGGGCTCGGCAGCCGCCGCCAGCGGAGCCTCTTCCGGCCGCTCCCGCCTCCGTCTCTGTGGTTGTTCCTCCCGCTCCTCCCTGCGGGGCGGCGGCGATGGCGGAGCCGGGGAGAGCCGGCGGGAGCCCCGAGCCCCCCGTGCAGGTGGTACGTGGCAGGCGGGGCCGGGCCGGGGTGCCCCGGGCCCGGGGAGGACTCGGCAGCTCGGGCGGGGCCGGGGCTGGCCCGGGAGGGCTCCCCGGAGGGCTCGGTGCCGGCGGGTTCTGCAGAGCGGCGGCCCCGGCGCGTTCGGGTACACGCGGTTGGCAAGGAAAGTCGTAAAATCTTCCTACAACGCTTCCTGCTTCTGTAACTTCCCGTACTTATATACATATATATACACGTACATACATATGTCTATATACATACATATATGTATGTATATATGTGTATATATGTGTGTGTATATGTGTATATATATATATGTATAAACATATACATATATATACGCATATAGCTATGTATATATATGTATATACATGTACACAGATATGCATACACATACACATACACATACACACACACACACATATACTTATACATATACATATACATATACATATACATATACATATACATATACATATACATATACATATACATATACATATACATAGTGTGTGTATATGTGTAGTGTGTATATATATTATATAAATACATTTTTTTAAATAGATGTGCACTTATGTATAAATGAAACACGTAGCTAAATATACAACATCTATATCTATGCCTATATAGCTATATAAATAGAAATATAAAAATACAGAAGTGTATATAATACTTGTCTAGAATGTGTGGAGCTCAGGGGAAACCAGGTACTGTCACAATGCTCAAGTCCAGCTTTGATTCACAGCTCTTTTTTAAGAGTCATGTTTGGCTCATAGGCCATGAAACTCCGCTCTGTTGGATGCTGCTGTAAATCAGCCTCACATAGCAAAATGGTAATTCTGACTCAGATCACACAGATTGGCACTCAGAGGATTTGTAATTCCAAAAGCACATTAGTTGTTTGTAATTTATGTCACAAATACTCAAAATTTAGGAGTCCTTTACATTCTCTATAGTTCACTGTTTTGGTAGCAGTCTTCAAATACAATAAGGGCTGCTGTGAGGAGAACTAGAATAATCATCTCTGCTGGGAATGGGAAGTAGGAGTTGGCATGAACTGTAGGAAAATGACACTGGAAAAACCATTCTAGGTTTCCTTATGCCTGTTTTTAGTGAGTACCTTAGTGAGGTTGGTATTTGACCCTGGAGAGAGGGTTTGTCAGCAATGCCAGAGCTGTGGTTGATCTTGTTTTGGGACAGGAGAAGCAGACACAGTCTCTGGAGGTTACTACCAGCTGGTATTTTTGCTATGAGACTGCACCTGTAAGTGAAATAGTGCCCTGGATCATGTTTTTCCATTCTTTAAATGGTCCAAGGAGATTGAATTATTCTGATATGGTCACACGACATTAAAAGCCAATTTATGACTGTCTAGTTGCAACTCTTAAGCCAGGGTACAAATCTGGTAATGAACGAGGGACAAATGAAAGTCTAGATTGTTGATTTATCCTCAAACTAAAACTAAACACAGAAAACCAGTGAGCTGAGCAAGAATGGTGGAACCTAAGAAAACTCTAGTACATAACATCAGCAATACTCTGAAGTGTTAATCCTATTGCTAAGTACAGTTATTTGTATGGATTTGTTAATTTTTCAGGTTTTACACAGAAGTATCATCAGCACTTCAGCTCTGGGCCTTAGTTTGGCAGGTGTCCAGTTCTCTGTGGTGGTCGTGGTTCTGTAAAAGTAGAATTTGCTCACAGTAATGTGTTAAGGAGCATGTTAATATATTATAAGCAGTTCAATTCAGAGCGCCTCAGTGCCATCAGGTATTTATGTGTTGTTTTATATGTGCTGCCCTTAAAGTACATTTTTCTGCTTTCAGTTCAAACTAAACAGGGAGGTCAAACATCACCTTGCTATTTTGCACTGCTGCCCTGACTTAAAACAGGAGTACACCACGGAAAAAAGGCAAAGAAGTTCCAGTTTTCAAACCAATGGCAAGATAGTTGGTGATGGCTTAGTCAAATTTTTACTAAGTGAATCAGAATACAAATTGAAAAATAACTGATTTTTCTGGATGTGCAAAACTGCATCAGTTTATATTGTAATTGGAAGGATTGTGGAACTCTTATTTCCTGAATGAATATCTTAGATTGATTGGTATCAATGTGTAGGGTCATATTTTAATTGCCATGTCCACATAAAGAATATTAAAATCTTGAGTATATTACTTCAGAATCTCAGATTTTTGCTTTTTTTCTTTAGTCTCAAAGTACTAATCTGAGACACTTCTGAAATAATCTTTTTTGTCTATATGTTGTAATTATTGGGTAATCAGTTTCACTTTTCATTTGTTTCTCCCTATTTTATTTATCTCTCTAAAACACAAATCAAAAGCCTACTTTGCTTAAAAGTTTAGAGATGTTCCATCATCCTGTCAAAAATCAGAAAGTTCATTCATTTTAGATGTTTGCTATTTTATTTGGCTGTGAAATGTTAATCATTGTACCCTACACAGGACTGGGTTGTACTGTGTGTACATCCTTCAGTGTCCAAAAATCTGCTTTCTGATGTGTGCACCTGTATTTGCACGGTGCACATGTGTTCACATGGCACTAAACAGTGAATAATTCCATTTCAGAGTCCCAGTGTTTTGTTTCTTGGGATTCTCTCCTGCTCACAATAGGAACAAATCCTCTCTTTCTTCCAACCATGCGTTTGTGGTTACCCCACATAATGAGGAGTTTAAATTGTGTTTCTAGGGACTTCTTGAAATGTCCCATGAGACTCTTTAGGAGTTTCTTAGGCCATTAAGTTCCCCATCTCTATGTGATTTCAGCAGGTACAGACTTGGCTCTCTCTTTTCAGACACAGCCAGTGTTCCACGAGGCTGATTTCTCAGGCCTTTGCATGTTGTGAAGGAAATGTGTTCTCTTCTGAAACACTGAAAGAATTTTGGGGTAATTTTTTAGGGATAATTAGCTCAGTGATGAGTAACTAAACTTGAACAGATAAAGCCTTCCTCTCTGGTTTCTAACCAATTTTCAAATCTTTCAGGTATGTTTTGCTGCTGTGTGTGCACCTCTGAAGCAAGGGGCTGTAGGAGGAAAGGCTGCAGCAGGGGTGGCAGAGTATGGAATTACCTCACTGATCAACTTCCACTGTGCTTTAGAGCAGTTGTAGGTGGAATAATTTTTAAAAACTTGGCTGCAGCCCGAGGGTCCAGCTGCATATATGAGCATCTTCAATTAGGCTTGAAGAGAAATTGATGAGTAAGGTGTTTTAATGGAGGACAAAAGTGAGGAGTGTCTTAAGAAATGCAGGAATACAAGAAGCAGGTTAGGGTGGTGTTACAGATGTTTCATTTGTGGGTTTGCTTCAGTGGTCTCTCTTGTTTCCTTGGGCTTCCACCAAATACCATCTTGTGGAACTTAATTTCAAAAGAAGCTTGATAGAGAAGAAAGCAACTAATATACTTGTAATGAAAATAAGGTTCTTCGCCAACTTTTATATTTTTAAGATGCATTTCTAGGTGAAAGTTAGTTTCAGAAGGATATGCTGCTTCTCCTTTCTACTAAATATACACTAAGTAAACAAAAATATGCTTCCTGACATGCATGTGGATGTCTGTTTGTTTTCTTGTAGTCTATCATTTTGCCTGTTCACAACAGTGAATGCTGGTTAGATGAATGCCTAAAGTCAGTTTGGGAACAAGATTTTAAAGGAACCATGGAGCTGTCAATTTTTAATGATGCCAGTAAGGTGCGTTCCAGACCTTCTTTAAATACTGTCCAAGTAAATATTGTCTCTAACAAGAATTTTTGGTTCACTTCAATACACAAATTAAAATAGCTGCATCTATGTCATTATTTTTCTAGGATGGTTCAGCTGAAATAATTGAAAAATGGAAGATCAAGTTGGAAGAAGCTGGTATTTCAGTAATCATTGGAACCAACAATTCTTCTCAGCCTCGAGGTGGTATGTAGCTTAATTTTGTGAGAGTTTGGTTCTTATTGCAAGCACCTTCTGATTTTTAGTTTGAAAAGTGTCTTTGTAGCCATTTCCACTGCAATAGAAAAAACCCACATTGTTTTCTAGAGCTCTGTTTGAAAACTCATTCCAATTTGAATTTGGCCCTGTTGCTTTGAGCTCTGTAGAATTTGTTTATATCAAGAAAAGAAGAACTTGGCTTAGCACTTGTGTGCTCTACTCTGCAAAAGCAAAAGAATTTTGTTTAATTGTAGTATACACAATGTTGTTAATGCTTACAATTTTACTGTGGCTTTCTGATATCTGTTTTATCTTCAGGAGATTGGGTTCTAAGAAAAAACACATTAAAAATTCCTTGCATAAAGATTTTAAAAGTAAATGCATATCTTTCAGTCCAGTAAAATAGACTCTGAAGTAGAAAATAAATACCTTTTTGATATTACTTCAATGATCAAATCAAACCAGAGGTTTCAGAAGTTTTGATGTGAGCTAAAAGCTCTCACTAAAGTCCAAAGTATTCACTCAAAGGGCTAAACCAATATGTTTGGTGAGCTGTCAGACAGGTGTATGATGGGATTCCCTGTTCATTTACATGCTAATATGAATTATCTCCAACTGCAGGAGATTACAAACAAATCTCTTTAACATAATTTTCTTTTGCTTGCTTTGGTTGGTTTATGTTTAGGGGGTTTTAGCACAAAATCTTTGTAAAGTGTGAAATAAAAATAAAAGGCAGTTGGAGAAGCTGTTGTAGAGTGACAGTAAAGTTGGAAGACCACGTCTGTGTTCTGAGGAAGAGCAGCAGGACAAAGGAAGAACAGTGTGCTCACATTTTGTACTGGAGCTGTGTAACCAATGTTTCAGTCATTCTGGACTTTTTAATGAGTAGACAGGTAGGAATTGTTAAATCATTGGTTCCAAATCTGTGTCTTTGAAGTTGTCTCTTAAATGTCACACTTTGGAAACACTGTAACACAAAATTTGGACAGTTTCTGTTTTTTCACTACACATCCTGTTTGAAGTGTAAAGAAACTCTGGCTTATTACAATCTCTCAAGATGATCTTCTTAGGCAAAAGCCCACTTCTGTTTCAGAAAGTTTTCTTTTCATCCCCTGTTGAAACATGCAAATAAATTGGGAGTTTGTGCCCTGAATTCATCTGCAACCTGGCAGAGGCCCCTGGCTTTATTTACTGTCATTTCTCCTGACTGTAGGCTTTACATCTGTTTTTAAATAGTTGTCAGACATAGCAATACTGAAGTAACACAGCATAACCCTTACTATAAATATTTTTAGTATTTTAATACCTTTAGCATGAACTGGTGTTGTTTTGACAGTGCAGCTTGTAATATTAGAACTATTGGGCTGGTAATGACAAAAGGCAGACAAGCTTTTCGGAGGGAAGTTTTCTCTTTTGGGCAACTGATACAGCTGGAGTTGAGCAATGTCAAGAATTACTCATAATCCTGTAATTTTTTCTTCTTTTTCTCCCCTCTGCTATTGTATGATCAGTCTCTTTTTAAAACTGACTTCTTTTAATAGTTGATGATCAAGAAACTAAGTAGGTTTCAATTTCTTAAGTCAAAGAATAATCTCAGAGGTTGTTCATTCTGATACTTAAGATAGTTAGTAATATTTCTGCTAATACCATCGTGTTGTGTAACATGTTTTCCATTTTTATAAACATTTGCTATGTCTAAAGTCTTGTTCCTACTGGAGTGTTGTATCAATTGTGTATAAACTAGGTTTTAGTTTGCCAGAACACACAAGCAGGATGGGTTTTTGTTACATTTTAGAATTCTGACGTCTGTTCACCTTTGCACTTCAGGAAACTGAACCTAAAACTGAGTTCCAGTTGTGAATTCCATTGTGCCAGTAGGGATATGTCAGATTATTTTATGGTTTAGCATGCATTTGTCAATGTTGGGACAGCTGGAGACTGAACAGATCTTTAATAAATTGGGGGTGGGAGGGGCTGTGCACTATTTAAATGTATAATTTGAATAATAGTGTGAAATGCACAGTTCTGCTAAAAAACAAACCCAGGTTTATCCATGTGGGAGACACTCTCAGGCCACCATTAAAACAAGGACATCTTTACTTCATGGTTGTTAAATTTTAGAAGCAGGTTACTTGAAATCCATAGTATTTGTTTGCTTTTGGTGATTTACTTTCATTTTGTTAAGGACTAGGTACAACTGGAAGGAGTCTTGCCTTTAAAAGAAGATGCTTTGGTACAGAAACAATGTACTAGTCAGGCTTCACATCTTCAACTATTTACACAAGATTAGGATTTATTTCTGATTCTTTTCTAACATGTAAAAGAAAGGGGGGGAACCTTGGAAAAAAGAAAGGGTCACTTGCCTAAAAAAAGGAAACCTTTTTCTTTCCAAGAGTAAGGAATGTTAATATCTCACTGAGGCTTAAGTTTTTACGGCTGTAACCATGGGAACAGGCTCTTTTCACCAAGTAAGCAGGCCTTACAAAACTCAGAGACCTGGCACAAACATTTCATTTTGTTCAGTAGAGTAATATTAAAGAAATTTTTTTTACTCATGCCAAACACAGAATTTGTTGTGGTGAAAGAATTTTAATACCTAGTTTCTTCTATGGGGAGTTATATTTACCTTCTTAATAATTTAAAAAGTATGTGTATTTTCTTCTCTTTCTTTCCTCTAAAAGCTATCTAGTATATGAAACACTTCAGGATGTTTCTGTCTTAAACACAGCAAGAAATATTTTCCAGCTCTTTCTCATAGCAAATACTAGATATTTCATGATTTTATTTAAAGTAGTTTATTTGAAAATGAGATTTGAAATACTTCAGAAAGCTCATAGAGTAATATAATTGCCACCTTCTAGTTGCCTTGAAGCCTCCTTCACTCTTTTCTTATATTTTTGATTCCTTGTAATTCATTATTATCCACTGAAGGTTGTTGAAATATTTGGGTATGTTAATGACAGCCCTGAAATATAAGTCCAGGCCACTTTACAGCTGCTGTGGCTTCTGATAGTACTGGTGTGTTTAAAGTTTTCAGATTTAATTCTGTCATCATTTTTGTGCTGTTCTTTTCTCTCTTGCTTTACTAGGGACCTCCACAGGACTGGGGGTTGCTGCTTTGGCATGTCCAGACCTGCTGACTTGCATCAGTTGTTTCCCACTAAAACTGCTCGTGCCAGGACCCAGCTCTGCTGCTGTGGCAGCTCCAGTCTCTGCCAGCTGCTTTTTTACTGCCAGTAGGAAGGAGACTGAGAGTTACTGTGTAGATGAGATTCCATATTCATAGGCCTGTAAAAGGTAGTATGTAAACATCCTGTAAAATAATACATCCAAAAAATCCATGATGAAGAGAAGTTGAGGTGAGGATTAAAGTACATGAGAAAAAAGAACACAGTTATAAGGAAGAGCGTTTATTAGTTGTGTTCTGGTGGTAGGTGACATAATGTTCCTTGAGGCAGTAAGAAATGCAGTCATAAGTCTTTTTCTGTACTTGGACAGCTCAGCAAAATAGCCAAGGAGCACATGCATTACAACTAAGGGAACCTTTGAGCCCAGTTAAATCTGTTTCCTGAGCAAACTTAAATTTGTAACACATAAAAACATAAGAGAATTACAGAACTCTGCTTTTTTTCCAAATGCAAAGTCAGAAACTTTGTGGATAATATTATTTAAAATTATTCTGCTCCACTTCATGGTGAGATTTTTTGGCTTTACATTTCCAGTTTTTCCCCCGAAGAGTGAAAACCCAACAGTATTGCATGTCTTCATAATGTTTATCTTGCAGGTCAGGGTGATCTTGCTGGATTCCCTGACTTGGTTCCAAAAATGCTCCAAAGGGAGTTTAAGTGTTCCACATATGACCAAGTGGAATCCATGCAGCATTTTTCAGACTAACACTGAATATAGTGTGGGCTTTTCTTAGAATGATGCCCAGGGCAAGAATTCAGAGATCAGAATGTTCTTAAGTACTCCTTGTCTACCTGCAAAAATAATCCCAGGTAAGCATTCCCACCTTGTGGGTGTATTCCAGTGGTTGCTGCAGTCCCATCCTTACCTTCAAGTGTGGATTCCTGCTCCTTCCTATTTATCTGCTTCTGCCATTTGCTTGATCCTCCAGAACTGTCATCTGCTTCAGAAATTAAGCTGACAAGAAAAAAATTATTCTTTGGTTTATTCATTTCTTCCTGAAATTAATGGGTTGATAAAAAGATTCACCAAGTCTCGGGAGGTCAGAAACTAGGAGACCTTAGGTGCTAATGTTGTCATTTGTCTGAAGTGACATTGAGGGTACAACATGTTATGGTATAAATAAATCACCTTTGTGCTCTGTGTATGTATCTAATAAACCAGCCTGCTTTGGCTCCTCTCTGCATCCCTTGACATAAATGGCACGTGAAGTTTTTGTATTTGCAAACATTATACTTAACAAAAACCAAGGAACAGAACTTTTTGAGTCCTTCTGAGAACCCTGATGGGAAGAACATGACCAGCAGTTTCTGGTCCTTCTCTGCCTCTTATGATTTGCTGGTATTTTTTAGGGCTTAAAAGGTGAATATACATACAGCCAAGGGTTTTCAGCATCTCTTCTTTGCAAGGGGTTGGCCTAGATGACCTTTAAAGGTCCCTTCCAGCCCAAAGCTTTCTGTGGTTCTACAAGCTGAGGTTCTGAATATAAAACCTGCCCTCTTCAAGATACACATTACATATTATGTCTTAGGGGAGGGCTGGCAAAAGTACTCTTATTCTACTTGATTGTAGAATTCTGATACTCATTCAGAGAAGGTGACTGACATAGGCATCCTGTTTCAATATTCACAAATTACCTTGCTTTAAATATGGAAAAATCTGGTACTTTATGTGATACAGATTTTTGTATTTTCTTTTGTTTGTTCCTCACTTTATTAAGATTTAAAGAGACGCAGCAGTAAAAACCCCTCCGTATTTTTATCTTTGCTTTCTCTCTTTCAGTTGGATTTGCTAAAAATCAAGCAGTAATGCAGAGCTCAGGAACCTATCTCTGCTTTCTGGATTCAGTAAGTTAATGCTTTTTGTCTAACTCAGTTTTGTCAATATAATCCTTTTCTTTTTAATAGAATTGTTGATTTGCTGAAAGACAAGCTGCTTAAAGGAGTTTGTTTAGTGTGCAGGTTACTATTTATGGTTGTGAAGTTGTATTCCAACCTGTAGACAGCCTTACATAATTCTTTGATTATCTCAGATTTCACAAGCTGTTGTGAACAGGGCTGGGCAAGGTCTGTGTTTTGGTGTTGTGAGGATTTTTCTTTCCCACATTCTTCAGAAAATTGTATTGATGAGAAACTAAGAGCTAATCTACTGGCTTTTTGATGTAAAATAGGAGAGAGATTCCAAGTTGATTTTTTTTTTCCTCTCCTTTGTTGGATATCTTCTGTGAAGCCATTCAGCTCGGTAACCCCCAGATAAGGATCTCACTTGGTGCAGCTGAATATGCAGGAATGGTTTCACAAAGGTGCCCAGCCTTTGAGTGGGGCAGTGTGCTGGGAGCAGGCAAGAAGAGCAGGACCTTCAAGGCTCACTGATCTCCTGTAATTTCACCTGAAGATTGAGTTCTTTTCCTCTGAATTGGAACTGAACTATGGGTTAGGGTGGTACAGGATGAACTGGCTGCTGACAGCGTTGGTTTTCAGCTACAATTCAGCTGAATATTTTGATTGACTGTGCTTGTTAAAAAGTGTCTGAGAGCAGGTATGTGAACTCCACAGCCATTCTCAGGTTTTAATTAGAGAAATCCTTCAGTTTGCAAACTCCACTGCCTTATCAACTTGATGGAAGAAAACTTTTTTTGTTCGTATGTTAAAATGTTGTGATTTGATGTATTGTCAGTCAGTGAGGATGTTTATGCATCTAAAATGAAAAAAAGAACAACAAGGGAACTTACTTATTTGCAAAGTTTGGGTATTCTAGGCTTGCAGTACATTGCACAGGGCATTCTAGGGGGTCTGCAGGATGAGGAGTGTGTGTACTTGAGCTGGCTGAAGCTGAGTCCACGAGTACATGAATGAAAAATTAATCTACTCTTGCCCCATTAAGCTTCATATCTTCTGTCTCAAATATGTATAGCATGATGTACTGAAATAAATTATGAATTAGTATTTCTTTTCAATTCAGACAGATCTAGTTGTTTGAAAATCACTAGCAATGAACTAGAAAATCAAATTCTCTAAATGAAGTTAATTCATATTTTCATAGTGATTCTTCAGAATTCTCAATTTGTTATTTACCATATATTATAATCTCCCTGCTGCTGTGTTGTTTCTGTTAGCTGACTATTGCAGGAAAAACAAAACATCAGTGAAGGAAATTACAATTATTAAGGATATAACTGGTAATGATACAGTATTTCTGCAATATTGTCACTAGCAGAAGTTTATATTTAATATTATCAAGCATTATTTGAGGTGAGTTGAGGACTTTATGGTTTACAGTGTGGATAAGCTTAGGAGAAGTTACCAAGATTTTCTGTTCTATGTGTTTCTGTTACTTCTTCAAATCAGAGGCATTCTGGACTACCAGAAGCCTAATCTTGTTACAAAAGAAATATTAAATGCCTGGCATTACTTAAATGTGTTTTCTACTGTCTCCCCTTGTGACTACCATGCTTTGCTGAAAACAGATCAGAACAAATAAAATGGATGTAGAAACTGCTACAAGTCCAAAAATTGCTCAGTGTTTTGGCTGTAGTTAGTAAATGTTGTGTGATAGTAGCTGGGACACAGATGTTGCCAGCTGTTTAACAACTCTGCTTCCACACACCACCAACCTTCTTCATTTCAGTCACCAGCCCAGGACCCAGCTCTCTAGGAAGGAATGTTGATATCAGCCTGTTGGAATGTGCAGTAATGCCGAGGAATTGACCTTCAGAAGTGCAGCCACAAGTTCAGGTGGATGTGGAGAGGAATGGAGCTGTTTGTGCACATTACAAACAGGTGGAGAAATGCATCCCTGGCTTTTTGTGCATTCTTTGTTTTCTCTGTGAAGTGAAATGAGTGGATGAGCATATTTGGGAGCATCTTTGGAAGTGCTGGCTCCAGTAAGGCTGTTTTTGCTTGCCATTCCAGCTGGAGTCAAGCTGCTCGTGTTATGTCTCTCAACACAGATTTCTGAGGACAACAAACTGGGAAGAAATGTGGAAAAAAGGGTTACAGGTCTCAGAACTGTCAGAATTTGATCAGCCTTTTCTAGTATGAAGTGGCAGCTGTTGGACTAACAGCTATTGTGGATTTTTTTTTACTGTGGTTGTTGTTACAGATTTCACCTCCAAG
The DNA here is from genome assembly GCF_048771995.1 of Taeniopygia guttata. Lineage (NCBI taxonomy): Eukaryota > Metazoa > Chordata > Aves > Passeriformes > Estrildidae > Taeniopygia > Taeniopygia guttata. Next base: position 6,677,492 of record NC_133043.1, read on the forward strand.
CTACTGAGGGAGCTGCTTCTACAGCAAAAGTTTCCTGACCAGCTAATAGTGATGCTTAATTAAAAGATTCCATAAGAAGATTGTCAGGCTTGTAAGAGCACCACATAGATATTTCCATGTAGACCTGTTTGTTGCTATGCTCAAAAAAAAAAAAAAAAAAAAAAAAGGTGCTCAATGCAGTCAGCTTGTTAAATGTGAAGTGTTTTCTTTGTTGTCCCGTTCTTTCTCAGATTAATTTGGGAGCAGAAACAGAAAAGTAGCATTTTTTTAATGATCTTGCAAGTAGTGACAGATGATTAGTCTCAGGTAATTTGTGGGTGCCACTTGAGTGCCTCGTTCCAATGAGTTTGATAGTGTGGGGCTGTTCAAACACCAGCCCCTGGAGAATTGCCTGGGATCAGGGTATTTCCTTCAGCAGAGCTGTTGACAGGAGGTTTTGGAGGTCCCAGGCGTTTCACTTCCCTGGTTCAAGGAGTTGAACTGAACAATAGCAAAGAAAGATTTTCCCTCTAGTCTGAGCAGGTGCAGGATAAATGAATGGACCATTTGACGAATTGAAAGATTTTGGAGATGTCATATTGTTGCTCAGTGAGTGAAACATTCCTCCCGCTGTTGCTGCTGGTTGTATTTTGAAATTAACAGCTGTAATAGGAAGAAGGTGCTGTTGTTATGGGAGTGGAGTGTATCAGCTTTCAATAATTTTTTTTTTCATTTTGAGCAGCCAAATATGAAGGACTTTGGAAAAGTCCAAAATGAGATGCTGAGTCTGTAATGTGAGCTTAAGAAAGCACCTCAATACTGAGTTATAATTAGTGTTTTGTTTTCTGTGAACTTGGCCTTGGTTGCAAAGAGTAGGTGTGTATTGTGCATTGATTTGTATATTTTGTTTTACTTTCTGAAGTGCAAAAGCACCAATTTTTATGGGAAAATGATGAAGTTACCACTGTGGAGCCCAGTGTGATCCACACAGCCTGGCTGAAGAGGCCAGCTTTTGTATTCAAAGTGTGTGACTGGGGAAGGCATGCATTTATTTAACATTTATTTGAATTTTTTTTTTGTCCATTCTTTCTGTGGGAGAAATTTTTCTTCATTCTGTATATCTGCTAGGGGACAACCATTAGAGACTTCCATGTGAACAGAAAAAACTGGATTTTATTATAAACTGTTGTTTTGTTAAAATTATTTTTCAGTGTAAGTCACTGCTACTATTCTTATCTTCCGTACTCTCACCTAGGAAACAGAAACAAACTAAATATACTTCCCTTTTTTGTATAGGCCCTTTTTTTTTTTTTTTTTCCTGTCTGAAATGAGTGAATCATAATTTGGAAAGTGGTTGCCTGATTACTGAGGTTTTAGTCTCAGTGTTAAACAAAAAAAAAAAGAAAAAAGGTGACCAAACTCTTCCTTTAGAAACTGAAGTCTGGCAACACATTTACTGAATTCAATATCATAAATGCAACAGCTTTGATAGAAAATTTGTGATTGCATCATGTACTGTTGAGTAAAATATTTTACCACCTTAGTTGTTTAATACTATAGTTGCTAAAATTCCATAATTTCTTTTAAGGTGCTCTTAATTTGTGGTACAATCACTTTGGCTTTACTCATTCGAATTTATTTGGGTTTTTAAATACCAGTCTTAAATCCATCTGAGTTCCCTAAGTTTATTTCACTCTAAATACTGTTTTTAACTCCTTTGCAGTCATCCATAGTGAGGAATCTGTCAAAGTTGGATTTTGCAGTTACTTTCTGGTACCAACCTGAATCCAAAAAAGCTGAATGATGATTGTATCTCATTTCTCTCTGGGGTGTGATTTATATTTTGTGCTGTTCTTCCTCCTCATTATTATAGTATTTAGGATTATGTCCTAAACTATTATACTCGTTTTTCCCCATCTTTCTTTCTCCTTCCATGAACTTGGAATCACAGAACCATCCAGCAGTGCAGTGTGTGTGTAAAGCTGCTAATAAAAATTGAGACAGAATTATTAAAAGAAATGAAGGTCATCCAGGGTAAGAGTTCATAGAGTTTTCCAGCATTAGAGAACAAAGCTGTATTAATAAAAAGAGGCATTTAGAAGTTTTTGTGGCTGTAGTGCCCCCTCTTTAGCTGGAGTTTACAGAATACTGATGCTCTCTGATAGCCTAAGCCCCAGATCTGTCCATCTGTGAGTTTTGCCAATAGCATCAAACTGAGCCAGTGTTTTTTTAGGGGAGTGGGGCCATTCCTGCCAAACTGGTGGTTATGAAAACATGACATCGACCTCTTTGCTGCATAGGTTATTTTGATTTGGTTTGAGTACTTTCCATGCTGATTTAACCTTTTTAAATCAAGTATATTATTTTTCATCTTTGTGAATGTGACAGTTCTCTCTCTTGTGTGGGATCATGAACAGTGAGATCTTTTAGCACAAGAGCATATGTTGTATTTTGTAAAAGATGAGGGTAACATTGTTCTGAGCATTGAAATTCCTGGCTTTTTGGTGGATTTTTATCCTTTTTTTTTTTTCCTCCCTATTTTTCCCTTTTTCTTTCCTTTTTTCCCCCTTTGGATTTAACAAGAGAAAACATCTAAGGATCCTTAGCAACTCGTAAAGGAGTGACCAAAGTTCAGTTAAAATATATCTGCTATTGCTTGTATGAATACCAGGTTTTAATTTACAAAAATCAGCTCTGTATTTGGCATAAAGAAATAGGATTATGGTTTTCCTTGTGGGAAATAGGGTAAAGGTTTTATGGGAACACTTGCTTGATACTAGAATTGTGGTGCTCTATTGATAAAATGGATTAGGTGGTAAATAATATCATTGTCGTTTTGAAGTCATGAGAAATCAGAAGGGTTTTTTTTTGCTTTAATGGCTTTGAAAATCAGGAACAGCTGTCATGTTTATTACTAAACATATCCTAAATGCAAAATACAGAAAAATGCTTTTGAGAACGTAGTCCCCCCATCTTTTATAAACTTAGGTTTGGTTAGAGTCGGTTTTATTATTATTTTGTTTTGTCTTTAACCTTGAATTATATTGAACAGTTGGACCTACTTCTGAAACTTTTTTTATCGTGTACGTTTTGATAAAACTATAGGGGCACCTTTATAGCAAGGTCATTCAGTTCTTCAAGCTGTAGATATTTAAGTGCTAATATTTTATTGTTGCTGTTGACTTGATGGGAAGTTTTAATGTGAAAGTGATTGGAAATTCAATATTGAGGGTTTGTGCTTTAGTAGGAAAATCAGAATAATTTCAGTGTGAGGAACTGTTAAAAGGGTGTTTATAGAACAGGAATTCAGGGCTCCTTTGAATTATTTTTGCCCGATTAAGTTTATTTGGAAATGCTCTGGGAAGAAATAGACTGTGTTAGCTTTAACCAGAATCTAAAAAAGATTGATCCTTTAAAAGGGGGGAAATATGGCACCAACATGGAAATGAATATGGGTATAAACGTCAGGGGCCTAAATTTAGGGAAGAAAAATTGTGCTATAGTTTCTATAAACTGTAAAATTCCTTTCTAGAAAGGATTTAATTTTGAACAGGAAATAATATAATTTTGAAATGAATCTCTCCTAACAGTTCAAGGCAGAATAGCAAGTTACTGACTTTTCACAAAACAACCTTTTTTATGTAAATAGAACAGATCTTTATGCTACAAGTGGAAGAAGTATTAACACAAAATTTAAATCTAGGGGGTGTGTTTCAAAGCTAGTGTCAATGCTAATGCATTTTATGAGTGTGGGTACTTCCCTTTTTTGCTTTTCCTTAGAATTTTCTCATTTCACAAGTACTAGTTTTTGTGCCCATGAAATATGACATGTTTTTAGACCTAGAGACCAAAGGCTTTTCATTTTCAGTGGAACAAGGTACAGGCAGATTACAGAGAACATTTCCTCCCATTCCTGTCTGAGATCTCATGCCTTTCACTGAGGGTAGTTCCTCATCCTCATGGCTGCCAGTGCTGCATGGGCAGTTGTGAAAGAGTTGCAGAGTTTCTTGAGAAATAAATGTGAAATGTGTGGGTGCCTGTGGATGTGTGCTGAGATCACAGCACCCTTGTCACGTAGTAGTTTCGATCACTTCCAGCTCCAAAAGCATCCAGTTTAATCCACAAAAAGTGTGAAGTCTCTTAATATCTGTTCCATTTGCATTTCTGACTGCAAGCCAGTAAAATGATGTTCACTTAGCACCATATTCTAATGTGTGTCAGTAGTGCACTGTGACCCTTTTTATGTGCAGTAACAGTGTGCTATTTATTCCAGGATGATGTGATGATGCCACAGCGGGTTAGGCTGCAGCACCAAGTTGCCATTCAACACCCAAACAGTGTGAGTACTTTTTTCTTGTGTGTATTTCTGGGTTTTTCTTTGCCAGAGTTCCGGATACATCTTTAAAAGGATATGAAAATTTCACAGTGGGGCTGGGGGAGGCAAAGCCATAACCAGTGTATTCTTTTCCTTTATTTTTAATCCTTGCACTGAATGGGAGCTTTGATTGAACTTCTCTTCTTCCTTTTATTTTCTCTCTTCAGAAAACCAGATCTCATTGCAACAGTGATACTCTTTTGCAAATAAGTATATAGGTTTAGCTAATTTCTGTAATCTAAAGGAGAATGCCTTTTTTATGTAGCCTTTCTAAGTCATGTGAAAAGCCACAAGGGATTGGCTACAGCTATGGTTTATCTGTTTTTAATAATTAAGGAACTGTAAACCATAGGGAATGTATGGGTTGTTACCACTGATGAACTGGCCTACAGTTCAGCTGATGTTTCTTTCTATGTCTGCCTGTAAAATGAAACATTATTAGAATTCCATTCTTTATTCCTGTGAAATAAACTCTCAGGAATATGCTGTGAGAGAGTTTTTCTCTGATCTATATCATTTTGATTTCATGCAATTTTCTGTGATTAGGGTCAGTGTTCTTTAGAAAGAGTTTGTGCACATGTTCTACTTGTCCAAAGATTTTATATATATATATATATATATATATATATATATGTAAATAACTTGGTAGTTAATTATATAAATAACTCTGGCAGTTAACTAATTTGTCCATACTATTGACAAAGATATTCCTTTATAAACTTGAAAGCTGAGTTTGTATTCCTATCAGCAATATTCAGCAAAATTAGCCTTATTGTTTCCACATTTCTGACATTTTTTCTTGTGGTACTTATTTCAATGTGCCAGAGGCTTCTGGAAAGGAAAGGTTGATTGACTTGGTCTTTCATGAAGGTGTTTTCCTGCAGGTATCTGGACAAAACACACAGGTTTAGGATTATTGCTCTTTGTCAACTAAGCACCTTTTGAACTTTTTGAACTCCAAGAGACGCTTGCTTCAAAGTAGAGATAATTGCAGTTTTTTTGGCTGAGGAGTGTCTGCCAAACAACCTGCTGCTTAGTGGTGGATGTGTACCTGCTCATCAGATCACCTGTATTAGGGCTCTTCTGAAATCTGATCACCCTTACAATGGGATTTATTCAATTGTAGCTTTAATAGTACCTGAGTAGCAGTTAACCTAACTCACATTACAAACACAATAAAATGATAAATCCAAAGTTGTTTTTGTTCTGATATCAATCAGTTAATGTATTCTGCCAAAAAACCAGAAAGGCAAGTTGATCCAGTATGCCTGTTTTATGGAAATTAATGCTAAGAGCTATCATATTTTTTGCTTATATGGCTTCTATAGATGTAAATTAAGACTTTTTAAATTAGACTAAATTCAACTAAACAGTTTGTAGTCTTATTAGAAAGTACTTCAACTGGTCACAAATCTACTGACCACTGGCAGGGTGGACTTCTGTTCTTAAAAGAATGATCTCTCTGCTGTCCTCAGAATAATCATGCCATTCAATTTTCTGGTCTTGGAAGATGTTTGGGGATGTCTGAATGAAGTTTTGTTCTGTATTTCAAGTTCTGGCTTGGCTTCAATCAGTCTGATAAAGCAGAGTAGGTGGAGGGGCAAAAACAAAAAAAAAAAAAAAAAAAAAATTAAAACAAAAAGCAGAAGGTTGAGAAATGCCTGTGAAGCAGTGAGCTTTTTTGGTTTGTTCCTGAAATTCTAATTTGCAGACTTGCACTTTCCACTGTTTTGCAACTTCTCCTGACCTGGATTTTTGACTTTATGCAGTCTCAATATACTTTCAGAAATTTCATTCCTAATCCTAGTCCTGCTGGTTGCTCCTGGGAGTTGGATTTGAAGACCAGTGCTCCCAGTGGAACACTGATATTGCAGGCTTCAGTCTGCTGTTTTTGTTACTGTTGATCTACAGGCAGGAAAAGTCTCTAACTTTGCCCACCAAGAGAAATCTCCCAAGTTAATTAACCCCTAGGTTCTTCCTCTTTTGTGTTACTCTTAAATGCAAATTGCCTTACTCTGATTTGAATCATGGTTACTAAACAGCAGCACCAAAGATATCAGATGCCTTTGTAATTGTCCCAACAAATTATTCTTTAGAGGCACCTGTGTCTCCATCTCTGAAAATGCAAGAAGCTTGCCCCAGGTTCAGGTATGGGAACACTGAGGTAACAGCAGCAGCCTTTGTGTCTCATTTCCTGGATCATAGACTCCTTAATTGTGCTTTAAAGAGCACGTTAATTTCTATTCTCTTAAGCTTCTCTTATCTGGGACACTTTTTAAAAATAAGGCTTGTAGGGTGGAACTGTTCTGTCCTTGGAAATGTTCAGAGTGGAGGATTTTGGATCTCAAAATACAAATCACTAATATGTGCTTTTTTTTAAAACACGACTGCTGTCACCTTGTGTTCTGGTGACTATTTTACATCATCTCCAAGTCCCCCCCACATGAATTCTGTAAACAGACAATCTCATAAGGCACAAGTTTTTGAGACTGTGTATTTATACTACAAATTCTTAGGTTCTGCTTAAGAAATATCAGGCCCAGTGGAAATCCCTACTTTTAGCAGTTGTGAAGCTCAGGGACATCATACTGCTTTTGTTTATCCCTAGAAGCTGCATGTGTCCCATTTATCCAGGATAAACCAGGTGTTGCTTATTTACCAACCACAAAATGTATATGCTTTGTTGGCAGCTAATTAATGGGAAGATTCAAGGTTCTATTTCTCTTAGTTCTGAAAAAATCATGCCTTCATATCTTACTCTGTGTTCTTATGGAGGAGCTCCAACCTACAGTACGTACTAGTGTTCTACAGAACAACTTTCTAAGTTTGGAGTAGCCCAGGAAATTATTTCCCAAATCACACACACTGTGCAGTCATTCAGTCTGCCTCTCCTTGATTCTATACTTTAATTTCAACAGGGTTACCCTCTGAGAACTCCCAAAGCTTTTTATTTCAAGGAGCGAGGGGGATGTCAGCTGGATCTGCTCCCTGCTTGTCTGTTGCTGGATGCTTCCAGCAGGCCCTGCCCTGGGCATGCTCTAGGAGAATCACTGGATCTGGGAATGATCTTGGAGACACTGAGGAACATTTAAGAGCTTATAAAATAACTAAACTTTTCCTCACTGTCTCCTACCTGAGTGAGAAAACAGCTAGAGTGAGAATGTGGGCAATAGAAGTAAAGAACATTATTTCCTTTAGTTTTCTCTGGCTCAGTAGGAGGTGAATCAGTAGCAGTGTCACAATGAGCACCTTTCTGTTTGTTGTGAAATTGCAATCCTCTGCCTCAAACAGGTAGCATACCTGGGCATGTGAGAGAACATGGAGATACCATTTGCATGTCTTCAATGAGCAATTCTCACTATTTTGCATCTCTAAAGCAGATTTTTGGCATATTCCAGTAGCTTGGCTTTAGATCAAGAGCAGCAGTGCTTAAAGTCATTTTTATCTGTTGATTATCTGCCTGTGTTAACCAACTGCCTGAATTCTGCATATCTTTGATGGTTAATGTGACTCTAAGACAGTTGATGGGATTGAGTGAACTTGAACAATTCCTGGCTGCTTGCTCACAGACCTGTTCACCTGCCCTGGGAGAGCTGAAACAAATATTGCACAATCTGCCAAGGAATTGGAGAAATCAAGAGATGAATGAGAGCTGGGCTGCTCCTTTCTTTAAGGCTCAGCTCTAGGCCAAAGGGATTGACTGTGTTCTTCCCACCCCTGAACATCACAAATTAACTACATTTAGAAGTTAAGAGGATTTTTTTTTCTTTTAGTCTGGAAACATATGTTTTTTAATTCTGAAAGTTATCATTTAATAGATTTTTTTTCATGTCACTGTACCCTGTGCTTGTTGGGACCTGTCACACCTTTCTGCCATGTGTTAGAAAGTAGCAAGACTGTTTTTTCCTCCCTTCCTTAGTGAGTGCTCTGCTTACAGAGAGCACTAGTTTGAGTCGTGCCATTCTTTTTTTGTGGCTAAAATGATCAGATCCACTTGATTCTGTAATTTTGCAGTGTGAAAAGACAATGAGTGTATGTGAGATTTTATTAAACTGCCATAATGCAGAACTACATAATGCTGAATGTTGCCTCTCTGTTCTCCATTTAAATTCAGTTCTGTACTTCTATTTAATTTTCATCCTTCCTGTGTTCAGCGAGGTTGTTGGTGATCTTCTCTCATTCTGCATCTTTAATTCTGAAGTCCAGGCTTTACCATCTCCCCTTAAATGCTTTACCCTCCAGTTGTGGCATATAGCTTAGCAGATTTTCCTTTGTTAAATGCTTTATTTTGAATGTGAAGTCAATTAAAATCTTCTTTGAATAGAACTTAAATAATCTTTTTTCCTCCTTAGTTAACTTAAATAATCTTTTTTTCTCAGTTAATTTGCACAGCTCTCCTTGTGCCTGCCTTACTCTGCACGTTTTAGACAGCTCAGTGCGAGCTGCCCAGACCTGTCCCAGCAAGCACTGCCTGTAGAGGTTAATTTTAATATAAAAATTAATTCATACAACAGCTATTGAAGAGACATTAATTGACTACTGTCATGTCTTGGATGACAAATCCAATTTGTTTGCATAAACCTGTTAGCAGGAATTTGCTCCACTAAAGGGGCTGAGTAGATCTAAGAGGCTCTGCTCTGTCTTTGGTACAGACAGAAGGGAAAATGAGATTATATTCCTGAGGTGATTGCATGCAGCTGTTGATATCCAACATCAGTTGATTTTTTATGTCCAGAGGAATGTTTTCATGAACTAGTCTTAATTATTTTAGTCAGCAGAATTTTTTTATATTCAATTCCATTTTACTGCACACTATTATCAAACTACCAAGTCTTGTACATGCTTCTCCAGCATGTGGAAAACGTAACTCTGGATTAAGGCTATCCAATATAGATACTTATAAAAACATTTATAGATTTCACTTCAGGAAATTTTCATTAGAGGCTTTTAAAAGTAATTTATAAGTATATAAAAATAATAATAAAATGTAATAGATAAGTATTTTATTGTTTATTAATTATATAGAATATATAAATTATTTATTATTTTCAATAATCTTCTCTTGGTTTGGAGAGTAGAAACTAAAGCAGCAGTTGTCTGAAGGTTTTGTCAGAACTGGTGACATTGGAGTATGTTTAGAGGAAAAAATATTATTCCTTTTTTTGGACTGGAGAATATGAAAATTCTTTCTTTGACAACGTGAGAGTATTATTCTTATATTTTTGGTAATTGGGCCTTTCTATGTGTATCGTTCAGATCTGCTGGAATTCAGCTGTGTCTTTGCTTTTTATTAGGCAGCTTCTTTAAAGACTTTTTAAAATTTGGTGTTTCTGAAAAGAGCCACAGAGCATTTTCAAAGTCATGATGTCAGTCTAGGTCTGTTCTACATTTAATCCAATGGCCCAAATGGGAAACAGCCCAACTGACACAACTTTGTAATTAAATTTGTGTTTAAAATGGCCTCCACATGCCAATGACACCATCAAATGATTGTGATTACTGGAGTTTGATATTCATGTAAGTCTGACTGTAATGCATTTCATTCATGTAAACATATTTCATTTTTAAACTATGTCTGAAGCATAAAATGTTTGAAAATCGAGATTCCGTGCTCCTGGTGTTCAGACATTTTGCTGAGGTGGTAACTATTACAATCCAATCTGACTTTGTGAAGCTACAGACAAAAGAAATTGGCATCTCTTCAATGATATCTACTTGAAGTTTTCCCCTAAATGTCATGTTCAAGCTTCATTAATTCACACGTGGGACAACATCTTTTTTAATCTTCCTGTGTTGTGATGCTCAGTTGGGCTCGTCCTGATTACACCATGACTTCTTATTTTTCATATAAATTCACCAAAGAAAACTCATACTTCCTTAGTTTTTGATTACTCTCTTTTTATGTGCTGAAAAGGAACATGTAACATCCTTTTGTGGACTTTGGACTTGAACTAGGGTCAAGGAGAATGTTTAGCAGGTGTTCTTAAAACTGGATTGCTCCAAGATAGAAGCATCTGTGGAAATGGATATTCATCTGACCTAAGCCTTCTTTGGGGAGTCAGCAATATCAACATATTTTATAATTTTTAAAACATGTTTTAAATACACCAGGGTGTATTTTGTATATTTACACCTAATGCAAATTACCTCACAGGTGTCATGTTTTGAAGAACAATTTCCTCCCTTGGAAATGATTGGGAGAGGAAACACATTTTACTACCTTCTTCCTGCAGTATATCATTTTGGAAAGATTTGAACCACATAAAAATATTTCTTTAGTTTATTTTTCCTTTTTAATTGCATTAAACGGTGATCACAAAATCTTCCTTAAAGGAAATTACTGCATAAAATTACTACAATCATAATAATTGAAGTAGGGTTTGGAGACAGCAAGCATGACATGTACTTTTCCTTAACACAAAAGATGTGGGCTTCATTAACTAAAGCTGCTCTTAAACATTTAGGATAAGGTAACTTATTAAATAACTCTTATAATAATATTTAATACAATTTATTTATAATAAAAAAGAACTCTTATTAGCTTTTTATTTTAGGATTTTTCCATCTGTGGGTTCTCATAAAGAGGCATAATGGGGGAAAAGGTGTCCTCCCTAATTTACTTGTTATTTGGATAATCTTTCTTTTCACTGAACTTTATCTAGGATCAGATGTTATGATTTTTCTAATTACAGCATCACTAAGTACTTAATTACAGTCTCTTCAAGGAGGTTTACATCATTCTGTCACATTTCTAAAATGAAACAGAACACTGCACATTCTTCCTCAGAACACAGAATGAAGTTTTGTACTTTGTATAACCTTTGAAAGTTGCATTTATTTTGTACAGAAAAGCCATGGATTTTTTCATGCTAAAACGCATATTTTTTTAATACTTGTTTCAATAATAAAATTCCTTAAGATAAGATACATTATATGAAGAACTCCTGGTTGTGTTTGTACATCCAGTGCCTACTGCCTTGTGGAGAGTTTATGCTTTCGGCTGTCTTTGTTCATTTCCTCTTTTTTTAAAACAAGGGTGGAATATATTGGGATAAAATTGAAGACCAATTATTTTTTCATCCTCATTTCCTCTTTAGTACAACGGATGGATTCTGACCCATAGGCTGCCTCCTGAATAAGGAAGATTGTTTGTGGTAAAGGAAGTTGTAATGATTAAAAACCCAAAAACACCACATCTGCAGAAAATGCCTTGGTTTTAATTATTGCCAACTCATTTAAACTTTGTTTCCTCTCACCCGTTTCCTTTTCCACTTCAGTGTGCAAGGCAAAACATCAAACTCTAAAATGATCTAAGTGATCTCCACCTGAATATTGCATTTCAAAACCACTGGTGAAAGCTGGAACAAGTTGTGACAAGTCTGACTGGGTACAGAGTGCTGGGCTTTGCACACGTCAGATATGGGACTAAAATTCTCTTTTTTCACCTCACAGGACGGTTTTGTACCTCACAGGACAGTGACTAGAGGTGGCTCTAAGCAGGATTTGGTAATGTGTGTTTTAATCCTGCCCAGTTCCTCTGAACGTCAGCATAACTCTGAATTTATTGAATGTGCTCATTGGATCTTTATTTCTGGTACTGTGACCTGGAGAAGCTCAGAGTTATTTTTACTATTGTTATTTGTACTGCTTTAGTTGTATCATAATCCTGTTGTTCTGGCTTTATAGCTCCCTAACTCTTGAAGATATTTTCAATGCGGTGGCACAAAAAACATGTCTGTGACATTCATTCTGATAAGGTTATTTAGGTACAATTCATTAACTCCACTCCTAATTGTGTGAAGTGGTGGAGTTATTAGAGAAGAGAGATTCAGGTGCCTAAATACAGACCTAAAACGCTATTTTGACTCCTGTCTGAGACCATCAGGGCAGGACTGGCAGATGCTGGAGGCTTTTGGTGAAGCAGGAGATGAAGCAGGACTGTAGGGCCACAAACTGATCCTGTATTTGGCCACTCCCTTCTTCCCACAGAGCTCATTTTAAGCCATTTTTAGCTTTAACATTTACTTGTGTTGCCTTTCAGTGTAGGTATTTGTTGGTACTTAAGATAAACCCCCTATTTTGTGCATTTACTGTTCTTCCTATTATTGTTTCTTGCTGTCATAAAGGATAAATTGTTTTATATTTTTTCCAGAGACACCAGTGCTGATTGCAATTAAATAAAAAGCTAAATAAGCTCTAAATTACCTTTAAAAAAGTAATTGTCTGGAAAGCAAATTACCTCATTGCTGTGGTAGCAGAAAGGATAGTCATGATTTTCAGTCCTGATGAGAGTTTTAGTTTTTCCTGAACTGCCATAGTCCTTTGCTACGAGCCAGAAATTTCTTTTATTCATTGTTCATGGTACTGCTTCTTATACAAGTAATATTAATATTAAAATATAATATATTATTAATTATAAAAGTAATATTAATATTAATATTGCATTTCAGCAAATTTCCAGTTGGAATAAGAAGCCTTTTATTGTGTATATTAAATAGTTTATTGTGTATATTACATAGTTTAATCTAGATACAGGTATATGCCACTCTCCAGCATTTGTAATAATGAAAACAAACTTGTCTAATTAGATCAAAAATTTGAAACATGGATGAACTCTATTTTTACATAGAAACAAATGAAACATCAAAATACTGAAAAGAATATTTCTAATGCAGAATTTCTTGGAAGGACCAAATGGGTGTAATACAGGCCGGAAAGATTTTTATTACAGTATTTTAAATGTTATGAGAGAATCAACAGTGAAAAACTTTTCACTTCAATTTGCAATCTCTAAGGAAATATTCAGTGAATAAAAAACCTCTGTGAGACATGGAGGAAATGGAACCAGTGTGCAGTTACTTGTGCTGCCACACCTTACACAGGGGAGCTGGAGGAAGCTGTTTGTGCTCTAAATAATCTGATTTTCATTGTGTGAAAGAAGCTGGTTACATGAGCTGGGCTTTACAGATGCTGAATCAAAGGCTCAGCTTGGTGGTGTTTATCTTGCAACCACAAGTCAAAAATCCCAGTCACGCGTCAGAGTCCCACTGGGAGGGAATGGCACAGCTGAAGTGCAGAAGGGTGTGGGATTTGCTTGGCTGAGGATCTAGAAGTAAACTTGATTGCATCGTGGCAATTTTCACATTTGTCTGTAAAACAAACTTCTTAAATGATGATAAAAGTGGCTTTGAGTGCTGCTGGTTCTGCAAATGAAAAGAAAGCAGCTCCTAGGGCAGAGGGGAGTGCAAACATAGCACTTCCTTCAGCACGTTAACTTTGGTAATGAGCTTGCAGCTATCTTCCTGTTGTGTTCCAAAGTTACATTTCCAAAGATTGTGCTCCAAATTAAGGCTAAATTCAATGTAACCCATTAATTTTTCTCACTGCAATACCAGTAATTCCTAAATAACAACTTTATTTGATGAGGATTTTACCTAATTTTTTTTTTCAGTTCCAAAAGGCTGAAAGCATTTTAAAACCTGCAATACAGTAAGTACAGGACAGTGTTGTGAGCCAAAATTCAGAGAAGTAAACTGGAGCTTGCAATGGAATTATCTGTGTGGCTAAATGGAAGAAGGAGGGAATTTTGGCTGAGACTTGAAGTCAAATTCCATAAATTACTAACAGTGATGTATAATCCAGAAAAGAGTTGTCAGAATCTAATTTAATAGCACTTCTGCTGTCTGCCTTCACCTCACCTTGTGTGTGTACAGATAATTGATCAAACCTCTTCAGTTTTCTCTTAGAGTGTGAGGAGTTGGGATTTGAACCAGTTGTTCTTTGGACTTCAGGGAATTACAGTCCTTTAGCTTGGATTCAACATCCACTTTAGTTTGCTGAAATTACCAACAGCATTTATGAAATTATTAGTCTGCTCAGAAATTAATATAAAAATGTGAAACTCTGTCCTCTGCTTCTAATTTAAATTGCAAGCTGCCAGGAAAGAGATGACTGCACTTCCTACTTGACTGTAATTGAAAACCAGGTTTTCAGAAAAGCAAATTTGAAATTCTCCTTTTTAATCTCTCACCTTTTGAAAGTTCTTTGTATTCTGTATTTATTCAGCTTCACTGTGACTCTTTAAATAAAGAAACTAAGTTTCCATCTTGTGCTGTTATAGAATAGCTTGAGATATAAAATAAAGGTGATTTTCCCCTTTTATCTTTTACTCAGAGTTTTGTAAAGTGTCTTTGTGATTTAGAAAAACCTAGGATATGCAAGAGAAGGCTAATGAGGGCTTCATTAATGAATACTAGAAAAAGTTCTATTTTTAAATAAAAACCATCCTTGCAACACAGGATGGATGTAAATCTGCCATGACTTTTGCAGGTTTTTATCTCTGTGATGTGCTGTAAAAACATCTCTATGAACTCTTCTAATTGATACTCAGTTTAAAATAATTTTAAGTTAACCTTCTGGAAAGATCTTAGTATTACTTAGCTGTAATGTGAGGGTTAAGAACTGAAGTTTTCCACAGTAATTTGTTGTTGTCATTGAGGAAACATTTCCTAATTCAGAGACATTCTGGTTTATTCTTATGGGATAAGCAAATAACATTTTCTTTTTCTTCATGCTTGTTATTTTGATTGTACTTAATCATATTCTAAATTGTGATGTTTCATTGCCAGCAGTCCCCCAGCAAGATCTTCTCATGGTGTTTTTGTTCCCACATCAAAAGTATTCACAACTGCACATGCAGAGCTCTGGCCTGGCTGCTCACATCTCTCTGTAGTTTAAAGCTCTGCAAACAAACATACCTGCAAGATTTATGGATGCTCAGGATGGAAAATAAACCAAGGGAGTTTCCCACCTGCTCTTGAACAGAACTTGATTATCAGAAATTGGTGTTGAGAAACACTAAAACCCTGTGGTGTTAGTTCTCAGTGGAGAGACACATCCTCAGTGGGAAGCACCTTAAAAATCAGGAAGAGAAATGGGGAGTTACAATATGATGGGAGTGCAGTGGTTGGTATAAACCAGTTTATACTTTGCATAAATAATTAAGTCCTGTGGTACCCTGAAGGTTTTGTGTAGACTGCAGATTTCAGGAGGAGCAAACAGCAGAGTTCTGTCCAGTCACACTCCTGGGGTTCTCCTCGGCTTTTTCCTTGTCTAATGAGAGATTTGTCAACAGTTCAGTATTTCTATGAAATTGCATTAATATATGTCTGTGCAGATACAGGTAATACGTGATCCTGCTGATACTCTCTGATGCATATTGGAAGCTTTCTGAACACTTACTGGCATAATAATATTAAAATTCATATTTAGCCCATACAGCTGCAGAATAGTATTAGATTAGCAGATATTGCTTAAATGGGTATACAGTGCTTCAGTGACCAAATCAACATGAGGTGTCTCCACTGTTCTGCCATGAACAAAACAAATCAGAATATGAAGGGGATTTGGCTTATTTTATATTAATTAAAAGTAAGGAGGGGTATTATAGGATATGGGGCTGTTGGCAGGATAATCTGGTGTTACTCAAATTCCAATTTTCATTTGCTGAAATAATTTTTGGTTGAAATTTTGCATTCTAGATGTCTGCCTATGGAAAATTTCCTTTGAAAATTTCAACCAAAATGGTTCCAATATTCCCAAGAATGAGGTTATTGGAAAGATAGTCCTCTGTGTTTTCTAGAGACCTTTCAAGTCTGTAACTATTTAACATTTGAACAGAGCAACTGTACCATATTATCTTAAGAACATAGAAGAGGGTCAGTAAGGTCTGTATAGATTATCTTAATTCTTAGCTTGCCATGTTTTGAATGTTTATTTTGTGATAATGTTTTGTTGCCACGTGGGTGTACAGAGTTTAACCTAGGGGATTTGTGTAATTTTGCTTTAGATTATTGGTTGCCAAGTCAGAAGAGAGCCACTGGACTCCACTGAACGATACACTCGCTGGATCAATAACCTCACCCAGGAACAGCTTCTAACACAGGTATCTCTGCTCCAGCTGGGCCAGAAATTACAGCAGGAAAATAGACTCACAGCTTTATTTGGATGGGTTTTTTCCAGCCATAAGCAGTATTTGACAGTTTATTAAGGTTATCATATTCTCCTATTGAAACATGATTTGTTCAAGAGAAGCACATGATCATTACAGAACAGTGACCTCACCCTGAGTGAGAATGAAGCTTTCAAGTTTGGAGTGAATTCTACATGTTTACTACATATGCTTTCATGTTCTAAAATTATGGTTTTCTTTTCAAAAAGTGGATTTGAATACAAAAGGGAAAAAATAATCTTTCTTCTGTTCTTCTCCCACCCAAGGTACTGACCACTCCTGTATCTGTTTAAGTTTTGCATGGGATCATTTTAAAACAGCAGTTCTTCAGGCATTAAACATTGGGCTCATTATACATTGTTTGTAAGTGAGATGCATCTTGTGCAACTGAAGATGACAGTTTTTGGCATCAAGAACAGTTGTTTCATTAGGCAGGAGGCCAATGCTGAACTAAAATAGAGACTAAAAGAGACTTTGGCAAAAACAAGTTAAGCTGTGGAAGAAATCAATCCAGCTTGTGCAGGAATGTTGTACAGAATAGAAGAAATCTAATGGATGGTTTGCAGAAAACATCCCAGCAGGCTTTGAGATCCAAGTATTTGGGCTTGGGTTTTGGGATGCTGTGTTAGAAAGACATTTGGTTTTGATTTCCTTGTATTTAAGTGGTTGAAAAGATTAACATATCCTTATTTGCTAGACTTCATTATAAACTCTGTTGTGTTCATCTAACTCCAAAAAAAAAAAAAAAACCAAACCACTAACAGGCCCTGCTATGGTCATTGTAACACAAGGAGTAATCTATAGACCTTGTTTTTAAATCACCAGTGGTATTACAGCTCCCTGTAATTCACCAAGGCAGAGTAACTACAGAAAAAGCTACCCAAGGAATATTTGGAGTTGCCTGTGAGTGTGGCATTAGAAAAAATACAGTTTTAAACCAGTGTATTTATCTGGACTGCATCTGGATCACTGTACTGGAGAAGAGGAAGAAAAGCTTGAGGATGTAAAAGCTTGTCCTACACAATCTGAAGTGCTTCAGCTAAATGGCCACTTGATATTTGATGAGCTAAGTGGAAAATTAAAACAAATATTCTGATTTTGAGATTATGAAAAAAAAAAAACAAACAAAAACCTGAACAAAATAAAAACCTCATTTTAAATAAGATGGAAATCAATGGAAAAGATTATTTAGCATTGTGTTTCCAACAGTAGGATGCAAATATGATGACCTGGGAAGTCCCTTGCAATCTTACATGCTACAAATATCTCTTAAAGCTTTAATAGATGCATTATTTTTGCATATAATTTAGAATCACACAATTTACAGGTTTGAGAGCTGTGGTTAAAGGCAGATATTTTGGGAAGTGCCTTCAGACACCTCTGTGCTGGATGCTGGGTTTTTTTGTTTGTTTGTTTTTTGGTTTTTTGTGGGGTTTTTTGTGGTTTTTGGTTGGTTGGCTGGTTGGTTGGTTGGTTTTTTGCTTGAGTCAATACCAGGTTTTTGAATCAAATGTCCATCCCTGGTCCTCATACTGAGAGGATCTTTCAATATAAAACGCTGCCAGCATTTTAACTTTTCCCTTAGCCCTGGCCTCTTGATGCTTACTCATCCATTAAATGTTTCTCTAAACAATTATACTGTAACATTCCAAAGATACTTTATGGTATGCGTGAAATTTCAGAATATATATCCCAGAGAGTGTGGTGGGAGCGAGAGAGTACAAAGACAGCATGATAATGAAAAAAGCTATTTTTTAAAAGATCAATATTTGCTTCTTCAATGTTATCTTTTTTATAAATGACAGGTGAGCAAACCACACTTTTATGGGTATACTGATATAAACCTTAAATACATGTGTTCTGGAAGACTTGCTCTTTCTGGCCAAGAGTGAAAAAAACAAATAAAAAAGGATAATTGTAACTGTTCAGTAAGTGCAGATCACAGTGACAGGTACAGGAAGCAAATGAGCAAACAAATTAAGAGCACTGGCTGTTTTGATGTTGAAGTAAGTGGAAAAAAATGTAGATTAAAACTAATCCAGTGGGATATCCGAGTCCAAATTGTGCTTGTAAATGTGACTGAGGTTTGATCGTGCAGCCCTCTTTTACACTGGAAATATTTACTGGGCTGTGTAAGTGAAAAGTTCTGAATGGTTTTAAAGTTGGATTAATTGCACAAATATTTATGCAAGTCATTTTTAAGGGCTGTTGCTGACTGTAAGTAAAAGAGCTGAGTTCATGTCCACATCTGTTAAATCACTGCTTTAGGTTAGTTTAGTCTCTCGGCCTGTGAAGTGTTCTGTTCAGCCTGAAGCACAATCCCATCTCACCTACCATTTCTTCCTCCTCAAAGACATTTCCAGCCCCTTACATGGCTGTTCACTTAGGAACAGGCAGCAAACTTACAGTGACTTGTGAGGAGCCTCCTGCCAAAAGGAAGGGCCTGTGGGTGATAAGGCTGGATTGAAGATAAATAACTAATGTAGATAAATAACTGAAAAAGCCACAGTGATTCTGGATGACTTTGGCTGTATGACTTCCTGATACATGCAGGACTTTGCAGGTTATCTTGGAGATCTTGGTGTTGGATAAATCTGGGAATTGTCCCAGGTGATTTGTAGTTCTTAGCAATAATCTCTGCCAACCACCTGAAAGAAGAGCAGTAATTAATGTTTCATAGCACACACCTCTCTGTGCTCTAAAAGATGCCTGCTGCATTTCACTGACAGCTTTTAAAGCTGTGCTTTTCTACTTACTAAGTCTTCCTTTATTAGAGTTTAATTAATACTTGGTAAAGATTCATGCTACAAACCAGCATTTGCTGCTGATGTTCAGTTTGGAAATAGTTTCAGCATTGTGGTGGAGTCAGAGCATGCAGCTTATTTCAAAGGCAAGAAGGACCTGACAGCATGGCTGGACCTTTTCTTTCCATAAATTCAGTGCACTCAATATTCCATTAGCACCATGTGGCTCAATAGGGAACCTCTCAGTGGTCAAAAGCAGGTAGGAGTAGATTGCAAGTAGGATGAATTTTCCAGGTGGACCACGGATTGAATATCTCTGGCTTACAGCAGCTGTTTTGTCTACCTGCAGCCAGAAAATTCCACTTTATTAGTGCTTGGGTTGGCTGTCCATGTGTCACAACTGAAATAATAATCAAGGCAGCAATCTGACAGTGGATGTATGCAGTGCCTGTTGTCTGGTTATGTTAGTAAAGGCAAAACCTAGCCAGAGGGAAAGGCTTTCTTACTTAAGAATGAATAAAACATGAAAATGCTGATTGAAATCCCCTCCACCCTCCCCCTCCCCCCATCTTTGCCACTATTAATGGCTCACTTGTGTTTGTTGTCTTTCAATAAAAAGATACTCAACACTTCCTTGGGATTTTTTTTGATCACTGTTTCCTCTTCCTTGACCCATATTATTTAAAAATGTGGCATTAATAGTGAAACCCTTATGTTTTTCTGCTGAGTGAAACAGCCAAAGTTGCCGGTTATTACAGCAGATTCCAGCAGTAATCTGGAATGGGTATTTGTGTGGGATTGAGCCTGTACCATATTAAAAAAAAACCAAACAAAACAAAACCCAACTGGCTGCTTCCTTTTGTGGTTGGTTGATCCTTGTTCTCCTCTGGAGGAGAATGAACGAAAAGTTTCACAAGCTTGACAGTGTTTATATTTACATGTGAAAATACATGTCAAAGGGTTCATGGAATTCTAGAAAGTTTAATGAGAAGTGGCTTAGCCACATCTGTGAACTCAAAGCACAATTAGAACTTCCCAGTGAGGCTTTATGAAAAGGCAGCTCAGGGTCACATATTTTGAACTTAGAAACAGGTTTTCTGGAATTCAGAAATGTATACAGCTTGTGCTTTGTGTGTGTGCAGTTTTGCATGAGTTTAAAGGTGTCCCATAGGGGAAGGAGTGTTAAATAACTTGTATTTTTCCTCTTCATATCTTGCTTGATAATTTGCATGATTAAACAAGGCTGGAATGTGGCTCATAATACATGGTAGTGTTAAAATGGAAGAGAAATATTGTAATACAGTATAAAAGAGACTTGTGATTATAATAAGTTTGATTTTATTCCAAAAAATTCTTGATGAATGCAGCATTACAGCATGACGGATTCTTGTATGGCAGAAAAAGCCTGATATGACTTTGATGGACACAGAAATGACACTGGTAGGAAACAGCTATTTCTGTGAGAACTATAATTTGTTCCAGCTGATGATGTTTTCTTGTATTTTAGTTATTTAATGATACCAATAAGGAATGCAACAGATTTGCATCCTAAATGTCATTTTTGTAGACATTTGATGTAGGAGATGGACAGGTAATGCCAAGTGTCCAGGACTGAATTTTCAGAAATGCATAATTGGTCTTTCAAATTACTGTTGCCATTTATGTCTTCTCAATATTCTTGAAAATTATTTTAGAAATAGGGCAAGATGTTAAAATAAATTGAAGACAATTTGTTAATTTAGAGCTGCAGTTAAGGACATGGATGGAACGAGCTAATAACTCCCAGTTTCTGAGTGCTCCACTTAACTCTTGTTTGATCTGCCATATTTATCCTGTTGATGTGCTTGTGCTGACTTCCAAATAAACAGCTTCACTCTGAGCTTTTATTGTTTAAGGAACTATACTTTTCCCTCTTTTTGAGGGACAAAATCCAGTCTTTATTTTAAAGCAATAGCTTTAAAATAAATAGATATTGAAGTAGCCCTAACTTTTTTTTTCTTTCAAAACAAAAAGCCCATTCCAAGTAGACATTTCCAGCACAGTGATGTTTATTTTTCAGTTGGTTGTCTATATGTGGGAGCACAGAGCTGACACACCTTTCACTTCTGTAATTTGCTTTCTTTGAATTTGAAAATCAAAGTGCTTATTCCAAGAAAGAAGGGAAATATTTTTACTGTGGCTTCTACTGTAATCAAAATTTATGAGTTTCAAATGTATTCACCTACAATGCAACTCCCTCCTTTAGCCTTATACATAGGAAAAAACATTCCTTTGTCTCTTGTAACTGCACACTGAACAGCTTTTCACTGTTTTAAAAATTGTGTATGAGCATGAGTTAAGCACATTCTATTTCATCTGTCACACTCAAGATTTTGTCCCTTAATACTTTTTTTATACTGATTTCAGCCTGTCATGTTTGACATTTGTCTCCACAGTAGTTGTTGCTTTTCTGATTTTTTAACTGCTTAAGGAAGCTGAGTTTTAAAATATTTACATCCACCCTATCCTCTCACAAGTATTAACAATATATGTTATACTGTTGTGTTTGAATTTATATTTTTCCTTTCTGTGTTATAAAAAAGCCAGATTCATTGTGCAATCTGACAGCTTTGGACTTTAAGAATCCAGATTTAATGAGTAATTCAGGTTTTATGTATTTTTTTCTCTTAGTACAAGTGTGACAAACTGGAACATGGGATTTTTATTCTGTTTTTACAGTCTCGGCCAAATGGACTGTAATTAGAATTTCTGGAGCTGAAATTGTGCAAATAAATTACAGTGAGCTTTTCAGTGCATTAGCTTGGATCAATGTACTGTGAACAGCGTGTACTTTTTCTCAAAAAATGGATATTTGTCTGTGCACTTATAGCAATTTCATCATCTTAAAGGTGAGGAGCATATCCAGTTTCACTGATGCCTTAAAGAACCTTGAAATAAAACACTACTTTGGAGCCAATATCAGTACAGGAGGTGGAATAAAGGCTGGTCTTTATTGGAGGCCTCCAAGGGGCAGATGTGGAAAATGCCCATCCCTGCACGGGGTAAATACAGTTTGATAAATTCAGCAAATCAGCATAAGTGACAGAAATCCCCAATTAGAGACATAAGTGCTGAGGTAATTCTACCCTTGTCCTTTAGATAGGAACTGAACTCTGTTTATGAAATTGTGTCTGCAAGAGCTGGCCTCAACCTTGGCTTCCAGAGAGCCAAGATAGGAAAGGGGCCTTGGACCCCCAGTTTGGAGCCTCTGGAATTAATTTTATCTTTCTGCCTCTCAGGGTAGGGAACAGTATTGGTGCTAGATACAATAATAGGCTACAGAGCTACAAATATATATGCAAAGAATATAGAGAATATATAAAAGCAAATGCTGCAGGTAAGCAGAAAGGGAGGATTTAGGAGTTGCTGCAAACTACTTCTTTGATTTCTTCAGAGCTACTGAAACAGAAAAAGCAGATGTTACCAGATTTCTTTTTATTAGACTAATTTGGTACCATTCATTTATGGTGTTGAGTTTACTGGAGTGGATCTGAATCATGCCTGTCAACATAAAAGAGAGGTGTTCAGAAAGTTTGTATAGTAAAAGGAATTATTATTTTCAGGTGTATAATTCCAGAGAATGCCAAGAAGTCTGTATTTATTTTGGATAATTCTTTGCATACCTATACTGTAGGAATGTCAGAGTGAAATAAATATAACATGAATGTATGAATCTCAGGGTTATGATTATTTTATGAAGTAGAAAAGATAAATTGCAGAAACTGCTTGCTGTCTAGTAAATAGTTCAAACTGTACTTACAAAATGTACTTAAAAATGTTTTAATCTTTATAACTTTGGAGCATTTATCTAGCCACAAAAGACAAAATAAGTGTGTTGTCAATAATGCAGCTTAAGCTTGCTTTTTTTCTCTTTTTTCCCCTTTTTTTGGGAGGGGGTTGGTTTTTGGGAATTTTTTTATTTTTTTACATCAGACTGCACATATTACACAAATGCTCCTGGTTTGATTTGTGTCTTATCTACTGTACATGCTTTTAAACCCCTTTGCCATGTTTTTTTTTAAAAAGCTAATAAAACAGGATCCAAGTTTTTGCTTAATATCACCTAATTGTTTCAATGACAATTGAAATTTATGTTGAGCATGCATTCCAGACCTTTATTTTTCTGAAACCCATTGGTTTGACGCTGTAATTGTGGGGATTTTGGGATTGTATGGGCAGATCTTATACTCTGTATTTTCTTTAGTGTTGTTTTCTTTTGTTTCATTTTTGAAATGTTCTTCCACTACAGCTTTTGGAATTGGTTTTTCTGGCCGTGACAACACTCAACAGCTTTCACTTTCTCACTTCATTCTTGGTTTCATCTCTTCCCCCATATAATTTTGTCTTCCCCTGATGCTTCACAAAAGAGCCACAAGTTGACCACATCCTTAATTGTCCATTCATTTAGCAAGGAGCAGATTGTTTAATAGTTTTTAATGAAGAAATTGAAATGTAACCACCCATAAGAAAGTAGCAGAAAAATAGTAATCTTAATATTCTGATTATAAAACTCTGGAGAAATCAGTTCTGTGTTTATGAAATCCTCTCTGTCAGTCAAGCCTTAGAGGAAGGAGGTAAATTGGTCACCAGGTTGGCAATTGCATTTAAAAGGGTTTTAATGTTTCTGAGAGAAACCAGAGTGTCCACATGCTCACACACTTTTACACACTTCACTTGGAGCTCTGCCAGGCCAGCAGGGTGATACTGAGCCCAGGCTAGCGAGAAGAAAATGAAATGTCACAGCATTTACAGCTGGGAAACTGCAGGGAAATCTCAGCTCTGTTATCACAGAAGCCAGAAGGAGAGATAAAGGAGTCACTTTAGTGTAGACACTAAAAGAGGCGTGTTTAGCTTTATGTTCGCAGTGTTCTGTTCCTTCTGTTCATTTCCTGAGTATTTCAGCTGAAGGAGAAAAGATTTTTTTTTTACCCTGTTGTCCTCAATGCAGCCAACAATCAACCTCTGCTTTGTGCAGGAGTCAGTTGAGAAAACCTTATCACATTGTGTTCCGGCCCTGGAAAAGTGTCTGAGAATTACACTGGCAAGGGCTGACTGCCCTTGTGATTTGTTCTTTAATTATTTCTCCTTCCATTCTTCTGCTTCTCCTGCTCATGAAGAGCCCCACTGCTAATGAGAGCTGCAGACAGGCTGATGTGCATCTCCCTTTTTCTTTCCTCCTCTGCCTTTTAAGCCAGGCCTAGTGACCATCTAAAATTGTAATGTGGCCATGTCTCCAGAGTTTTAGCCATACCTTTCATACTGGCACTCTTCTACTATAAATAAATAAATATGTGATTGTGAAATGAAAATAAATTAGAAACTGCTACATTCAAATGGCTGACAGTCTTAGAAGCCCTGATGGCTCACTTGAAAGAGCAGGAAAGTGGAGGTTTCAAGTGGCAGTGCTGCTAAGCTGTCCTCAAATGTGTTTCTTCTCTGAACTGAAACTCAAGTCAGGCTGAATGTGTCCACTGGTACATCTGCACCCTCACTTTTTTAGGGCTGAGATATTTGGGTTGAGGTTTGTTGTACTTGGCATGAATCAAGCAGTCAGAGGGGTCACAGCTACCTCTCGTGAAACTTGCTACCTGCACCAGTGGGCTGGTGTTCCATTTCTCTCCAATATTTGAAAATAATGTGTTATCTCAACTGCCATTTATTTGGCCACCTGACTTTAGAAAGGAATAATCAGCACCATCAGCTTTTCCTACCTACCCTGAATTCCATTTTAATGGCATCTTTCAGAAGAATGCAAATCTTAACCTAGAAGCCGAACTTCAGCATCAGATTTCGCCTTCAAAAAGAAAAAAAAAAAGAAAAACACAAACCCAACAGCCTTTGGAGTCAGTAGGAGAGGTTTTTTTTGTGTGTCATACAATCATTCATAGCTGTGCAGAGCAGATGTTGACAATTAGGAGAGAACAGAGGCTGGTCTGTGGTCTGTGGTTCACGTGGGTAGATGAAGGCTCGAGGCTGCGGCGATTTCCTGTCAGCGCGAGCAGGTCCTGGGGGCTGCAGCCCAGTCCAAGTGTACAAAGTCACTTTTGTTGGCCTTGGTTCTGTCCCTGGGCTGAAAGAATAATGGTGCTAGAGAGCTCAGTGTTCTGGTCTGAGAGATCTATGTCCATTGATTCAAAATTACGGGTTGAAAACTTTTTATGGATTTTGTTTCTCTGCTAGATGTTTGCCTCCTCCTTTTAGAAAGCACAGAACAGCTGACCCTTTCATTTACTGCAGTAATTACCACTGTGTCATGTCACATTTTAATCCTTTTAGCTTGAACCATATTTAAATCACAGTCCCTCCCAAATCTGAATGTATTTTTACACAGTAACTTACATGGAAGCAATTTCCTGCAAATTAGAAATGATGAAGTGTTATCCTTTTGCCTTCAGAGCCATTTTCTGTAAAATTCTGATGGTTGCAGGTGACCTGGGGCACCTCTGCTGTTGTCAGCACTGCTTGGCATACTCATGTAAAAAGGAATTTCTCAGAAGTTAAAGGAGTTTTTACTGTAGCTCATTTTGTCTCTTAACTGAATGGGCTTGTTGAAGTAGTGACGGTGTTGATGCCATATTCAATGGATTCCCACTTGCCTCTTTGCTGCTAGAGCTGTAGAAATAATCATATATTAGTGATGGAAAATTAGAAACATTTTTGTCTGCAAAGAAGTACTTCTGATCTTCTTGTCTGGCAGGTGCAGGCAGTGATGGAGAAATCGTCCCTGGTCCTTTGGGAGGCCATGGTCAGAGGAGAATGAACAAAACCTGCTTAGTGGAAGAAGAGGAAACTTTGTAGACCTGGTTGCTATTCAGAATCTGAGAGATGATTTGTAGAATTTGAAACAAACAAACAAACAAAAAATTTCTGGTGTTCTGCCATATATTAAATTCACTCTTTCATGGCTTTTCTAGCCAAGCTGATTGTGGAATGTGAGCACGTTAATGTCAAGTTCTGGTGATTGGGTCTGTCATCCTGCTGCTCTGCACAATGCAGGATGCTATTGAACACAAATAGAGCATTGATAAAATGACAAAAACAAAGCATAAAAATACTTCTTACATGGCTGAAACAGTATCTGTAGTAAATACATGTTTTGTTATTCAGGAACAAGAAATTATTTTCTGTCTGACAGGATAGCATGCATTTCACTGCTGCCTGAGAACCGGGTCCCTGTGATAAGAATCTGACTCAAAGCTTGGGTTGCTTGGGCTTCTTTTTTTTTTTTTTTTGTTTTCACCATGTAGGTAACGTGAATAATTTTAGAATAAAGAGGAAGGAAGGAATTACATGCCTCAGTAGCAAGCATGTGTTCTCTGATACTTTAGTTTCAAGTTCTGTATTGAGGAGAGGTGAAGTCCAAAATCTCCTTTTATAGCAGGATACCAGGTGCAAGCAGCCAGACATAGAACTCAATTCAACCTTCTCTTCAGTGAAAATTACAACACAGCTTCAGCCTTGATGGCAAACTGCCCCTGCTGTGGCAGGGCTTGTGCTGATTTGGTAGCAATAATGCATAAACAATGCTCATAGATATAAATTTTTAGTCTGAAAGATGTCAATACATCCGAGACTAGAAGTCCTGGTGAAGGAGAACTCTTGGAGCAGCCCCAGCCAGGGCACTGTGCCCTCTAAGGGCAGGACAATTAAGGATTGGTAATTAACAGTTGCTGTAAAGACCTAAAGCTACCTGTGTCACAGCACATACTCAGAATGGGTCATGCCAAGGAATTTACCTGCAAATTACCTGAAAACTCTGTCCATTGTTTCATTCTGATGTGTATCAATAGCTGAATATTTGCTGGCTGAATCAGAATATTTCCAAAATTACATGGAATTCCAAGCTGAAGAGTTGTTTTGCAGAAAGGCAGCCTGATGTAATGTCCCCCCCTGTGACACTGGACTTATTGTTGCTGTCTACAATTTTGGATTAATAGCTTGAAGTGGAATCTTTGCTCAGTTCTGACCTCTTACCAGAGAGCTCCATAAACACAACTCATTAATTTTACAGGGAAATAAACTTATTTCTAAAACCAAGCTGGGAAGCTACTGCTTCACATATTCTGTAAGTTGTTTGAATTTTCATTTGGGATTTGATATATTTGGTTAATTTTTTTTCCTGGCAACTCTGGTGATTGTAGAATGTAGGAATGTCACCACATTAAGCAAACCAAAAATTTTATTGTCTGTTTTTAATTATAATATAAATAACAGGTTTTGGCTTTTAAAACTTCTGTCAAACCCTTTTTTAAAGCAAAAATATGTTATTTGGACTCAAATCTGTTATTATCCATAACCATGTGTGAGCAACTGGCAAAGAGAAGTAACTTTTCTACCTCTTACAAAAACCAGAGCCTTATTCAGGCATGGTTTTCAGAATTACCTTTTAAAATTTATTTTAACTCTGCCCGTCTGAATTTGACCTGCTTTGCCAAGGCATTGTCTTACCATGCCCTGTTGGGCAGATGTGTGTTTGTACTGGCATTAAGTGCTGTTAAATATTTGCTGTTTTTTCAGGGCTTCTCATTGTCAGGAATTCACTAATAATGAGGGTTCTGGATTTCATATATGTCCCCTATAGGCTGTGTATGCAAATCTTGTGCCATTTATAGTGATTTACACCCCAGCTGGTTTAACTGTGGCCATCTTTTGACCTCAACTTTACATTTGTTGCTGTTAATGAATTTTTAAATATTGCATTTGGGAAAAGTGCTGCTTCTTAATGTTTTTGGGCAGTGTTACAGGGCTGGCAGTGATTCATTTCAAACACACTCCTGGTAAATGGCTTGTATTAGCATGAAAATTTAATGCTTTTTTGTTTTTGAAGAGAAAATAGGTAAATGTTGCTTTAATATTTTCTATTTGTAATTTATCTTGACAACTACTACTTGTGCTGTGCTGTTATTCTTTCCTCCTTTACCAGGTTTCAAGTCTTCAAATTTGATCTTTTAAGTGGAGGTTTTTATGGAAATTTGTATGTACACAGCTGCTAGAAAATAAGAGAACTTGTGCCTGTGAAAAATGACTGATTACCAAATGAGCTTCCCAAACTGAAGTCTGGAAAAACAGGACTTTCCAAGCAGGCTGGAGGTTTATTGGAAAGGGAGAAAGCAAATCAATTTGAGTACTTTGCACAGCTGTTTTAACAGAGTTATTTCATCCCTGTGATTCTATAGAATAATTTGATGCCAAAAGTAACACATTCATTTTTTAAATTTGTTTTGAATCAGTGGCATATATAAAATTAGTTTCATGTGGTCAAAAAGTTCTGCATTTTGGAACAAAATGACCAAAAGTTTAGCTCTTCTTGAACTGGTAAAATGCTGCAGCTCAGTAAGTTACATTTTCTGAATCATGCAGTAAACATGAGACTTTCCTGATCATAAGTAGGAGGAACAGACACATTTTACCCTTTCTAACTGCCAGGTTGGGGGTTTTAAATATTTTCACTCGCTTTAAATTGAAGTGTGATGCTTTTAGATTCTTTCACAAATTGAATACCTGTACTAAACGAAGATGTCATTTCTTGGGTGTGGATAAGCACATCCTGCTTTCATATTTCTGTGCCTGTAGGTGCCTAGTTTTTGATTTCCACCATCAGAAATGTGTAAGGAATATTTAATAACATCCAGCCTGCAGTGGAGGGGGTGAGAGTTCTCCATCCATGTGTTGGGAGATATCTGATGACAAAGAGAACACATTTCTTTAGGTAAAATGCAGCAGATGCCAAACAGCTGTGAATCATCAGTGCTCTGCTCTGGAAGAAATGAGAACCTTTAAGCCTGAATTGAAGAAAGATTTGTTTGTTTATTTGTCTTAGCACAAAACTGACTGGTTTAACCCTTTCTCTCCACTGCTAATTGCAGTTATCTACCCTTGGATTAATAAAGAAGGTAATGTTGCCCTTAGATTAATAAAGAATTCTTCTGGCTGCCTGTCCCTCTTAAAGCCCTGCAAAATATATCTCATTAGAAGTCAGTAAAAACAAAGTGTCAGTTTAGAAGTCAGATCCTGTTTTGGCTTTGTTAATGTCCCTTGACTTTGAGCGCCTGTAAGTAGCTGACCTTCACACCCAGCAGCATAAACAGCTCCAGGATACCCTGCTTGTGCCTGTCCAGTGCCATGGGGCTTTTGCTCCTGCTGCTCTCCAGCCCCATCATTTTTGTGTTTTGCTGGCCTCTGCTGCTGCCTCTTTACCATTCTCAGCCCATTTGGTCCATGATTTGCAGATGATTTTTTGTATCCCCTGCGTTCATCCACTACTCTCCATCAGCCACACTCCCTGGCAGAAATCTCTGCTCCATCAATAAAGGAATATTTTGGAATACAGTTAGACAACAGGATGCCTCTTTTTCCATGCCCTTTGATTGTTTTCCATCAGAAATGAATAGTTTTAAACCTAAATACTTCTCCAAGCGTGAATGGCTTCCCCTCTCTCATCCTGGCAGCTTCTTTATGCTGTTGCAAGGTCCAGCAGTCTTTTTGCTGAACTCAGCATGGAATTTCTGAGCCCTGATGCACAAGTGCTCTCCACACACACACACAGAACATTCCTGGGTGCTTGCTGTGAACCTTTGGAGCATATCCCAAATTTAATGGAATGGTTTGCTCTGTCCAACAGAGAGTGAGGCTGCCAGAGGCCAGGAATGGGATAAGAAACGTGGTGCATGCTGGTTGTTTTTCAGAGAATCCATAGGGGGAAAAAAAAGGATTGGGAAGCTCACTGGAGTCATGAAAGCTGTCCTGAAAGATATGGGAGGGAAGAGACTGAAACAAGTGGAGTTCAGAAAAGGTGATTGATATGCCTGAGGCTGAGGGGAAAAGGCAAAATTTACAATACTGGTTGGTCTTCCTTGGAAATGGAAATTGCCAAATCTTTTCCAGTCTCTTGATGTGAGAAACAGATTTGTAAAGAATTCTTAAAACTTAACAGAAAGTTCACACTGTTTTGTACATCTGAGTGCAAACACTGAGATAAGGTGTGCTGACTTAGGAAGACCATGGAATAGAAATTACATTGTTGAGAGAGAAACTGAACTAGAAACAAGTTTCAATAAGTTTCAAAATATAGCCTTACAAAAAGACCAGATATTTTAGAGAATTTGAACTATGAAAGATGTATTATAACTAGACTACATGAGGAAAAAATGTAGGTGATTAATGTTGTATATTTACACAGGACATGTAAGATGGTTATTAGAAGCCAGTAGATTCAGGGGTTATTTGACTTTTTTTTTTTTTGCTGGCAAGATAGTTGTAGCAATATTAACAAGTATTTTGTATGCTAGAGATTTTAGGAAGTGCTGTCTTAGTGGATGCTGATTTATTCTTAATTTGAACAGACTGTACTGTAAAATAAGGATTTGGACGTGGTGGTTCTTGCGTGTCTTTTCCAACTCAGGATATTCTCTGACTCATTTAAAGAGAGATGGACTTGCTTTGTTTGCATTTCCTTGATCCACTACAGGACTGGGTCTCAAGCAGTTCTTTTTGTGCATCAGAATCAAAGGAAATGCATAATGCTACTCAGATGCCACAATTGTAAACAGTTATTTGAGAGAATTTCAAGAGAAGCCGTGCTACACTTTAAGGTGGTCATTACATGACAGCAGCTGGAAGTGCTTATTTTCCTGGTGTTGTGTTATGAAATAAAGTATCATTTTTTGAGTTATTTAATGAGATGAAAACCCTACAAAAAAACAGATCAGTGTTGTCGAAGTTGATGGAGAAAAACAGAGTCCTTGAGGCTGTCCTGCAAAGAGCTGTGTGCTTCATAATTTGGAGTCAAACAAATCCAGCACAGAGCAGGGAATATTAAAAATGACTTTTTCTTACTAGAAAAGCAAAGTAGCCCCATCACCTCCCTCTGTGGCAGAATGTCCCTCTGTTGTTCCTTTCCACCTGCTGTGAAAACACTCCAGCCTGTGCTCTGGAGGAAAAGTCCTGCTCCACTTTGCTCAGTTGGATACCACATCAGCAGAGGTTTTAGAAGGTTTTTCATCAAGGCACATACTAAAGCAAATCCTTTTTGCTTACAGCTTGGAGTCCTGGTTTCGTGTAAGCCTGGGTCTGTTTTTTCACAGTCTCTGGGCTCTCTGATCTTCCTTGCAGCCTTCTCACCACAGACCTCATCATGTGCAGCGAGAGG
The DNA here is from genome assembly GCF_048771995.1 of Taeniopygia guttata. NCBI lineage: Eukaryota > Metazoa > Chordata > Aves > Passeriformes > Estrildidae > Taeniopygia > Taeniopygia guttata. Next base: position 6,708,787 of record NC_133043.1, read on the forward strand.
TTACCATTGCACTTGTCTGAGGAAGAAAAAAAGATAAAAATATTATTTTTATTTGTAGAGAGCCAAGATCGTTTCTGTTGATTGCTGGGGTCTTTAGAGAACCTTACAGAGTTCAGGGTATTTCTGGGTCAGTGCTTTTTCTATTTTGAAGGTGGAAAGTGTATAGACATATGCTCCAGTGCTTTTATATTGTGTTTGCTTCTGTTTCCTCACAGACCTTTGAGAAAGAAGCTGAGGGGTGTTTGGAGAGATGGCTGGAATTTTTCTCTGGAGTTGACGTAGTTAGGCACACTAATAAGGACTGATGATAGAAAACTCCCTGAAAAGGAAATTAAAATGATGTTTATAGAAGCCCACAATGTGTATTTCCAAAAGAATTGAGTGAGAGGCTGATGCAAGATGAGGTAGTCAAGGGGAGATGGGTTTCTCTTTTTGGCACTGGGCTTTTCTGCCGTGTCTGGTATCTTTGAGCCATAATGAGATGAGATTTATGTATTTCTCTGTCTTCATGGTGGGGAATTATGGATGAACTCCAGCTTATTCTGTGTGTATTGTGTCTGCTCTTTGAAGATTGGGTTAAAATGTGCCATTTCTAGGCGTTTTATTGAAGCAGATATTTTGCTGAGAGCATTGTCACAGTACCCTGAGAAGTCTGTAGTGTTCCCCCTCTGTTCTTTCCCCCTGTGATGCCCTGCAAATTCTTTCCTCTGTTCTTAGCTTTTGGGTTTATTTTTCTTCAATTTTTGTATATGGCACAAATAAATAAATACATATTTAAATATATTTTGGTATACGGCATAAAAGATTTTGTATATGACATAAAGAGGAGGAAGTAATGTGATCAATTTGTCAACAAGTTTAATAATTATATAAATATTCATCCTGTGTCTATATCCTTGTTCTTTGGCTTTTTCATGCAGATCCCTGCATGGCAGTGCCACAGAAGTGTTAGCAAATCTCAGCTACATTCCACTGGGAGTTTGATTTATATTTCACATCGTGGCCAAAATAAAGAATGAACTGAAAGCAGAATCCAGTGCCATCTACACTTTGCATGTGGTTTTTGGATTGTAGATCTTTGTCGCCAAAAAAAAAAAAAAAAAAAAAAAAAGCAAACCCACCCCAACAAACCATCTAACAAAGAAATCTTGCAATAAATTAAAACCCACACTCCTAATTCACTCGCTATTGTGTGATTATACAGGAGCTGGCTGGACACTTACAGTGTGAAAAGCCAAAAAGCCAAAAAGAACTCTTCATTGTGAGATCTTTCCAAATGTTTCCTTCAGCTGCTGCTGTAAAAATAAATAAACACAGGACAATAAAAAACAAGGATAAAATGATGGTGCCTAAATCCCTTAATTACAAGGTTTATATAATAGGTAAGACTATTCAGAAGAGAAGGATTGCAAAAAAAAAAAATCCTCTGTTTTTTAATAAAGGTGCTTCATTCTATGTATAGTACAACCAGTTTTGGAAAGAATGAAATGTAATCTCGTCCTGAGAAATGTATGTGATAAATCTTCAGAAAATAGTAAGCCCCTGTACATAGGAAAAGCACAGTCTTTGCTTCCAGGGCATTTCCCAAGATAAATTTCCCTCATGAATGAGGTCCTTAGTTGTTGAAAGAGTCTAAAATAGAAGACACATCAGGTCTTCCAAGTTGAAAACTCCATCAGGGAGTTCATTATTATGCACATAAGATCAGCTGCTCTAAGGTTCAGTCCATGTGTCAGCATTTTTTGTGTAGTAATGCTTGTCCCGAATTTGGTCAGCTGCATAAACTTAAAACAAAACTATAGATGTGGTGAATTTGAACACCAGAAGGAAGTGAGGGTTTTTTAGGGTTTCTTTTTCTGGTAAAGCAAGTGGTCAGCCTTATGATTTTGTGTCTCAAAAAAAAAGAAGGAACCTCAAGATATGAAGGAGATTAGTAGTGGTAAATGTTGGCCACCTTTTGGCCATGGTAAGAATTATGAAGCAGATTAGGAATTTGTTTCTGGCATCCCACCAGGATTCAGGATTGCAGCATTCCCACATTTCTAGTTCTCTCAAAGCAGAGTAGTCCTGTCTCCTTGATTTCAGGGGAAATGAAGACTATGATGACATCTGCAGCAAAAGCAAAATTGGGTTAGAATTATAACCTCCACTTTACTCACTTGGAGTATTTTATATGTGGGATTAAAAGTAAAAAATATGATCAGTCTGATCTGGGCTGAGGTAATACATAATTTCCAGAATGAGCCTGACTTGACTTAGGGCACCAGTATCCCCCTGTGCTTGGAAATCTGCAGTAACAACCATGTGGGCAGTCAGTCATTTGCTGTTTACAGATGAACCAAGTGCAGCTTTGATACCCAGTATTTTTTCATGTTATTATGTAGAACTGTGTTTGTAGAGAGCTACTGAGAGCTGTCCTTGCTGTGGAAGGCACCTTGTGAGGATTCATGGTGAATCCATGTGATATCTGATGTTATCTGAACATTTAGGAGCTGTTACCTCTGGGTGTGCTGCAGAGAAAGGGGCACACCATGGCACAGGTTGTTTTTCATTACAACCTTTAAGGCTGTGTTGCAGATACTTTGCATTACCTACAAAATACATTGAGAAAAACTGTGAAAATAAGAAAGGTGATTGCATAGGAGATTTCTAGTTAATTGTGATACTGGGAGTAGTAGACAGGAAACATTGCAAAGTACCTTTTATTTTCATATAATCATAAAGCAAACTTGTGTGTGTTCATTTCTGCTCTTGGCTGGTCTAAACAAGGCAGCAGTGATGTTTTTATTTTGTAATGAAGCAGTTCTGCACCTGCAGGCACTGGGTGTTCTCCAGATGTTTGTGTGTACATATATACACATATATCTGTGTCATTTCAGGTGTATAGCAAAGCTATGGAATAGATTTACTCGGAAATTGGGAAAATTTCCCAGTAAATACTGGGGAAATAAGTATTTACAATGTTCTCATTTGGATAGAATAGGATGAAAGGTAAAAAAGAAATAGCAGGAAGTTATGCAGTGTAGGTGATTATTTGGGGGTATTAAATCTGACAGGAGAGAATAATTTCAGTTAGGAACTACTATTATAGAAACTTTAGACATTGACACCGTGTGTGTCACCTCAGTGATTACTGGTAATAGCTCTTATCATATTTTTGGCAATATGCAAATGAATGCCTTTTCCCCTTAAATGCTGCGTGTGTAGAGCAGAAGACAAAAGCACTTATGTGGGTATGTGGCTCTTGTTTAATTTCTTTCTAACATCTCTCTAATTAAATTCTTCTTCTGATTATCTTGTGCGGGCAGCAGAACATCAGAATTACTGGATGTGTTTATTCTGCTGCAGAAACTTTGAGTTGTTCCAGTAAATTTATTTTCTCCTCAGTTTTACATTTTCCAACTGTCGTTTCTGTGATTGTAGCTATGTAGAATCCAAAGTCAGGCCTTGAGGATCTGGCAATTGTACATTTTAATGTTCTTCTCCTGTCTCATTCCCACAGGAAGGAGCCACCTCTGCATTTGGGGTCTATTAAATATTGTAGTTTTTCGTGGGACATGGTTTGACTGGGCTGTTAAGAGTGAGTGATGGGACAAATGGCCATATTGGCTTTCACTGGGCAGCACAGGAAAGTTCTGTATGGATTTTAAAATAGTAATTCATCTTGTAAGTACCCACAGAAGACTTATTTGGCAGCTCGTTTCAAATCCTTTAATCTTGGGAATTTGCCCTTATGTTAGATGTTCAGCAAAGCTCTTCCCCTACAGTTTCTGCTGTTATTTTAATATCATCACAGCTTGTGGTGCTTTGCTTCATAATCCTCTATAAAAAGCACTGCTGGCCTCTTGGAACTGCATTTCTTTGCATGACATTTTTAATTTGAGCTGATTTCTTCTGTTTTGTATTGGGGAACATGATGGAGCCTGATCTGATTTACTAACCTGTGGCAGGGAGATTGATGAGCAGAACGCCTCGGTGTGCAGGGATCACAACTGCAGCAAAAATTAGGGGTGGATTTAGGCAGGTGAGGAGCTTGTATGCGAGTCCCAGGTCAATCACCTGTGAGAAAATGTGGGAAACGGGAGAAAATGTGGGAGACTGCCATGGCTGGTCGAGGGTAGAGAAAACTTCTGAAGAATCATTGGATCCTGGGATGGTTTTGGTCGTAAGGGACCTTAAAGCTCATCCCATTCCACCCCCTGCCATGGGCAGGGACACTTTTCACTAGACCAGACTGCTCAGAACCCATCCAGCCTGGCCTTGGACACACCCAGAGATGGAGCAGCCACCTCTGGCTCTGATGTGCTGCTGCTGCTGGAGATTTCTGTGTCTCCAGCCAGGCACAGCCTCGTGGCTGGGAGTGCTGCCCCTGCTGCTGCTGGAGTGGATGTGAGGACACTGATGTTCCTGTGACAAGTTTAAAGAGTTGTCAGCTGAAAATGGCTCATGTTTTCAGCTGGGACTCGTGTGTGTGTGGCTGCCTGGCCAACATGTGTGTGTCTTACAGAGATGAGTGAGCAGATGAGAACACAGTTCAGTCTTGTCCAGTCCACTTGGGGCTTTTCATCTGCTTCAAAATGCTTTGAATGGAGACAAAGAATGGACTTATGCAGGTTTCCCATTATTAGTTTTAATAATTTATCTGAATTTTCAGGTGGGTGAAGCTGATTATTTGTTGTTGACAGAAGGACTGTGTGGAGAACTTGTCCTAACAAGCAGTAATTGTGTGATTAGGAGAGTTAATAAAGAAGAGGAATTCTGATTCATTCATACAACTTGGTTTGTTGACAGTTAATGTCATTTTCATTGAATGAAATCTATCAGTGTTGCTTATATTTTCAAGCTATTTTGAATGCTGGTATTCTGAAGCATTATTGTTTGCATCTAAGACCAAAGTTAAGACCTGTAGAAATCAGGAAATATTCCTAAAAAAAAAAAACCAACTTAATTTTATTATCTCAAATTTAGATACTTTGTAGTATGATTAGACTGTAGAATTATGGAAACTCTTTCGCTGAGAAATAATTCACATTTTGAAAATGGCATTTTGTAATTTCCATGGTTATGAACTATTATAATTATTTTCATAAATGAAACTGGACAGCACTGATGTAGTTATAGTCACAGATATGTTATTGTTTTATTCACACATTGCATTTTTTGCTTTGGCAAGAGCAGTGCAGGGTCCTAGAAATCATCTATTACTCTGGAAGGGAACAAGACAAAATATAACTTGTAATGTACAATATTTCTTTTCCAAGCAAAAGTTTTCTAAGAGAAAAATTGTGATCACTTTCAGCTTATAAATGTCAAGGCAAATATTGTAGATTTCATAAGGAAAAAATAAACTATTACTAAAATAGAATTGTGACCAATACAGATGTGGTTGCTAGTCCAGGATGTTTACAATTTATTGTTTGTAGCTGTGTAGGACCATTCTTTGTCTATTCAAAAATAAGCTTCTGATCCAGCTAATGAAATTATGAATCTCTCTGCCTCCACATGAGTATGCATTAGATCAAATTAATTAATTTTTTTACTGTGGTCAATTTTTTTGGTCAGGCTTATAAATTAACTGTCAAAATCAAGCATTTCCATTTTGACAGGAAATCGTTTTCTTATAATGAAACATAATTTATTATATAAATACATGCTCAATCAGGCATTGTAATGCAGATGACCTAGTGGCCCTGTATGATTTCTGAAGCTTGGCCTTGAATACAAGTTCTTACTTAAAAAAGGGAGGGAAGAAGGGCAAACTGGGGAGGAATTCCCACAGCTCAAAATATTTCTAAAGCTGCCTAACAAAGCAGCTTTAACTCTCTGTATAAAGCTTTCTCTAAGCATCTTGGTGGGTCTGGCATAAGTATCAACTTTGAACAAGATTTTCATTTCTAATCTCTTTTCCTGTCTCAATACTGAATTATGTTCAGAGTTTTCAGATCATGCTTGCCACAGCTGGGCACGGGGAAGCTGCCAAAGCCACAGGGAGTGCTCTGTATTGATTACTGAGAGCAGGCAGGCTTCTGACCTGCTGGAATTGCACTGGAACCACCCGTGGCAGTGGCTCCTAAGAGAAATAAAATATTTACCTCATCTCTTGAAGTGATACTCTATTTAAAGTATTCTCTCTTCAGGGCCTATTCTTGTATCACAAACTTTTGTCATAGGTTAGGAAATACATGATGGATGCAAAGGGTGCAAAAAAAAGTGGGATTTTGGAACGTGAGATGTGCACTTTTATTGTTGATTTTTTCTGTCATCATCATATTCCTGAAGAATTTATTATGATAAAAAAAATAAAATACCCACCTGTCTGATTGGTAGGAATTCTGCTTGTAAGTGAAAACACTCATGGCCACTGGAGCTTTAGATTCAAAGTTTTACAGTGTCAGCTTGGAGCAGAAATATAATTAAGTCTCATTGCTGCAGGTATTTTCCTATCCATAAACACAGAGGTCTCATGGGCAGCCTGACATTTCTGAAATGAGTCCATTTGGCTGTGGATGTCTGTTAGATAATCACAATTAGGGTACATGTGCACAATGAGTTAAGCACAAGGTGATGTGACCTCATGCATGTTTGTTTCAGTGGTCATTCAAGTGATCTGAATGGTTTCTGCACCACAAGAAATTGCAGTTTTCTTGTCCAAGTTTTAAGGAGATTGGAGAAACTGAGCCCTGCTCCTATAGTGCTGGCACAGGGCAAGTTTTACATGGAAACTTCAAACAATGAAGTGAATGCACATCCAGAAATCAGCTCTTGATGGTGTAAAAGAGACTTTTTCAGAAGCTTTGTGAGTGTATTTTGCTTTCAGGCTGTTGGAACTGTCTGAATTGTACAGGTGATTATTTCCCCCACTCTGCTCTGATTCCTAGCTGAGACTTCATTGGCTTCTTTGTATAGTTCATTTAACAAGTTTGTCCCTCATAAACAAGATTGTGGCTCCTACTCCAGCTGTTACTGGAAGCTTTTTACAAAACATAAATGATTAAACACAAATAACATAAGTCATTAACATAACTCAAAGCATTTACTTTCTTAGAAGTGTGAGACAAGAAGTGATGGCCTTTTTCCCCATCAGGATTTGCTATCCATCTTTTCTGTGTACCTCTGCAGTCATGTGCAAGTATCAGCTCTTGAAAAGACTTGGAAAAAAGGCATCAGTATTGGAAATGAATTATAAAACTGTCAGCTTTTCCCTGTGTCTTTTTTTAAAGTATTAGGTACTGATCACTGGGAAAGCCTGGTTAATCTGCTGAGTGAGATCAAAAGGAGAAATAAACTTCAGTTCAATGCAGTGCTGCCTGAGATTTATGGATCCTGTGCTGCTCGTGTCTGGTTTTTAACCTGTAACTCTATAATTTGGCAGGCGATTTTCTCCATAGAGGTCTGCTTGCTGTCTGCTGAAACATCATTTGAGCAGAAATAAAGTCAATGTAGCAAGGACAAGTGCAATTTCCCCATCTTATATTCTTCCCTATATGAAGTAATAAAAGGGACACTCCCAGTAAATAAAGAATTAAATGGAAAAAGGGATATTTGAAGCGGTATTGTTGTGGGTGTCCTCTCTGCAGTATAAATGTGTAGGATTTTTCTTCCTGTGGAAAGATAAGTGGTTCAGTTAGACTGAATGTGTTCTGTGTTTAAGGCTCTTGTTACAGAAGATGTTCTTCCAGCAGCAAGGCCCATCTTTGGGGCTCAGCTTGGTGCACAGCTGGTCTGGATGAAATAATTGACAGCTCTATAACCCAGTTGTTTCATTGCTGCTTCCTGGAAGAGACAGATTGGGTTCACCAGCTTAATCCCCAAACATGTGGTCCATATTCAAATATGAAATGAGGCGGAACTGTGAACAAGCTTTCTGTTTGGTTGGATTTATTTTGGTGTATGCCAAATCTATATTCTGTGCAAGTGCATCCCCTGGGACCTCTCCTAAGCTGCTACTGTGACCCTTATTTCAAACCAGTATCCCAGTTCCTCCGGCCAGGGGAGTGGGGGATTCAGGCTGAACTTAACCTTGGAGCAGATTCCATTGAGATTTCCATGTTTATGGAAAGACAAATAGAAACCTTACTCCTCTGTACTTTCTTTCTGTGGCACGTAAACTTTCAGAGGGAAAAAAAGCAAATGTTAATGGCGAGAAGTAATTTTTGATTAATGGTTGAAGTTATTCTCTTCATCTTCCATGTATTGTATGAAATCTCTAAAGGACATTTTTGATATATTCTAACAGCCTCTACAGCTGAGCAAAGAGTGAGAAAATGTAGTAATAGGTTTCTATTTGATGTAGCCTAATTTAGGATGGATTTAGCAAATTCATCAGTAAAACAGTGTAGATTAAATTTAAAACAAATCCATATGTTTTAGTCTGTAAGTGCAGACATTTATAAAATAAATTGGTGTATCATGTTACTTTTGTTTTCTTTAAAATGACTTCATGTGAATTAGACTAAAGTGTGGAGTTATGTGTTAGAACATGTTGAAAGCTTTTAACCATACACACATCACCTCTTTTGGGTTGTGTAGATGGGCAAAATTTGGGGTTCTGAACTATTGCTGTGATGGGATAAGCTGATGAAAGCAACAGGTATTTTTTGTCATCCTCTAGTTCCTTTACCCCATGCAAAATCTGGGGGGTTTTCTACTTAAAGTACAAAAGGAAGCCAAGCTAAGCAATTGCTTTTTTTGCTCTCCCCAGCCTTGTAGATTTTTCAGTCTTACTACAGTTTTTGGGTCCTGCCCAAAGGCCTTTCAGAGGGTGCTTTAATTTCCATCACCTTCCCTCTGCTCCATTTCCCTCCTTAGCTCTCCTCATTTTGCTTCAGTTATCTGTTCCATACTGAAACTGGAATTTGATTTGATTTTCATGGGTACAGGTCAACAACTACAATTGTATCTAGAGGAGATTTTGGCCACCTGCACCTCAGCAGTGTCTGGGCATTGTTGGTATGGGGCATCTCATAGCAGAGGAGGCTGAGAACAGATCCAACAGAGCCAAATTTTAGTCTTCTTTTATCTTTGACTTTTTCTTTTGTAATCCTACTTCTGATTATTTTTCTTTTCTTCCCAGAAGACACTGATGTTTTACCTTTTCAAACACAAAAAGCAAAATTTATGTTCTGTTACCCAGCGATGCTCTTTGATCAGAAGATTGTGTTAACAATTTCTCTTAATTTTGAGACCAGGAGAGAAATGCCCAAGGGTGACATAAATCATCCATGAGTCTCAAAAGCCTTTCTTTTAAGAATTTTCTCCCTACAGTACTGAAACTTGTGATCTGTCATCAGAATGTGAGTTATTTAATGGAGTTTTTTAATGCAGTTTTTTAGCACAATGTTGTGTCTTTTGCTGAATTTAGGGAGAAGATATTTACTCCTCTTAACCAAGGACAGAATGTGTAGTCATGCTTTTCTTCACTGCCATTAGCTGCTAACAAAATAGATTCAAATATTTGCAAACACTCAGAACCAGAGCGGCCTCAGAGTGTTGCCCTTTGGTTAAGAAGTTTTTTTCAAGTACAAATCAAGATGTGCTGGGTCTGGCTGGCCTGCAGTTCCCTTTCCTCACAGAATGCTGTTCTGCTCTGATACCTGGGCTGGTTTGGCTACCACAGCAGGGGTTTGGCCAGGGCTGAGCAGGGACCCAAATTCTGCAGGGCTGGGAGGGGACATGGCCAGGACACCCGACCTTGGCTGAGCCCAGGGATGTTCCTACAGTGTCACCTTCAGTGACAGCTCCTGAAAGGTGGCTGTGCTCAGCTGGGGTTGGGCTCTTTCTCCAGGAACTGACAGAACCAGAGGATACAGCCTCAAGCTGTACCAAGGGAAATACAGGTTGGATATTAGGGAAAAGTTTTTTACAGAAAGGAGATAAAGTTCTGGAATGGCTGCCCGGGGAGGTGGTGGAGTCCCCATCCCTGGTGTGTTTAAACCAGACTGGATGTGGCACTGGGTGCCAGGGCTGAGTTGAGGTGTTGGGGTTGGGTTGGACTCTTGAAGGTCTCTTCCAACCCAGTGATTCTGTGATAAAAGCCAGAGGAAGGAAAGGGGGACAATGGTTATTAAGGCATTTGTTCTCCACAGCAGCCTCTCCATGTACTGAGGCAGCTAAACATTCCCTGCTACTGGGAAATGGAGAATAAATCATCTTTTTTCTATTTTTTCATTTGCTTCCATGCTCAGCCTCGGCTATTTGTTTTTATTAAACTGCCTTTATCTTGACCCATGAGCTTTTCATCTTGTTCTCTCCCTGTCCTGCTGGGGAGGGAGGTGAGGGTGGCTTGGTGGCCACCAGGGTCAGTTTTGCACGAGGGCTGCACAGCCTTGGAGCTGTGGGACACGGGCCAGTGGCTTCCAGGGCAATTCCTTCTGTTTATGAAAAGCAACAAAAATGGCAAAGGAATGCTTGGCTCCAGCTGTTGAAAATGAATTACAGCACAGCCCCACACAGTAGCAGAGGATGCATTTCTGCATTTCCACAATTACTGTGAAGCTGTGGGGTCCTTTTGCTGTCTGAGGGCTCATCCAGGAGCTGGGAAGCATTAACTGGATTGGTTCAGACTGGTTTTGAAATTGCATGCTCAGGAATAGCTTCAAAAATACAGCATAAAAGTTTTAATTCTCTCCTGCTTTAGAAAGCCTTGCTTTCTGGTTTTGTCCAGGGAATGGTTTATTCTGGCTAAATGAAAATATTTAGAACACGAAGGACATTCCTGACAGGATTGTGTTTTTTAATATGAAATGGATTTGGATTTTAAATTCTTTTGCTGATTGAAATGTTGATGTTTAGAATTGTGGTTGGATTTGTGAAGCAGCTGCAATGCTGAGGGTATCCTGAGTTTGCAGCTGGCTAATGAGAAATGATGTTGAATTGGACAATACCAATTACTGACCTTATTAGTCTTAGCAATAGTAAATCTGTCTTAGAAAGAAAAGAAATTATGTCTAGAACAATATACAATTACAAGGCTATTGTGACAACAGGTGATAAGACTGATAAAATGAGTGAAACAGTAAACTTGTCAAAAATATGCATTGTTTGATTCAGTCAAAAAGAGCATTGACTCAGATATTTACCAAAAATGAAAGCAATGAAATATGCTTGAAAAGCAAATTTTTGTATCAATGTTCATCACTGAAAAACTCCATTTGAGATTTAAAAGTTGGTTCCCTCTGCTAAAACACTGCAGTGTAAAAGAAACTTGTCTCTATGTACCCATTCTGCTTTCATAGCACTTCTGATTTATACACAGTTTAATGTAGTAACATTGAGATTAGTTTTTTGTAAACTACTACCAAAGCTGGAGTAATTTGCAATTTCTGTAAAGTGCCATGATTAGCAAAAGCATGGGTTTGGGGGGAAAGCATGCTGGTTTTAACTTGAATGAGCTGGTTTGAATATAGCTGGTTTGAATAGCTCTCCTGATAATACTCTGTGTAGCTCCAAAGATAAGCTAACACCTTAAGGTAGAAATATTTTTATTTTTAGTTAAATTTTGTTAGCTAATTCCATAATATTACAGCTTGTATTAGTGTACTTCTGCCAGAAATACTTAGATCATAACATTGATCTTAAAAGTTTCCTTTCATTTATTTACTTCAGTTTGTGTGAAGGGGTGAGAGGTCTCAGGGTGCAGAAGAAATGAGAGGGTCCAGGTTGTTGCTCATCCAGTGCTGTGTGTTCTTCTCAATGTTTGACTGATAGTCTGAACAATATTTAAACAGAATTCAAAGCCCAGAACAGCTGTGACAGCAGAGGAAGTTTCGAGTCTTCTCCATTTTTTTTTTCTTTTATTATTTTTTGTTTTCTTGGCAAAAAAGGCAGTGGATGATCATTGTAGGTCTGTTCCAGCTGAAGCAGTGTATTTATTCTATTTTGCTCAGTGTGTATAAAAATAGAATTTTTTTTTTTAATTGCAGCTGTGCTTTAAAATATTTATACTTCCTTAAAAACGTTCAGGTATGGTCTTGATGTCCAAATGACTTGGGGTTTGCAGCAGAAATGTTTCTGTTCTGGTTATGATGACAATGAGTTTTATTTTAGTGATGAATTAATGTTCCTGACTCCCTGATGTGGCTTGGGGGGACACCAGACCTTTGCTAATGTCCCTCCTCCCCTCCCAGAGCCTCTCTGCCTGCCTGCAGGGGATCTTGTAGGTGCAACAGAGGTTTGGGATGGATCAGAAACAGAAAAATCCCATCAGCTGTGCACTGGATGCAGCAATTCCACTGAAGTCAGCGAAGGTAGTCCAGATTTTCACTGCTATAAGTGGAAACAGAAATATCTCCCATTGAATTAAAACACTGTCCAGCTGCTTGGTAACACTTATTCACTTTACATTTTGCAGATTCTGTATATAAAGCTGGTTTATGTCTTTCCTAAGTGGCAGCTGGTATAAACACAGCATCGTGGTACAGTATGAAACATGTGAGAAGTTCCCCTTGGAAGTGAAGGGAAGAGGTTATTGTAAACAGCCCAATTCACATTAAAGTGCTTGAAGTGTCACACTTGCTGCAGTGCTGAAATCTAGGCACTCCTGGTGCAGGGAAGCACCCAAAGTGTGTGGATGGACCATGGAAGTTCTTCCCTCTGTTCCTCTGCTGCTGGGATATCTGATATCCGAGGGAGGTTCTTCTCAGCCTGGGGGGATTTTTATTTCTCACCCCCATGGCAGCTGTACAGTACAAACAGCAGCAAAAACCAGAGCACCAGATTCTCTACATCCTCCTAAAATTAACTTTTCTCATGTTTCACTGGAGTAGGAAAACAAATTGGAATTTTGGCTGAGCACAACAACTTTTCGTGTTCCATGAGCTTTCAAGTGGTGATGTGTCCTGTTCATTTGCGTTAGCAAACAGGACTTGCCAGGCAGTATTTTGTATTTTTTTATTTAGGAATGGTGTTGCTGAGTTTGGAGGTTTGAGAGCAGAGAGCTGCTGCAGGAATTCCTCCTCTGTGGCTGATTCCTCAGTACCATCCCTACACTGACACAGACAGGCCTTCAAATGTCATTTCCACAGTGTTAGTTGAATTTACAAGTCCTGGAGGTATTAAACCTCTTTAGTTTTATCATCTTTTGGCAGTATTGGAAGTTGTTTTAAGTTTGGTAGGATATTTTTCTGGTTTTTGTTTTTGGTTTTTGTGTTGTTCTTTTGTTTATTTGGGGGTGTTTTTGTGAGGTTTGTTTGGGGTGTTTTTTGTTGTTGGATTTTTGGGGGTTTTGGTTGTTTATTTGGTTTTGGTTTTGTTTTTTGTTTGTTTTTTTTTTTTAAGGAGAAGATGATGTTTATTATCATGAAATTGGCTTTGTGGCTAAACTGCTGCAGCCAGTTTTGGGAGATCACAGTTTGCTGCTCTTCTTCTGAATTCAAATTAGAAGACGTGACTTGATGCTAGTGGATATGATGTGAGTAACTATCACAACATAAATATCTGTATTTTATAGATGAATTAGTCTGGTTTTCAAGAGGCTCATCATTTTTCATCCATTTTTCCTTTGAAAAAGCTGCTTTTTTCTCCTTCCAATCTCAAAACAATTTTTCTGGGGCAGAATAACACATAGATGTGTACAAAATTGCTGTTCATAAATGTCTCAACCTGGCTAAATATTTCAACATTTGCAGCTTGCCTCCTGCCATACACGCTGCTGATGGAATGGTTTCCTGAATCAGATTAAAAGATTATTTCTGAGATTTTGCTGATTTTAGAACTTGGACTTCATTACTGCTGTACACAGATCCCTCTGGTTCTGGTTGGTTTTTATGTGGGATCAGCTTGTTAAGTGCAGTTTGGAAAAGGGTAGAGATCCCCATTTCCATAACCAAAAAGAGGTTATGGTATATATTATATAAGAAATAGGAATTCATTGTTGATACACTGATTTTTACTTCATACAAAGCTAAGTTGGATAAAGCCTATGGGGAAATCTGATTTCATTCCTTTTGATCTTTTTTTATGCTGACATTGTACTTGAGTTTCAAAGCTGTAGTTTTTTGTCACTGTGATAAATAAGTAGCACACACAAAGTTCTTGTTTCTAATTTTGGGGAATTTGGGGGAAATTATCTAAACTTTTATCTAAATTCTGTGAAGGAATGACAAGGAAATAATTATTATTAATTTTTTTAAACTGCAGTATTTCTAAGATACATTGTAATTGTGCTTTTTTTGTGTTACACTACCTTTTCTCAGAATTTGTAGTTCACAGACCTGAAACCTCATTTGAATCTTAATCATTTTTAGCAGGATGTGTGAGACAAACATGGGTGTTTATGTTGAGTGACCCATGGAGCTCTCAAAGGTATAAATCACAAGAGCTGCTTAGCAGATCCTTCCCAGCTGGTGCTACAGCCATGTTTCAGTATAGCCAAAACTGCTGTTCTGTTTTTAAATTTTAAATTGCATTAAGTACAACTGTAGCATCTGCTTCCTTCACTGATTTTCAGCTTCTTGGCAAATGAAAAATCAACATTTTCTTTTCTGATTCAGTTGGTTTCCTTTAGATAGCTATTAATAGTTTGCTCTAATATTATAGAAAGACCCTTTAATGCAGATGCTGTTACTATTTATTGATGGTAGATGCTGAGGGCCATATAGCGAATATCTACTGTCTTTTTGGTGTGACTATTTCTGCAGAACAGGACAAGAAGATATTAAAAAGAATATAAAATCCACAGTTATCAGTGTGACTTGATAACTCACACCAGCCTCACTTGGAGGATCTGAAGCTGTTAATTACCTTCTTTCTTACCCCTGAATTCTTTAAAAATATTTTAACATGCTGGCTGGATTGAATGACTGTCTGAGCAGTAGCTGCTCCAAAGCAGGGACTGGAAATGCCAAGTTCAGGCAGAATTTTAGGAAGGAGTGTCAGCAGTGGTGCACACCTGGAGGTACAGTGTGAATTCAGGCTGTGAGAGTTTGGAGGTTACACTCAGGCACAAATTAATGAAATGTTGGTCGTGTTTCTGGCTGGGGAGCAAGGGAAGAACCTACAAAATCAAATCCCACATCTAAAGCCATCAACAAACGATGAGGGAGGCTGCAAGAGGAGACTGCAGAGAGGAGGGAAAGCTTTGTAGTGCTCCCAGCTCTGGTTTGTCTCAGACTTTTACAGATTGATGGGCACTTCATTTCTATCTCTGCAAATGCTCAGGGTTGGTTGAGGTCTTTCCAGCTGTGTCTCCTGCACTGCTGAAAAACAAGCTCCTGTAAGAGGCCACTGGGTTCTGGATGAACGGATTGGGTCTCTTTCATTATCAAAAATCGAAGTGTGTGTAAAAGCTGTTAGTGAGGTGATGGGTTTTTTTATTCTCAGTATGTATCTATTTTATTGTGAGATAGAAGATTAGAGACAGTGTGCAGAAGGCCAAGACCCTGAGATCTTAAATTTTCCCTGTAAAATCTGCTGTTACAGTTTCTGCACCAGCAGTGACATTTATTTTTCTAAAATACTTTTTTTATTTTCTGTCTTTTTCTTATTCTCCCATTCACAGTTCTGAAAGGTTGCAGAACTCAAATCAAACACTCTCAAGGCACTGGAATGCATTTGGTGCTTTGATACTCCCCAAAGACTTGCAATATGATGGAAGACATGAGGGAGAGATTTAGGGTAAAGTTTGCTTTGATTTCCTGAAGAAAACATTCTACTATCGCAGCTGTTAATCAGATAATCAGAATCTGGAGTTTAAGATCTGATCTAAGTGTTCTCTTTTGCCTTCTCGAAGGGTAAAAGTCTATAGGGGAGAAAGAAAACCACAAAATAAATATAATTTATATTGGAATAAATACAGCAAGTTTGCATGAATATTTAATATTCCTCCTGTGGGTCTTTTGCATGTACATTAGCACACAGCTGAACTTCTCAAATTCAAAAGTGATCTCCTTCCCTACAGTTTGATGATTGTTTTTAAGGTGCTTGTATTTCTTTCATTTAACTGAAGATCATGTGTCCCCCACTTCCAGGTTGCATAAAACTTTTATAGCACGAGCTTTTATTGGAAAAAGAGAATCAGTGAGCATTAGTATGAAGGATTTGTTACACTCTCAGATAATCCTGAACACTCCGAAGTTTTTTCATGTTTCTCTCTCCGAATACCTGCATTTTAAAATTTGCTGAAGCTGTGCTTTGCCAGGAGGTTTACTCACATTTCAGCTGAACATTAATTCTGGGAGCTGGTATGTAGAAAAGTTTCATGTGTTGAGTTTTATGGGAATTTGTTTTCTTCTTTGTGAGCACTTTTTAGGGAAGTTTGTTAATTATGGACAAGCATCATGCACTTTAACAACAGAACAGTTTTATTTTTTAGCTGCAGACCATGCGGTGAGATACTTCTGTTGTCTCTGTTTTCATCTGTTAAATGCTATCTAATCAGTCACAAATATGAAAGACAAATTCAGTTTTCATCTTGTGAAAATTCAAAATGGAATTTGAATCCACAAGTCAAATGGAAAGGTAATTTTTTAAAATTTATTTTACATCAGCATTGATCAGTGTTATTTCTTCGCAGATTCCTTGTTTGTTTTAATCACACTTTAGAACCTGCCAATATGACTTTAAGAAGATTTTTCTTTCTTTTGTAGCAAAACCTCAGCACAAACAGCAAGCCAAGAAGACAACCTCTTGGTGCAGAATGCTTTATTTTACTGCATGGAGTCATTCTTCCATTGTAAATACTTGACTCTTTAAATACTGGAAAATCTCCAAGAATTAGAGAACCTTTTTATAAAGACCACTCTTAGTACCCTACAGACCCCCCAAAAAAGCTGTAAGACATGCTAAAATCATACAGGCTGTTTCCTTTGCTTGCAGCTATTGTTTTGGCTTCAGCAGTAGGTTAATTCATCGTCATTAGCAGGGAAAAGCTCTAAAAAGCTCCAGAAGAATGGTGCTTGCTCTTGGGCATTCAGCTACAAAACAGAGATATTCAGCGCTGTGGTCGACCCTCAATTATCCCACACAATGGGGCTGGCAGGAGCTGGCTCACAAAAAGCAAAGCCACAGCCAATTCAATCCATAGGAATTGGACAAGAAATCCAAAGTTAATATATTTGCTTGCAGCAAGTTTGTAAACAGTTTTGCTTTCAGCAGCAAATTTTAAGGAAATCTGATAACATAGGTAAAGAGCAGTCTGTTATATTGAGTTTTTACCCAGCATTTCATCCTTTGTGGGGCTCTGCTGCAGGCAGAGATGTCAGGAGGAGGTGATGCCCTGATGATACACACCCTGGTTTTCATTCCATGGTTTCACTGCAGAGACTTGGTGTGAACATTAAACTTCACGTAGGGAATGCTATTTGTAAAAATTTGCTCTTTGGATATAATGGTTGTAAAGAGGACTGTTGTACTTTTCTGAAAGCGAATGGCATGGTGAAAACTACTGGAAATGCAATAAACTGTGAGGAACCAGTGTGGTTTTTACAGCAGTTCAGCCAAATTCAGCTTTTCTCCCCAGCTTTCCTCCCATTGCTGTGCCCTTTGCCTTCAGAGAAAGCATCATCTCACAGCTCCTCTCTGGTCTGTGTTTCCTTCAACCTCTGAGACATTCCAGCTTTCATTCAAGCTTCAAATCCAGAGTAAATCATGGGGAGCCTTAGGTCATAAATTTTCCAGGAGCAGGAATATCTTCCTGGAGGTGCTGAATGCTCTCTGCTTTCACTGGCATTAGCAGCTCTCAGGACTCTCTTACTCTTTTTGATTAGTTTTGTAACTTAGTAGAGTTTGGGATTGTGAAAGCTAAATATTACACTGATTTTCAGTCAGGCCTGCACCAGAATTACTGTGTATACACCAGCTTTTCTGCACAGAGAGGCAAGGTAGGGTTTATTTCAATAATCTGCTTTTTGCTGTGCTGGATTCCAGCTTTTTTAGAGAGGGATTTTCAGCTGCTCTGGAAGCTTGCAGTGATGAGGTGACACAGGCAGTTATTTGTACAGGCCCAGGAAAGGGCACAGCAGTTCAGTACAACAGAAACCAACTGCAGGGAATCCATTCCACACTGGCTGCTTGGGTTCCTAAAAGCTCCATAGAGCCCATTGCAGTTATTTTCTTTTGAAAAATCTTCTTTGTCCATACTTTCTGGAGTAGGAAGAGTATTTTTTTCTCTTCCCTACCTTCTGCAGCTCTTCTCTCACACTAACACACACAGACCTGATTCTGGATGTGAAGCTGGTACACCTCAGTAACAAGGTCCTGGTACATCCATTGCTGAATTAGTGCACAGGTATCTCAACACATCCTTGCTTCAGCCAAGGGCAGGAGGGATACCTCAGTCTGTGGTCTGCTTACAGAATCACCGTGGCCCTCCCCATGGGATTTGTTTTCTTTTCTTTCTCACCTTCTAACGTGTCAATGCGTGCCCCTGGATATTAGAAAGCTTCATTGGTCTCAACAGAGAAGATTGTGTCTAATCCTTGATTTGTATGGATATAATTTTGAAAGATGCTGTAGCATAGAATTAAGTATGTGGTGTGTTTTGGGGAATTAGCTCCTTGCTTTGGAAAGCAGTCTGGGCCTGTGATTAAATCTGCTGCTTTTGTGAACTGCCTGGTTTTGATGATATCTGATGTGATAAAGTTGTTTCACCATCTGCATATCTGATTTTATCACACTGCTGTTAGACTTCAATTTGCTGCTTCAGGAAGTAGAATTTTCCTTGAGAAGTTACTGTAAACACACAAATCCCTTTCCCTGAACTGGAACTGAAATTTTGCACTGAATGCTGGCATGACCTGCACTGAGCATCAGTGGGAACCAGAGTTCCATGTGCTGCTGACAGCTTTGAAACACAACAATGAAAGTCACTTTATCAGCTCTTTGTATTCTTTAGATTTATTTTCAGAGAATCTGTGTAACAGTTGGATGTAATTCAATAGCCAAACAGTGAACAAGAACAAACCAGTTTCAATTACTTGCTATTTGATCCTTGGAATAAACCCAGCTAGTTATAGAAGTTCTAAATCATTAAGTAAATAAGATGCTGAAATAGGAATTTGTGCCCATCATCTGGAGATGAAGTCCAGCTAGGTTATGACAACACTGCTCTTCAGGAGTTCAGAACCTGAATAGATTTATACCTTCATCTTCTGGTTTTTAACATGAAATAGTCATATATTTTTTACAGCATACAGTGTACTGCAATGAAATAACAAGTATTATTAATCAGCATTAATCTTTCAATCCAGCTGTGTGTGAAAGGTTCACACACAGGTCCAACCTGCTCTCAGAATACTGAATTAATTCCTCAGGGGGGTCTGGAAACCCACTGGTGTTCCAAGGTGACACAAGACATTTGTTAAGCACAGTTGGAGGATATTTCCAAGAAAACCAAACACAGTTCATGGCACCATAGTTTAAATTCTGCTTTTGATTGATTGTCAAGTTAAGACTAGCATGTCCTTTTTGTTTGTTCCAGTCCATGCAATCTAAAAGATTTATGGATAAAATCTGGAGTGTCAGTCTCACAAAGTGAGAAGCTGCAGGTTTTATCACAGAATAAGGCAATTTGACCATTTTTTAACACCTTGGCAAGAGTTTATGACAAGAATAGACAAAAAAGAAATACAGAGGAAATTTTCCCATCAGACTAAACCAAGGTGAAATATAGAATTTCCAAAGTGCAGAAGGCTGAGGTTATTTTTTTTTTCCTCTTGAAGATAAAATTTCAAAAGCTCTGGAAGGTGGTTTTCAGAAGTTTGGCAGATGCCTCAGTGTTTCAGAACAGTTGTTAGTGTTTTTCCTGGCCAGTTCTCCTCCCATCAGAGTGGGTATTCAGAGGATGCAGTTTTATGTTACAGCTGGACTCATGAACTGTGGGCAGTGACCAAAAAGGGAGGGTTTGTTTTCCTCTCCAAAGCTTTTCCTTCCCTCTCCAGTGTGTCAGTGGTATTGCTACTCTGACCCCACAGTGAACTGATTCAGAGAATGAAGGCTGTAGAAAACTAACACTAAAACCAAGGAAAATAATGGCTTTTTACTGATGTAGTGCTCTGATCCATCCTGGGGTCAGGCATGTGCCAGTGCTGTGACTGGGGTATGCAGCCACAGGCAGGATGAGTGGGAGAGCTCTTCAATTAATGTAGATGTAGTATAAATGTAGATTTCTAGCAGTTTCATCAGGTTAAATATTATTTCTGGATCATCTCTACTGGTGCTGATAAGAAGGGTTTTGTTCTCTCTGCTTGGTGCCCTGTTTTCTTACGTCCTCCTTTGTGCTAGCACTGCTGATTTAGGGTTTGTTGGATCAGGAAATTCAGCTGAAGACTAAGCTAACAACAACAACAAAGAGAATTTCAGCTTCACAAAAGTTATTCTTACATAGCAAGGGACAAGGTAGTGTCAGCAGTGTCAGTGTGACAGCAGCAAAAGTAAATTTCCTAAGTCAGTTTTGATGTTGCACTGTAAGTATTAATGTAGGAAACATTTATTTGCCAATTCATTGACTCTCAGCTGCTGTGCTGTTCAGATTTAAAGACCTTCTTGAAGGATAAGATCCTGAAATCATGTGTGGCATCCTCAGTCTCTGTTTTGCCCATGTGATTCTCTCTGGTGTCTGTGCTGAGATGGACAGTGAGCCATAGAGCTGCTGGATTTAGGAGAGATGGTGTATGCAGTGTGGGATGGTCTGCTGCAAAATCATCATCTGTGTTAGCATCAGTGCCTTGTGGATGTTTTCTCTTAAATGTTTCAGATCTGTTCTGTCTGGTTCCATGGAAGGCTCTGTGTCAGTGGAACACTCCTTTTCTGGGATGTTTGGGAGGGATGCTCTTGGCAGCTGAGCACTGCTGATTGCATGGAGCTCCATCTCTGAGGTGAAGTGCATTTCTGATCCCTGAGGGACCTGGCAGCTCTGAGGAAATGCCATTCTGGCCTCTCCAGACACTTTTCACAAGTTCTGATGGGCTCAAGACTTCCTTTTGAAGTTTTTGTTTCTTTCAGAGATGAGATTCAATGCAATGCCCTCTGGCCTGGCTTTTCTCCCTGCTGCTGTTTTCCTTTGGGATTACTGTTTGGTCATTGTTTGGTTCAGGCCATACTCAATTGCCCTTGTAATTAATGTGCAGCTAATAACCATGTACTGAGTAATCACTGCTGCTCTGCTTTTCTGGGCTTGTTTTGACTCTTTCAGCTCCCACTGACTCGTGTGGGGAGATTTTTACGTTCAACACCTCTGAACTGGAGTATTTCAGTTCTGGACAATCTGCTGATGAGTTAAGACATTAGGTGATAGGATTGTTCTGACTATGAGTCCCTAGAATCAAGTGTCTGGATGAAAATGAGTCACCTCAGGATCCCTTTGGGGACAGTGAGGTTCTGTCATTGTGCTCCTGGAGCTTCTCTTATGCTGTGTGCTTCACCCTCAAGTTTGGGCAGATGCCTGTAAGAAAAGTGGAAATAGGTCATCTGTCGAGTTTTGATTCAATTTCTGATTTAATTAATTTGGACCGTTGATGTAAGTGTCTTTATTTGGTTTTAAATCCGTGTTTATCTGTGGAAATGGAAGTTGCCAGACATAAGAGTTTGTGGAGCTCCCTCAGGCTGGCATCCAGAGGAGCACCTTTAAAATGTAGATGCTGAGATGCATGTGACAAATGTACACTCTTCATTTAAGAACTTCAGATGTACAGGAATATTAATATTACCACTGTAACATGCTTACAGGCTCAGCTTACAGGCTCGGCACTGTCATTTGACTGACAGCAGTTCTAAAGTTGTTTTTTTCTTCATGCCCCAGGGTGTGTTCTGCAGTTCCTGTGTCTCTGCTGGAAGCAGGCACAAGCTCCTGCCTTCACTTTGCACCTTGTGTTTGACAAGTTCAGTCTCCTCTTTGCCTGGATACTTCATCTTGTGCAAAAAGAAAGAACCAGCTTACCTCCTGTAATCCACATTCTGGCTTATTTCACAGCTGTATTTACAACAAGTTTAAAGCTTCAAAGACCCATTTGTATAGTTCTTGGCTGTCACAAATGAAGAGATGAACTTAATAGTTACTCCCTTTTCTCTACTTAAAGCTCTTACTTTCCAAAAACCTTTTATTGTAGGTACCCCTGGGTAGCAAATCCACAGTACTCAGGTAGTGTTTAAAACAAATTGCATTTCACTTGTCCAAGCTTGATTAGAATTTAAGTGTCTTTGGCAGAAATAAAAGATCAGTGAAAGTTCATACTTAATATATGTATAAGGAATATAAAATGGAAAAAGAATCAACGCTTAGGAATTGTAGGGTTCAGTTTAAGAACTTGAACTTTCCGTGATTCTTCTCAATTACTTCATTTCCATAGTAACATCACCATTATTGATAAAGTGCCAGCTCCAGTATAATACTCTAAATTTGGAAAAATGTTTTAAGTACTCTGCAGGTAAGTGTTTAACTGTTTAAGTGTTGCAGCTTGGGGGAGAAGAGAAGGTCATGGAATATGAAGCAAGAACCAGACTCACCTTTTGGGCTGTGGCACCTGGGAGATTCTGGTTCACACTGCACTTCCAACACAAAGCACCTGCTGAATTTCCAGCACTTTTCCTTCTCTGTGCTTGAAATTGCTGAAGGTTAGGCATCATTTCAGGTGAATGTGTGAGGTCTGCTTTGTTCCTCAGCAGCTGCTGGGTTTGACATTTTGTTAACTGACTGGATTTTTTATTCCCTCTTTTTCTCCTAGGTGTTCACCTCCCATGGGCCTACTGTGATCATGCCAACCTGGTTCTGCTCTCGAGAATGGTTTTTTCACGTGGGAAGATTTGATGAGGGTGGAAAGGTGAGTGGTTCAGGGGATCTGTAGTCCAGGAGCCATCCCTTTGTTTAACAGCTTCTAGCTGTTATTAAGGAATATTAGGAAAGGGGTGTAGATGAAAAAAAAGCTCTAAAAAAACCTGTGTCATACAATTAAAAAAAAAAACCCAAAACTACCGTTTCCAACCAACTAAAGTTGTTTGGGAATAACTCTGGTGATGGAAGGACCTACTTGAGATTGGCATTGTAACACATCTATTGGACGTGTCAGCAAACCTGGAAAAATTAAAGGTTTCAGACATCCAAGCTCCTCTTTGGTCCCTGGAATAGATGGTAAGAACAGGTGAGCCCTTAGTTTTGTTATGAGCAAGGTGAGGTGGGTTGCTGGAAGAAGCTGGGAGGGAAGAAAGGTGCAGAATGGCAGAGGGATAAAAGTACCTTCACCTGAGGGGGAAGATTTATATCCCTGAGAGGAAAAAAGAAGGGCTGTAAAACTATTACCACAAAATCTCATTTATCCACCTGTCCTCTTAGTTCTTGTGCTTGTCGTTGCAAGATTTTAAGTAGCTTCTCTCCAAGGATCAGGGCTGAGAGGTCACAAATTCCATACCTGTGGTCTCAGAAGTGTTCCTTCCCTGACAGTTAGGTGTTCTTCGTCTCTATGAATTTCCTGCATTACTTCAATTTGACTGCTTTAAGCTCATCAGCATGTTTATGGAATAAAATCCATGGGTGTCTGTTAGCACTGTTTATTGTGGTAGTTGAAATATGTTGGCAAATAGATCTAATTTAAACACATTTGGATCCATTTTGTGTGCTTTGGTTCTGAGAGGTTTTGCTTCCCGTGGTTTTGGTGAGATTTTAGGGCTAAAATGGGTGGTTCTGATTTTTTTAAGCTTTCATTTATTAGTACTCAAAAAAAATCTGCAAAGGCTATTTCCTATTTAATTATTTAAACTACAACAGATGATGATGATTATTATTTTTATAGCTTTTAAATGAAGCCCTTCAGTGCCATGCAGTGTGTGTATATATACACATGTGTGTGTATGTATGACAATATACAAATATTATTCTTTGGGCTGCCAAAAAATTATAATTATAAGGAGACAGCAGACAGAGAACTGAATTGTTTAGAGCAGTGCAAAGATTTGCCCTTAATTACATGGTGAGTGAGTGGAAGAGCTGGGAATGTTGCCTTGCTCCCAATACAATCTACATTTGTTGACCCATGCTCTTGATTTCTTTTTTATTATTATTTCTTATCATTGTATTTTCACTCTCTGAAGGATGTTTGACTTCTCGAGCGTTGTTAGTGAGCTCCAGACAGAAAGCAAGTAAGTTAAAGCAGAGCAACAATAGAACAGCAAGCCTAATGACAAAGTTCAAGAGGTTAAGTTAAATAGACTATTGTTCTGTGCTTTTTGCTTTTCATTTTGATTTTTTTTTCTCCTTGTTTTGTTTTTATGAGTTGGGTTTTCTCTGTTTTGCTCTCTCTGTGTAATTGTGTAGGAACTATGCCACTGGTTATTCAGCTGTAGAACGCTGACAATCTTAATCCTGATGATTTTGCAGCCACAATGCATGATATGTCCTTCTGGTTTGAAGAATTACCAGTGATAATTTGAACTTATTGTTTGTCCCTATTGTGAGGTGTCCAACATGTCCAAGCTCCGACTCTGGCTGATGCAGAGGACCTTCAGAAAAATACCCTGTGAGCAGGACAGCTCTGAACAAAGCAGTGAAGTCAAACCTTTGTCTTCTGAGAGTTTAGAGGACACAAAATTGAGTCTTAAATCTTGAGCATTTAGTGTTACAAAGTATTTAGCATTGCTCTAACTGGTTCATTTTCTTTTGAAAATATTCACTTTAAGGCAAAGGAGGTTTTTTTGTGTTGCAGCAGAGCTGAGAATACTCTGAGGGGTCTCATCCCTCTAAGTTCTGACCTGTGCCAGGATCTGCATTAATCTGATCACTTCCATCTCCATTTTTGAGTTAGTGTTTATTAATGAGGCTTGCCAGTGTCACATTGCTGGAAGTAAACACAGGAACAGGCCAACAAATCTCCATATTTTGGCCTTCTCTGTTTGCTAAACTGTTTCTTGCCAAAAAGCTGCATTTCTCATTTGAAATTAAATCCAAACACCTGTTATTCGTATTTCAGTGCTTAGGAAAAAATGGAGGGTAATTCTTCCACTGGAGAAATTGTGATTTGATGTTTATGGCAACAGAGTGGGTGGACTGATCAAATACAAATAGATGTACTATGGTGTAATCCTTGTTTTTTAATTCCAGGTAGATATGTGTGGCTCTCTCCAGTCATTCATTAGGTGAAACAGGTTTTTTCCATTTTTTTTAAATTAAGTTCCTTCTTATCAAGATCTGCAGTTGTTGGAAGTGTATTCCTTTTAGGTCCAAACAAAATAATATCTTCATAAATGGTCTCTAAGAACCTGACAGGTTTGTTTTTAATATATATTAATTAACTAAAATGGTAGAGGTTTTATTTATACGGTCTTTGATAAATGATAATTAAAGCAGGAGCACTGAGAAGATTTTAGCAAGCTCTGATGGTGGTCTCAGGCTGAGATAATACAATGGAAGTGGTCACAAGCCTATAAAGTAACATTTCAAACAGTATCCCCTGTTGGAAGAAGAGTCACACGATGAACCATATTTTTGGCTTACTTTTTTTAGGAAACTAAAAGAAAATAATCTTATAAGCAATTTTGGATAAAGAGTGCAGTACTTCCTTATTGAAAAAAGTAGCAGCACTTCCTAAACCCTTCAGAACTCCCATTTGACACTTGGTGTGTGACATTACCACGGGTGGCTTTGCTGCTGGAGTTTTTGGTGTCTCCTAAAAAGTAGCACCATTGTTAAAAAGTAATAACCGTGTCCAAAAGCATCACAAAAAAATTGTGCTGAGGAGAAAAATGCCCGTGTTCTGGCCTAATGTGAAAAGCAGATTTTGAAGCTGTATAATCTGTTAGAGTGGGGAACTCCCCAGTCGTGTGCAGTGGGAGATGAGGTGCCTGTTATTAGTGAAGAAAAGTTATTTTTTCATGTGTCTGACAGAAATGCTGAGTACAAGGAGAGCTGTATAAATGAGCATTGCCACCCTGCAGGCTCCACTCCACGCAAGGGTGGAAAATTGCAGTCTTGGCTCTCTCCAGGCAGAATTATTCTCTACATCACAACTGTTACGTGCCAAACTTGTCTCTTTCTCTAGAATTTTACTACAACTTGGTTCCAAATTTCCTGTCACCCCTGTGTTTATCCTTCCTTTTTAAGTGTATGAAAACTGAAAATGGAGTGACAGCCTTAAAGTTCTGAGCTAATCTCAAAGTGTAAACAGGGGGAAATTATTCTTAATGAGCCCCAGATGGAATCGTGCATTGTACAGCACCAGCCCTTCTGAATACAAACTCTGAACAAAGTGTCTGCAGCTCAGTTTCATTCTATTTTTGTGATAAAAGGTCACAAAAAACACAAACTGAGGAGGTGTCAAAATATCCTTTTGAGCACAGGAGACTGTAGGCCATGTGTAAAGCTCTGAGGTAAATGTAGCTGTTAGGCTCTCACTGATGCAATTTTCCACGTTTCCCTGCCAGAGCACACAAATGTCATTCCATTCAGAAAGGCAAGGGGTTGTAATGGTGCCTGAGAGGTAAAAGCCTAAGTAGGAATTTGGTTTTTTGGAACGTGAATTAAAATACTGTCAGTCTGTCAAAGAACCTATCAAGATGCTGTGGGGAAAACTGGGATAAAATACAGGCACTACTGGATTTTTTTTTTTGTATGTTTTTGGCTTGTTATAGTTAAGGCTGAACAGAGATCCATAGTTGATCTAAAAAGCAGAGAAAAAGTGGTGGAGCCAGTGATTAATTATACTTTATAAGCTATTTGAAAATTCACCCCATACTCCATGTCTAATTATATTTTCTGCTGGTCTGTTATTAAATATAATTTACAATTTACCACCTCCCTTCCATTTGACTTCCCCATCATCTTTGTTTAACTGCATTTCTCTGTGCCAAGACATTTGGATGACAGCAACCTTTTAGAGTTTCCTTTAACCTGTTATTTCCTAAAGAATGAAATAAATCCTAGTGGGCTCCTGGTCCTATAATCAAGGCAATATGATGGAAAGGCATGATTTGGATGAGAGCCAAGAAATGAAGTGACAGATCTGCAGAAAGAGAGACTTAAGAATATCTTGGATAATCCTGTAGAAAAGCTATTAACAGCTGTTTAATTCTTGCCAATCACTAATTTTAGGTTTCTCTGAGGAATTAAAGCTATTTTTTCTGTCCAGTAATTACCCTGATGGTGCTGACTGGTTTCTAAAATGTGTACCAAGTTGCAGCCCAGTTTTCCTTGATGCCCCTGACCAAAAGGGAGGACCAAGCCTTTCCAAACCTGAAGGCTTTTTCCTGTGTGGATTGATGGATTTCTCCTGTCTTGTTTGTCATTGCTGCTTATTACAAGTGCATTTATTAACGAAATAATGGTAGATCTCCCATTTTCACCAGTCAGACTTCTCTGCACAGGCTAAATCTCCACTGGTTGTGCTCACAAGGATCTGCCACGTCTGCCAGAGTGTCTGTGAGCTGGGACAGGGCAGGGTGTCAGATGGGACTGAGACAAGGCTGCATAGAGATGGATGAGGAAGCTGGGACAGATTGATTCTATGGCAGAATCACTCTCATCTGTTTGCTTTAGCAGTAAAAGGCAGCTTTTATATTGTGTATGTGCCTCCACAGCCCCGGGGTGGTTTCTGTCCAAGTGGGCAAATGGAAGGATTGCTGTCAGCCCCAAGTGCTGCTGTTGCTCATCCCAGCAAGACCTCACCAGGTATTCATGGTTACAGCATTGCACAGGGCATCCCCTGCATTAAAACTCCTCCAAAAATTACTGATGGTCCCTGTGGGAACATAATAAACCCCTCAGGGAACCCCCCAGGCTTCGCCCTGGAAAGATCCCTGCTTATTGTAAAAGCGACCCCTGATGCCTGGAAAGAATGATGTCTGAACTCCAATGGTTTCAGAAGGATAATTAATTACTTTATTATGCTATATTATACTATAATTATATTACACTAATAAGAACTATCACTTACTAACTCACTAATAAGAAAAACTTGTGACTCTGCTGGGAGTTTTGACACAGTTGTGGATCCAATTGGTCAATGACTCTAAAACACTATTACCAGAATCTAATTAAGTAATCATCTTGGCTAAAAAATCTCTATACCACATTCCACATTGGCACAAACAGGGAATGAGATAAGAATTGTTTTGATTCTCTTTTCTCTGCTTCTCTCACAGTTTCTCTCAGGAGAAATGTGTGTCTCTCTCTGTTCAGAGGGCATGTGAATACCACACCTGCTGATGCTCCTCATCATTACTGGTGGTGGAGGTGCAAGAGTTGTAGCCAGAATTGCTTGTTTTGGGATGCTTGAACCTCTTTGGAAGATGTTGAGGTGGCTGCAGCTAAAACACAGTTCACTGCCAGGAGTGAGAACAGTGATGGCAAGAGAAGGATCAGAGATAATTTAGTTTGGTCTCTGAACAAGGAGATACTTAAACTCAAGCTAGAGTTCTGCTTGACACCCCATGGTCTATAAAAAATCAGTTCCCTCATCTGTGCACTCATCAGCACAGCAAAGAGTTCCTGCCCAACGTACTGGGTCAGCAGAAACCCTTCCCCTGTTAAAAAGTGAACTATGATTTTGCATGTGGCTGGTTAGAGCAGAGCAGGGGCAGGCTGTGCTTTTTTCTGGGAGCTGTAATTAGTTTATGCCTTTTTGCAGCAGAGGATGTGGAGTTGGGTTTTGCCTATAATATGGAAAATTCTGTATGTAGTCCAGTAACATGTAAACTGTGCAATTTAATTGTATTTATTATTGCTGAAAGCTATTGATGTGGTAGCCTGTTGCTGAAATGCTGGGTTAGTAATTGATACTTTTAGCCATGGATATTAATTTTCAAAAAATACATTAAAATATCCCTTTAGCGGTTAAACAGCTTTTTTTTCAGAACTGTGCTGTTTCAAAGATTCCTGGTGTTTAAAATGCCATCTGGATCCAATAATAGATCTCAGCTGGGAAGGAACTCTTGTATTGCAGCAAACTTACACGCTCAGGAGCCCTAGGAAGTCCCATCCCTGCAGGATCCATAACACAGGCAACATCTTTCCTCTGAAAAATGCGTGGCAGTGCTGCTCCTTTGTAATGTGAGAGGCCACTGCTGAGCAGTGCAAGGCACCTGCTCCTTCCTAGGCCTGAGTGCAATTTATTCCAGAGAATTTCTGCCAGTTAAAGGAAAGTAAAAGAGCCCTTGGAACCAAACAGCGTTTTTTGAAAGGTCCTTTTACTTCTGCAATAATTCATCTTAAATATACATATTAACAGTTGTCTTGAGTAATGTAAATGCTTATCCAAAAGAGAAAAAATTGCTGAGATGTATGTGATTTAATCATAGATCTCAATCAAACTCTGGCTCCTGCAGCAAGCTGGTATCTGCTGCACTTGTGCCCTGAGACATGGTCTGCTGTGTGAGCAGAAAGGAGAAAAAGGTTTGAACTTTTCTGCTGGCTCAGTATTTCCCTTAAAGTCCACAATAAGGAAAATATAGAAAGGGCTACAAGATAAATGGAAAGAAATTGATTTTGTGTTTTTCTTGTATTCCTGGTGACTGCGGTTGCTGGCTGCCACTCCAGATTTCTTTTGTGACTTTCAACGTAGGTTCACATAAAGCATAAATTGTATGAGCTTGTCTAAAAGTTTTCTTCTGCATTGCGGCTCTTAAACCAGAAGTCAGACAAATGTCTACAAAGAACACCAATAGCTGCACATTTAATTCAGAATGTGGGAGCCTGGCCCAAACCAGTGTCACACATGGACCAGAGTGAGGGCAGGAGCTGCAGAGTCCAGAGCTTGGTTGTATTCTCATTTCTCCCAAGATACAAATGTTCAGCTGAGTGCTTTGGAGTTGTTTTCCAGGGTTCAGCGAGTTTTTGTCTCATTTCTTTTTCACTCCCACACCCCTCTGGCTACTCAGCCTGGTGGGGATGAGAAATAGTCACTGAACTGTATTGCTCTCATAACTAGAGGGCCAGTCCAGCACTTTAATTAGAGAATCTCATTTTCTTAATTATGGAAGAAACTCAGAAGCTGTAGTAATAGGGAAAAATTTCAATTAATTTTTTTTTAACTTGTACTCTTATTATTTTTCTGTGTTGAAATAGAATGATTCAAATTGAGGTTGAGATTCATGACCTGGTTATTCATGTGTATGATACTGTCTACAGAAACAAATGTATTTCAATCTCTTCCTTTAAAATTTTGTCATCTTACCTTTCAGCTTTTTGTTGTTGCTACGCTTAAATGTTTTCTTTGACCCACCTGGTTTTATAAAAGGGAGCTTTTTAGTCTGGTAGAAACCATGTGACCCTTTAAACACTGTATTGCAGGGGTATTTAAACATGATAGAATGAAATGTTCTAGTATTTCAAGAAGTTGTAGCTTTGCAAAATATAAATAAACACTACCTTTTTTTACCTTCTGTGGAGGACCTTAAAGCTGGGTTTGTGCTTTCATATGCCACAAAATGGAAATTTTTAAGTGGAAAATGTTGAAATGATGGTGAAATCGCTCATTTTTCCTAGAGCCTGCTAGATCCACTATTGCATGAGCTTTTATCCTGTCATGTTTTCAGCAGCAGTGGATGCAATCCCATAAGGTTGAATGTACCATGGAAGTTTCAAAAAAATAAAAATTATTTTCAGATGTTGCCTCATTCTGAGGCTGCCATTATTGCAGTTTTATTGAAGTCTGTCATTATGGGGCCTGAGTCACCTTTCCTAAGTAGAGCCCAGTATTTGTATGACAGCCAGAGAAAGGAGGAGAATTCCAGTAAAATGAGAAAAAAACCCTTCTCAAATCACTGATCCTTTGCAGTACAAACTGTTTGGTTCCATGGAACTTTAGGCTGCACAAACTTTTTAGCAGCTGGGTTTCTCTTTCTTTTGGATTCACCTGCACCAAGCTTGAGATCCCTGTGGAAATGAGATGATGTTGATTTTTCCAGCTCTGTCCTTGCAGTCAGCTGCACTTCATTTATAAATAGTTCAGCAGCATTAGCTGCATTTATTTCATGACCCATTAGAGAAGTTCATTGGGGCATACACAAATATTAGTATAGAATCAGAGATGGGCTTGGGTTGGAACTTAAAGATCTTCTTCTTTCACCTCCAGGACACTTTCAGGTTGCTCCAAGCCCCATCCAACTTGACCTTGGACACTTCCAGGGATGGGGACTCCACACCCTCCCTGGGCAAGAGAAAAGTTGTATTTATGAGTAACAATTCTGTTGAACCGTAATTCATTTGGCAGAAAAATAAAACCTCTTCAGATGTAGCTGAATACTGATCTAATAACTCTTTTCTGTTGCAGGGTGTCCCAGAGGATTTGTTGTTTTTTTATGAACATCTCCAGAAGGGTGGTGGAGTCTTTCGAGTGAACCAGTGCCTCCTGCTCTACCGGTACCACCCCCAGGCTGCCACTCACTCTGTCCTAGAGTAAGCTGTGGTTTCTAGGAGAATTTAAAAGTTGATTTTATCTTGGATCATCGGCAGAAAAGATGGTGAAACTGCATTGGGGTTTTTTATTAGGATTTTTAATATGTAAAGATTTCATTCTCATGTTGTTTGACGTAGGAAGCATAATGTAAAGAATATTTTTGAAATGTTACGGCTTAATTTCAAAATCAACTGCCTCAATATTTAAAAAGTAAACAGAAACTTGTAATACCAACAAAAACAGACTAAAACCAAACCTTTAATCTGATAATGTGCTGCATTTACATTTATTATTTTCTTATTTTAAAGGGTCTAAACCACCTAAATCAGATAATGAGATTTGAAAAATCCCCGAGGATGTTTAGGAGTAATTATCTCAGGTGCTTCCTTCTAAGCTGTTTTTGTTGCCTGCTGCATTTCCTGGGCTGCTCAGCCCCTAAAGGAGGTGTTAAATTGCTGATTCCTCTACGTGCTGCAAGCTGAGCCAAAGCTGTTCCCTTCTCTTGTGCATTGACATTAATAAAAAATTACATGGGTTGTACTGTCCTTTAGGAATCCCATGCCAGAGTCACAGTGGTAATTAAGTAAACTGTTTTCTTACTGATTAATGATTAAGTACATCTTTCAGTCAGCCCTGTTTTTATGGCTTTGTAGGACTGACCAGTAGAAATGAACATTTTTGTGTAAATTTTTGTCCATGCCTGTATTGTTGTATTGCTGCACACAGTGCAAAACAAATAAGTCCCATAAATAGCACACTCATGGTTAATGTCACTACAGATCTTTATAAGTGTGAATATCAATATAAAATCATTTAACTATGAAAAGGTCATTCAAGCAAATAGCACATATGATTTTGATTTTGCAAACAAGCACGAGATAAATTATTTTCCTTTTTATTCATGTTGAAATGTAAAGTTTTTTGGTTCATTTTCCCTCTTTTCCTGTGTGATCCTTTTGGCAGTTAGTGGCCCACTTTTCAGCCACACATGATGGGACACTAAAAACTCTTGGAAGCCTTTTGCTTCTGTCTGTGGGAAAGCATCTAATTCTTGGAAATTAATTTGTTTTGAATTTACTGCAAGCTGTTGCTTATTCAGATCTCCAAGGCTGTGTGGCACAAGCACCCTGAATTACAGCATCCTGGGGGAATGTGGAGATGCTGGGAGCTCTTTCAGATGTGCAGGGTGTGTGTCCAAATTGGCACCTCTCTTGTCTCATTCTAAGAAATCAGGAGAGCTGCTCTTCCTCTTGGCTTCCTGCTGGTACTACTGGGGATGATATTTGGTGTGGCTTTCCAAACACGAGGTTGTGCAACAGCTCTTTGTGCTGGCTCAGCCCCTTGTTTGTTGCCCGAGTTCTGAAGGGTTGCCCAGTGTTTGTGTCTGGAGACCAAAGCTGAGCAAAAACTGATTAATGGACTCATCACAAAGGTTTAAGTTTATCATTTATAATTTCAGTTGGGTCTTGCCTAATTTGCCTCTTGGTCATTCCATCTTATTTAATGCATGTTCTGGCTTTTCTAGAAGGCCTTTCCTTTATATGGTGTGTTTTGTTGAGCAGTTTTCTGTGGTGTTTTGCTTTTTGCCATTGGCCCAGGTCATCTTTAAATTTTGCATTAGCCTAGACCTGGATTTGGAAGTATTAACTCACCAGCCAAATTAATATCTTGTCTGAGATCAAAATTATGTTTGTAGGAAAGTTGGGTTTTTTTAAACACTCTATGTGTGGTTTCAGTCTTAAAAACCATAGCAGGACATTTTTACAGAAAGGTTCATCATTCATTCTTTCCAGCAAAGACAACAGTCACTCATAGCCTGTGATGATTTCAGTTTATGTGGGTGTCTTTCAGAAACTTCCAGGGAGAAAGAAACCTCACTGCATTTTCAGACTTCCTAAAATATATATAAAACTGCTTGGCAAATTGACATTTGGTTCTTTTATTTTTTAGTTAGTAAGTATAATTGTAAACATTCATGTGCTTTAGGTCATTTCCTATGATTAGTATCATTCTGGAACACATATCTGGAGCTGAAAATATCTATGAAGCAGGAAACTAAGTCTTATTTGCATTCTCCCTTACCCTGGAGGCATCAGTCTGCATTATTAAATGTTTTGGGCGTGTGACAGAATCTGCACGAAGATCAGTGTCTGTATTTAGATTTCAATTGGTGCATGCAGAAATATGAATGTTCTCATTGTCATTTCATCCAAAGTCTGTGATGGATACCTGCTGGATTTTGAGAAATTTCTCTTCAGCTAGGAATTCACAACACAAAATCCCACTTTTCATCTCTCTTGGATCTAAATCACTTTATTTGGTGTTGTACCCTAGTGTTGTGTGTGCTCAGTGCTGCACAGCCACATTTAAATTGATGTGAGACCATAGCAGAGCTGGCTTTAGAGTGAGGAATACTGGAGTAAGAAAATCTACTGTATGATAAAAACATGTTAAAAATTCATAGATTTTTATCTTGCCAAAGGGGAGAGAAAGGAACTGTATATACAACAATACCTCACTGTGAGATGAAAGTGAGCTTGCAGTGAGGTGAGCAATAAAAAATTGCACTTGTCTTTAGGTAGTGCTGCTCATGAAGACAGGTGGTTGGGGCATGCAGCTGATCCTTGGTGCAGTTTACAAGCTTTTAGTCAAGACAAATTTAATACATGTGGAAAATAAGGTTTGTATCTTTTGTCTAAGATCTGGGCAGGAAAGGTGAAGTGCACCTTCAGTAATTTCAGATCCCCTGTGCTCAGAACGAGTGTGATACTGCTCTGCAGAAATAAGCAGAATTACATAATCTATTGAAAACATCTGGTTTCAGTCACTGGAAGCTCCCAGTGTCATCTGAGTGAAGAGGAACAGGCATTAGTGTGAAAAACACATTTGGCTGTTTCAGAGGTGCTCTGAGGCCAGGTCTTGGATCTGTGGTGAGCACAGGAATGCCTCCTTCATTTCCTGCACAAACACACACGGCCAAAAACAGGCAGGAGAGAGGAACAGCCGAACATACTCCTGTAGAGCTGAAATTCTGATGAGGTCAACTGCATTTTTATCTTCTATGCTTG
The DNA here is from genome assembly GCF_048771995.1 of Taeniopygia guttata. Classification (NCBI taxonomy): domain Eukaryota; kingdom Metazoa; phylum Chordata; class Aves; order Passeriformes; family Estrildidae; genus Taeniopygia; species Taeniopygia guttata. The sequence continues at coordinate 6,743,165 of NC_133043.1, forward strand.
CATTTGGCACTTCAATTAAACATGGAAACTAATGACCTCATTAGATTCTTGAGAAGTAAATGCCATTAACATTGATAGTCTCTGTCTCTCTTAATAAGCCTTTCATGAAAAATAGGCCACAATGCAAACCATGCCTCAGCTAATGACCCGTGACCTGAAGATGAACTCAGACATTAATAGAACCTATTAACAGTGTAAATGTAATAACTCAGTGGGACGATATAGTCCAGCAATTAATAAGTTCACATGAAGTTCAACAGAACAACAACGGCAAAAAAAAAAAAAAATCAGTTTATTCACCAGTATGGCCAAGGTTCAAACAGGATTTATTTCCGAATTTCCTGTGGATGGTAAGGGCCTTGAATTCTGCATGCAACACTGGCTGTAAGGGATCTGCTTTTTCAGCTCTCACTGTGATTATGAAGTTCTCTGTTCCTGCATCTCTGCTTTATCGATCAGGTGAGGTTCACCTCTCATCCAGAGCTCTCTTCCCCTCTTTTATTGATGGCACATCAATAAAAAGCCTGGAAGAAGCTGTTCACTTGGGCAGCTCCTCTTCCTGCCTGGTGTTACCTGAGCATCATGCAGGGCCAGCACAGGGAGAAGAGGTCAGATTTATGGATCTATAATATTTCTGTGGATGGCAATCCGTGCCTAAAATTCCAGGACTGTTCAGGATATTGGGCTTGGATTTCTGCATTGCTCAAGTGCTTGTACATCTGTCTTTGCTCTGTGGATTCACTTATGTGGCCTCACTGGGGGAAGGAAGGGAAAGGCAGTGCAACAATATGGCGAGGTTTGACTGAGCTCAGACATTAAATCATGTTGCTGTTATTGTCACATTATCTTTCATTTCAAAATAGGAGCAGAGCAGATGTTTCTTGACTCCTGTATTCAGTCAGTAGGTCACCACACATATTTAACAGAGCTCCATTGTTGCATTACTTGGGTGGATGGTCTGGTAATAACTTCTTGGGGCTGAGGAACACACGGTGTAGTCATTCTCACCCTCTGCATGAATACCCTCGTTTCACTCCTGCAGAATTTTGGCTCTTCTTCTTCCTCCCAGTCTCCATAACTGATGAGCATTGAGGGGCCATGGCAAGTGAGATCGTAGGAAAATTATGTAAGCCTCAAGAATGACATTTCGAGTGGAAATACTCCTAACATTTCTTTTACAAAGTTGTGACAACAAAATGAAAGGAATGGGGGAAATAATGTGTTTCAAGATTTGGGGTCAAGAAAGAGCGTTAGGATATGGGAACAAATTTGTACAGTGAGAAGAATTTTGTCCCACCTTCTGGCTGAGGAAAATCTTGTGAACTGAACACAGGCTTGGACACGGTACTAAGGGCTGCTGCAAATTGCTTACTCTAATCTTTTCTGAGATGGGTAGGAAAAGCTGTCTTGATTTGGAGTGATGCAGAACAATAATACCTCCTAGGTCTTGCTGGTAGGTGTGAATATGTAATAATGCATAATCTGAAAATAGCTGTGAGAATCATCTCTGAGTAGTGGTTTCTACAACTTCGAGATCGTTTCAGGCATTTTCTTTAATTACCCTTTGCACGTTGCTGCAGCTCCTGCCTGCTGCACCTGCACTGGCTGCTGAAGGATGGGAAAATGGCATCCCCTTATCCCTCGAGGCAGGAATCCCAGTTATCTCTTCTGGAAACATCAAAAAAATGTGGCAACTTAGGTGAACCAGAAACCTGAAGGGAATAACCGAAACTCTCTCCTTTGACACCTGTAAGCTCCCTTTTGCCTCAGCGTGTGGGATTGTTTGTGCAGAGTGAGTTCTCACAAAGATGAAGCCTGTGAGTGTCACTCTAAAGCTCAATCCCAAATTCTCCCCTCGCTTCTGTGTTTATCTGATATCACACCTTGTGCTGTTAGAAGTATTTCAGGGTTAACTCAAGACTTCAGAGTGATAGATTTAATTTTTTCATTGAAAACACACAATATGGAGCTTTGAGATTCAAATGCTTTTCTGTGGGCATTGTCATGAGAATGCCTCATAGTGATGCAAGCAAAAAAAAAATCCCAATTCTGGGTATATTGGCTTTGTTTTTACAACCCACAGTGCATATTTAAGAAAGTTTTTTATGGGTGTTAAATGAAGCTGTCTGACAATATTCTTGTGGTTGAACAACAACCCAATTAATTTGGAGTTTAATACCTTTCATACCGTTTGATTTTGGAGTGCAGTTCTCTTACAAGCTTCCCCCACTTGCTTTTCCAGGACAACATTGGTAGGTGAGATAAGTCAGTAAATCTGCTTCAGTCTGTGATTAACACCACTGAGATTTGGTCTGATTGAATTTTGCCTCAGCAGTGCACTGAGGCTCTCATGGCCTAGACAGCAACCATGAACTGTCTGGAAGAACCAACACTGCTGTGCTCAGACCTCCATCTCCATTAAAATAAAAACATCTTTTATAAGCCTGGAGGTAGATTGCAGTGTTTGCACAGAAATTAGTTAGAAGTTCTTTTCATGCCTTGTAAGGCTGCCTGGTTTTTTACTTTAGCTTTCTTAATGCTGTAAGCTCAAGTGGAAAAGAAACTTGCCAGTGCCACTCAAGCCAACAGAACAGATTCCTAAGTTCCTTTGGAATATAATACAGTGTTACCTTCTGAAGTCACATTTCAAAGGAAAATCACTTTTAAAAGCTTTCCATTTATGTGCAAAGCAATAATCTTCCTTTTTAGAAGCTCTAAAGTGTCTAGTAAAGTGATCCTGGAAAAATACTTGACCTTCATATTTTGTTCCTTAAACTTTCCTACTGGGAATGGAGCATGCTCTCATGAACATGGAAAAAGGCAAGTGTCAAAGGATGCCAGCAGCAGTTAAAGCTTTGCAGCAGGAATGCATCTTGTGGTTGCATTAGAAGAGATTTTTGATCAAATCCAAGAATTTATTTTTCTCTATTAAAATGCTGGTGCAGAGCCATCCTTGAAACTGTGAGGAAATTTTATTTGTGCATGAGGGTCTTTTCCAAGTTAACAGAGCAGGATCAGTGATGAAGTGCTGAGCAGGATCTGGCTGTGCTGAAGTGAAGTGGGGTCATTGGGTCCTGTGAGGCTTCTGAGGTCTTCAGAACATAACTGGGGCTGTGAAGACATGATGCCAAGAAGAAAATGGAAAACCCCACTTGAAATTTGCCTTAAATAAGGAGACACCACTAGGAGTTCATCAAAATTGCCTGGGAAAGAAAGTTACAGCTCAAGGTGCCTTGTTCAAGAGATGTATGTTAGGAAGTTTCATTTGTCAAATTGAGGAAATCAATTTATTCTCTCTAAGAAACTGTTTAATAAGTCTGAGGTGGGTTCCTAGTTAATTAATATTAAATGAATGCTGGAAATAAAGCAGATGTTTTTGACAGCAGGCAGTTTTCTTTAATCCATTATAAATGTTGTATTCTTAAATATTACATTATAGGGTAGAACACGTGCACTCAAACACGAAATAAAGCTGTAGTTGTCCAAGTGGATTTGCCAGTTGGGAGAAAACTGCTTTCCTTGGCATTGTTTTCTCTTTATGAGAACCTGTCTTGAACTTGTTGAAGGTGTCAGCAGGTCTTCAGTATCCAAGGCTGTTGGATGGTCCCTTGCTGGGGATGGTTCCAGAGCCGTGGATTTGTCATTTGTCACTCTTGTTTGCCTCAATCACTTGGCTTAATTATGTTGTGGAAGTTATCCCAAATATGAAGACATCAATGTGTAATTGCAGACAGACATCTGCCAGCTTGCTTTTTTTTCCCTAAAGTGTGTTTTAGAAAGTTCTTTCAGGCATACACCTTTTTAAAAGAAAAAAAAATAATCCCACTGCTTTTTGTTCCTAGAAATGCAGGTTCTTATGAAAGTTGCCTTCAAATAAAAGGATGGCCACATTTGTGTCATTGCCAAGTAATATTTGGGAACTTTTACAGTTAAATCTGTCTGATTTGGTCTGAAATGTGTGTGTGTGAAGGGTGTAACAAGGTGGTTTGTGTGGGACAGTGATTGTTGCTGGGGGTTTCACTGATTCAGAGCTTTGACAACCACGAGCTGGAGCCTTGAGCCAAACACCCACTGTAAATGCATTTATGCTGTGGTGCTGGGGGCAAGCTGGGCTTCTAAATCTCTGAGATTCCAGCTTCACATCAGCCAAGGAGAATGATCCTGTGGGCAGATGGAGCAGGAGGAGTTCAGCTTGGGTTTAGGAGACTTAGGAGATGCTTCCCTGTGTCACTGTGGGGTTCTAGGGCAGTTCATAGGTGAGTACAGGTGTGGGAAGGGTTGAATTTCACTACCACAGCTGCAGCTTTTCATATTCTTGTGATCTGGGAGGGTTCTTGAAAATACAAATTGTTTAGCTACTGCTTCCTATCTATCCAAATGTTTTTTGTCTGAGAACTTCCACAGAATTTCTTTTCTATGTTTTCCTCAGAATTTTCCAGTCTAATGTTTTGATGGGATTTTTTTTTTTTTTTTTAGTATTATATAAATCCCTTTGGTCAGGCTTACCTGTAGGTGAGTGTGTACATGTGCACATAGCCTTATAATAATACTAAAAGTTTTAGGGGTCAAAATCTGCCCTTTTTCCAACCCTCCAGGGAAACCATCTGGAATCACCGGGTCAGGTTCCTTGAGGACAGAGTGCTGAGCTCCTGGACATCATTCACCATTTGGAATGCTGGCAAGCAAGGCAAGAAGCTCTACAGAAGCTTGTCACCAGCTAATCAGAAAAAGGTGAGCTGGAAAGTGACATTTGTACAAAACCCACTTCTTCATATGCCCCCATGATGCTTCTAATCTCACACAACAAAATTCTCATAAGATATTTTGTCCCCAAAGTACTAGTTGATAATTAATATAAATTGGGGCAATTCTCAATATTCTGTGTGATGTGTTTATTCTTTTAAAATGCCATGATATTTTATTTAGAGCTTATGGTGGGCATGGAGAGCAAGAAATACACCATGTTCCTGCTAAGCACAGTAGTAGGTGAGAGCAGCTGTAGTAGGAAGGTACTCAGGGTGAGTAGAGCAACTCATTATTTGGGTTGGATGGTGCTGAACAGCCTTGTCCAGAGTCACCCATACCTGTATAACATTTGCCCTGTTCCAAATTCAAAATTCCAAGTTCCAAAACTGAACACGTCTCTGGTCTCTGTGGCTCCCTTTGGAAAGGGATTGATTGCCAAAAACTATTTGATTGCCAAAAAAAAGGGGTTGGGGTGGGCTGAAATGGAGAGCAGAAACTGCTGGACGTGACTGTCCCATTCACAGTCAGCTGAAAGTGCTTATATTTGGCAGTGGCAGATATTTCTCAGGATATGTTTGTCCAAGAGTCTAAATACCTTATTTTTATAGCATTTTCTTGTGTGCAATAACTTTGTGTTAGATAAAGGCTTTGGGGCTAATGTCAAATGGCTGTTTCTTATAAAGAGCCACAGAACATTCATTTTATTGCTGCATGTGTTTTTCTTTTCTTAAGGATATAGATGGGAAGACAAAATGACAAATACATATAAAAACCTGATTAATGTTGTGGCCCTCAGACCACACACGTATAAAAAAATAGAAGACATTTGTATACACACAGTTAGAATTACTGAATAGGCATGGGAGACTCTCAGATAGTAAATGCACAAAGCAAAAACTGAACTGAATTTCCTGCCTGATGCCATTCCAGTGCCATCCCTCAGTCATTGCCATCACGTGGCAGTGGGTGAGCTGGATGAAAAGATATTAAATGAATCAGTTGCTTCATCCAGAGAGGACAGGCCTGTCCATGAAATATGATTATTTATTTATTTTATTATTATTTAGAATAATCATAATGACAATTATATTTTCATTTATATATTAAAAATCTATAAAAGTATAAAGCCAACTAAAATTAAGTTTAGACAGAGTATAGCTGTCTAAACTTAATTTTAGTTGCTTTTATACTTTAAGTCAGTTTAGGCTCCTGAGATTTCACCTATGCTTTGTTTGTCTGCATACTTTTATTGAGATGCAGAATTGAATCAGATATTCTGACTGACTTTGTCTGGACTGTGGAGTCACTGCAGGGTTGTTTTCTCAATTGGCACCAAGTACCTGCAGAAAATTTGGGACACTTACTCCTAGGACAAATAATAAACCCCCCCAAAAAAAACCTACAGCTTGTATTATTTTGTAATTTTGAGACAAACCTGAACTCTACTAAATCCTTAGGAAGAGAATTAAATAATTTGAACTGTCAGGCTTAGGGTGTGTAAGAAAACATCTTTTTTAAGAAAATAAAAAAATGTTTCTAGTATTTTTAGAACCTGGTAAACAAAGCAATTGCATTTCTTCTGCTGACAGGGTCTTTGTGGGATGTTGAAAAGCCCAGCTCTGCCCTGTGCCAAAGAGCATTGTTTCTTAGAAAACAAAATTCAGGCAATTCCAGGAAGCAGCAGTCTGTCTGTGTTCATACTCACTAACAAATTATTACTTTAGTTTGTTTGGAAAACAGTGTGGATGTGAGCTGTGGTTATGTTAAAAGAGAAAAGGACACCTCAGCAATTCTCCTTTTCCCCTCAGCCATCTGTATATGGCTGAATATTAAAATGATGCTTTGTCTCCAAAGGAGTCAGGCAAAAATCCAAGGCTCAGGATTTTTGCTAAACAGCAACACACAAAAAAAATTATTCCACTAGTATTTTTTTTATGAATTAATTACCATGATCTCAGTATTCTTAGGGAAATTCTGCTTCCTGGCTGTCCCCTTTTTGATTCACACTGCTGACAGTGGTTCAGTATTAACATTTCTGCAAGAATGAAGTCAAACAGGCCTTTTTTTGTTTAAAACACATCCGTTGTGTCTATAATTTGCAGCAGAAGATGGAAACCAAATGTTTTAGGGATGCTCCATGTGCCTGGAGGGTTTCTGAGCTGTCTTGTCTGCTCTTTTATTCTCCATCAAACTTCAAGCTGAAAGGAGAATTTAAGCATTAACATTTTGTGTCATTTCCGATGGCTGAAAATAACGTTCCAGTGGCTCATGGAAAAGCAGGGGAAAGGACCAAATAAGCATCAGCTCATTAGTGGGCTGGAAACAGTGCTTGTACACAGCCAGGCCATGCCATTCCTCTGTGACAGCCCTGTCTGCTGGTGGCAAACAGGAAAAGCCTTTTGAAGGTCCTTTTCCCTGGCTCATCGACCATTTAAAATCATCCATTGGTTTCCCTTCTCCTTTTTCCAAGAGAAGCATCACCAAATCTTGTTGTAGCATGTCAGAATCTGAGGTATTGATGATTCCCAGATTGTAAAAGTCTCTGTCTGTCAGCCCCGCTGCCAAAGCAGAAGCCATAATTCGTCTGTGCTGTTTCAAGGTTGTTTATTCTGTTTATCTCTAACATGTTCTGCTGCCCTGCCGCAGCTCTGTCCTGCAGGGCAGCGTGTGGGGCTCTGCCCTCAGTGGGATGGTACAAACATTAAATACCACAAACTACCTGTGCTGGATTTACAATAACGTGCCAATATCTGTCACCTACGTTGGACAGTGTGTCCCCAGCCTGAACCAACAGAAAAATGCCAACACCGCAGTGAGACATGGAGGGCATGAAGGAGGAGAAAAAGGACAAGGCACACCCAATTTCCTCCATCTTGTCCCCTTTGGACCCCTAATCTAGAATCCTAAAATTTTACTTTTGTACCCGTGCCACACTTAATTATTACTTATATCAAACACTCAGAGCTGGTAATTCACCCTGTAGGATTGAAAACTCTTTTCCATGGCCAGAGATCACAGCCAGTGTCTCTGGGGGCTCTGTCCAGGGGGGTTCCTGACCCCTGCCAGGGTCCCAGACCTGCCAGGGCAGCCAGAGGGAAGCCCTGGATTCCCAGAGGTTCAGCTCTGGTCCTTCAGCTCACTCCCACACACAAGAAATTTTCAAGTTTTGTAGCATTTTAACCATTCTGGAAGTGTGTGAGGGGCACTATCAGAGCCTGGAGTGGGGACGTGGAAAGCAAAGAAACAAGAATAAAGGGGAGAATGTTACACCCACCTCAACAGTGGAAGGGTAATGTGAAAGCAAGTTAAATGCCTCCAGAACAAGGAGAGAGACGAAATTTGAAAGTTTCAGTTAAATCCAGGTATAAAACACCCTAAAATGACATGGGGTAAACGGAGGCTTCGTTTTCACAAGTAGTGAATGCTTCTTGGCCAGGAAACCTCCCTGCTCTCCCCATATAGGAGGAAGTGCTTATTGCAAGCTCTGTTTTGTCAGCACAGAGCTGTGCACACCCAAAACGTGCCTGGCATCACCCAGATTTCCTCTGCAGGGATGAGTGTCTGGCAGTGAGGTCCCACACCTATGAAGGCAGGTGTATTTTGTACAAATAAGGGAAATGTTTTATGTCCAGTGATTTTGCATGTTGGATTCTGGTGTTAAAATTCTTGGTGTTAAAATTCTCCAGTGACTCTGTTGTGGGTGTGTGCAAAAGGGGGAAGCTGCTGCTGTCTTCAGTGGAATGGTGTCTAAATGAAATAATGATTCTTGGGATTTAAGGATATCCACAGCTTCTGTCCTGGCTGTAGTGCTAAAGAGGTGAAATAAAAGCAGCTGCTGGCACAGAAAATCACTCAGGTTGTGACTGGTGCTTGCTGGTTCCATGGCATGGCAGAAGCTGTTCTTGCCTCTGTGTGTCTCTTGTCCTGCTTTTTCATTAGCTGGATCTATTTGAACTTGCACTGTAATGCTTTCAATTACTTTGTTTTGACATGAATGGCCAAAATTGATTTTGCTTTTGTAGAGATGTATATTAACAAGCTCCCGAGGCTTTCTACAAGCTTCAATGAAAGAATTATAAATAGAAGTATTAACAGGGTTCACTAGAAGTTTAAAACAGATGGGGGACTGCATGAGATGGGGAGGGAATGCAGCAGAAGATCTGCTCAGTGGGACTTTGCAGGGTTTGCAGGTTGTCTCTTTGGAGGTGACTCTGAGGAGACCAGCTGATGTTAGGAGAAGTCACAGTCTGCAGGTGACCATTTATTGAAAGGGTTTTCCAGTTTTCTGTCATGTTCTACTCAGTTATTCACTCTCCCATGTGGAACTTGCCTCTCATGTCCTTCCAGACCTGAGAATGTGCTGATTTCAGGTTGTTTTCTGTAAATCCTGTTACAAACCACAGGTGAAAATAGGATGGAGGAATGAAATCCAGTGAAGATCATTCACCATAAAAGGACACCATTAAGCTGATGAAATCTTTCCGTTTTCCCATTATGAAACCTGAGTGGAATGGGAAGTGTGAGGAAACACTCTCTGCAGCAGCCAACCAGTCACTCAGGAAACAAACAATTAAATGGTTGTGCAATCACAGCAGAGCTCAAACAGGCAGGCAGTCCCAGCTGCCCCCCAACACCCCTCTGTCCTTGCTGGTCCTTCAGTCACTTCCCTGGTGTGCACTGGAGAATCTGCTGCCCATTAATCCCAATAATCTCCTTTTCCCAGGGAGGTCTGATAGCCCCAGCCTGGCCCTGCAGAGCCCCTGAGTTTGTTAGGAAGGGCCAGCCAGAGAAGGGCTTTTATCTTCCTCAGACGTGTCTTCCCCTAGCAGAGGTTGTTTCTGAGTTAATATCTTATCTTTCAAGCTATGTAAACTTTCTCTTAGAAGGGAGAAGTCATTTCTCCTTTTCCCCTTACACCACTGTTAATGGAAGTTGCAATCCATATTTATAAAAAATACTTACAGTAGTTCCTTAGCTTGACTCTAGCAGATCCCCAGCTGTCTCCTTCAGTTTTGTGCTGAGAGGATCAGCAGTGTTCTTTACTTTGGAATTTTTGTAATTGTGCAGTTTTTAATACAAGTGATGTTCAAAACAAAAACATGGAATAATTAATATATTTTAGTAATACTAAAGTGTGATCTGAGGACTCAGCATACTGCCAGAGGTAATGCCAAAGAGTAATTTTGCTAAAAAAAAAGCAAATTGGGACTCCTTTATGGCTTTATAATTCAAGGTTTCTCACAGGGAGACAGGAGTTCATGTGTGGATAGATGTTCTTCATAAAAGCTACAAGAAAGAGGCCCATTAACGCAGGAAAATAAATAGGTGTCTCTGGGTTTATCCTGATAGTGTATAAAGTAAATAACTCCCATAAGTCTGATGGCCTGACTTCTCCTTATAGGATAAACAACTCTGCCTAAGTCCTGTATTTAGACTCCAAACATAGCTTTGCTTTAATTGGAAAATAAATAGTGTGTGTCAGAAAAATAGTTGCCTTACATTTTGGCCACCCACATGGTGCACAGGCTGCAGAAAAGTCACCCATTCAAGTCTGACCTGTTTTGTACTTCTGTAAATACCAGCTCTGAGCTGCCTGAGCCCATTGAGAATTATACAGGGAAATACCTCAGTGATAACAAAAAGGGTTTGAGCTCTTTCCATCTTCCAGGGGAAATCTGTCACAGACTCACCTGTGTTCTTTTTTTCTCAGAGGGGTTTGTGTGGGGGTGTTCTGGGGGCTGGGGAGTCACTGTGGAAAAGGGCAGAATTTTCTGCACCCAGAAATTGGAGTAACGGCCCAGGGTGAGAGGGAGGGTTGGAATTAACGGGAATTTAGTGATACAAAAAGTGTCTTTAGAGAAAGGCTGTTTACAAGGGGATGTAGTGATAGGACAAGGAGGAATTGAGATTGATATTGGATATTAGGAAGAAATTAATGCTGAGAAGTCCAGGCACCAGTCAGGGGTTTCTGATAACTGGGTTATAACACACTGAGGGTGAACAGTGAGACTTTCCAGCACAGATCTTGCAGCTCAAGTCTCAGTTACTGACAGAGAAATGTAAATAGAATTTCACTTCACCTTTTTCAAAAGTTTTGATGGTTATTTTGGTTTTTATTATCAATAAGCAGCTCCAAAAATAGCTTCATTTATTGGACAGTAAGTCAGTATATTGGACTTTGTTCCTAGAACTCTGTTGGGTTGACATTGAAGGCATATCTTGCTAAATATTGTTTATTATGATCACAGCTTCCAGGACAGTGAAACACAAGTAGAACTGAGATTTGCTAAATATTGGAGAATTTTAAAGGTGGTTAGCAGAGAATGAAGAGAATACAGCCAGGGAACTTCTCTTCCCACAGTGACTTCTACTGGTTCCCTTCATGTGCACACATATTTATATATCTGTGTGTATGTACACATCCACACCACCTGATTTTCCAGCTACCCCAAAGCATTGCAGTGGGCATGGAATTAGGAGCAGGGATGTAAAGTGGATCAATCTGTGAAGGAGCTGCTCGTGTGTGTGGCTCTAACCCAGCTCCACCAGCCACAAACTCCTTGTACAACCTCCAGGACCTTCCTGAATCCCTCCTTCTTTCAGTTTCCATTCCAGTGCTGACACAGGGTTCGTGTCCTTCGTGCAATCCCTGCATCAGAGCAAATTCTGGGTGTGCCCCTGATGTGACTCCTCACTCACACAGCCCCAGAGTGGAAATTCCATGTTTCCTTAACGTTCTGGTCTTCCTTTGGTACCTGTTTTGGAAGCAGCCTCTTCTCCAGGGGTTCCAAGGACTGTCCCTGCCCACCCCCTCCAGTTTATCCCCTCATTTCCCTCATTGCTTTGGACGCTGCTGCTTTGCAGCCTTATTTCCAGTCCCTTGATACTTCTGTTTGTATTCTCTTGCCACTGATATTTAATGAAGGAAGTGGTATTATGGTATTAGAAAAACCCTCTACACAAACAGAATGAGGTCACTTTAGGTAAAAGAAAACCATCTTAATCACAGGAAGAAAATGTGTGAGAGAGATTTGAGACACAGAAAGCCAGCCAGCCCTTTCAGCCTTCTCTAACTTAATAAATTAATAAACAGCTGTTTGGCTTTTCAGATTTTCTCAGCAGTAAGTGTTGTTAATCAATTTTTAATGCAGCAATTAAAAAGATACGAAAGCTGCTCTCCAGCTTTCAGCAGAATAATTGATTTCTGTACAACCTTAACTATCTCAACTGTTCTGCTTCAGCATAAGAGCTCCATGTAGATAATATGAATAGATCCAACGGAAGTCAGAGGAAAACATAGCCATGTTTATTTTAAAAAGTCTTCCAAAATGTTCCTGGCAACCTAGTGGCTCAAAAATAAGGCCACTGTGCATTTTAGATGGCAGGCATTTATTCTGCCTGCATATTTATGAGGAATGCAAACAAAAACACATCTGAAATATCTGGCACCTAGGGCTGCAAATAATGCTTTCATAACTCTAGTAAGAACAAGCAGAATGAAGCAGTAATTATTGGTGTTTAAACATCAGATCTGCTGAACTTTTCAGTTGAAATTCTAGCCCATAACCATAGGAATTCCCAAATTTGGTGTGCTGTGCCCTGGAATTGAGGCTGGTATTGCAGAGCACCACGGTCCCGAGGTGTCTGGGGGTACATCCCGTGCTTGGAGTGGGCAGGAAGAGAGAGGTTTTTATTACATCTCATCTTGGGGTTTAGTGGAAGTGCCAAAATGAGGAAATTAGTCTCTGGGTTGAGTTTACTCCCTGAGGATGGGTTTGGTGGTGTTCCCTTGTGCAGTGACTTAGATCAGAATGTGCTCATAGACAACTGCAGAATTTTCTCTGCTCCTTGAGATACACCCAGAAAGGATTTAATCAGGGTTTAAGCTCCAAAGGAGGCCCAGGGTGCTCCTGTGTCCATCCCCATGGCTCCAGTTCTGCTCACAGATACATTACAGGTGAAATGCTGCTACTGAAACGTTCTGCTCCTGTTTTCCAGGTAACTGCATTTTGTGATGTCGATGAAAAGAAAATAACAAAAGGATTCTACACTTATGAGGAATCTGAGGTGAGTTATAAGCACTCTTGCAATTCTTTATTGTGATCTAGAATTGTCCTGGGGAGCGTGATGAAGGAATTTGTCACTGATCTTGTATGTTGTGTAGCAGCTCATTTTGGTAAAGAGGCTGTGACAGAAGATTGGAGGGCTGGGAATGGACACTGGAATGCAAACTGGAGCCAGGACTGTCAGCTTCACACTCAGTGAAGTCAGTTTAGAAAGACAAAAATACTAATTCTGAAAGGATCCTGATGATGCTCCTCTCAGCAGCAGAAAGCTCCAAATTCAGATTTGGTGTAACTTCACACAGCTGCACTGAAATGTGAGGGGCACTGAAACAAAGGCAGAGAATGAGCAAGGACTCTTCAGCATCATGGCTCAACAATTATTTCCCCTTTTAGAGTTTAGCAACTCCTAAAACCAAGCTAGCAAGTAACCTGAGTGCTTCTGTACCCCTTCCTCCTGCAGGAGAGACCAAAACCAAAAATTCCTGTGTGTCACTTCAGGGATGCAACTCCGCCCTTCGTGATCTGCGTGAAGTTGGTGAGTTCCACCTTTGGCTTCCCCTGCAGGAGCAGCATTTGCTCCTCAGGAAAATGAGTTTCTATTTACTCTAAGTGGCTTTTCCCAAAAGATTTTACTCTACAGTTGAAAGGCTTTTTTATCAAACTGGTTGTGCACAGGGTGTTTTGGGATTTAAATCAGCAGTGTTGGGTAAAATTACGAATAAGAAAAGGGACAGCTTCTGTGAAGGAGCTGATCTGTTGTTCTTCTTTGCCCATTACCAAATATACCCCAATGAGCACATGCACTCAGCCTCCTTTGGGCCAGGTATTTCGCAGCCCCATGTATGGCAAAGGCTTTGTTTTTAAATCAGACCTTAAAAGCCATTTTGTTTGGCCCTGCCAGTTCTGAAGCATCTTCTCCATCTGACTGTGGTAACTTATTTCAACTGGTTTAATTGCCCTGATAATGTAATTAGAAGATGATAACCAGCAGTTCTTCTGCTGTTATAACACAGAAGCTTTAAAATAGCAAATACATTGCAGTGGTAAAAAACAATAAAACCCCTCTGACAGCAAGTAAGACCTGCAGCTCCACACAACAGTGACATTCTGAGGCTGTGCTGGATCTCTTCAGGGATGGATCCTCTAGTACAGCCTGCTTTTATCTTGGCACTCCCAGCCTCATGATCAGCTCTGGGTTGTGAAGCCAGACTGAGAGTGCCTCGGGGCATTATCCTGTACCGTTGTTTGATAAACTCTTGGATCAGCAAGTACTATTACAACTAATTTAATTTTTCATACTGCACAGAACAGTGGGTGGAAGTCCCCAGACAAAACATCTGTGCAACCTGTTCTGAAGCACATTTAATCTGTGAAGCTCTTACAATGAGACTATTATACAACATCTTGTCTGCAAACTCTGGTCTCTGACTTCAGCTGGGATTTCAGTCTGGTTTTCCCCTCATGGCCACTGAGCATTTTCTACTTGCTTATTCTTTACCAACCTAAGTTCATCACCATTTTCTGAAGAAGGAAGTGTGCTTTAAAGGGGCTTTATTGGCTTTTATGTTGCTGTTCGTGGTAGGGGATTATTTCTCCTTTTGATACAGACAAAACCTGCATGTTCCTTTGCAGCTCTAAGAGGGTGATTTTGGAGATTAGATGTGTTTATTAAGTGGGTTGTTTACAAGAAGTGACTCTCTTGGCCATGTACTTGGAGCAGCATTGGCTCATTTACTTTTTCAGGCAGTTCCTCCCTTGTGAGCACTGGCATGGCTTTGGTACCAGAGCAAATCCTCCTGGAAGAAGCAGGCATCCTCTGATCTTTGCTCAGTTTGCATTTTGTAATGGCTTCAGAGGCAGCTGGAGCTGGAATTCTGCTCTGTGTGTGTGAGTTTTTGCTGAAGAGAATGAAAGTGTGGCTTTAGCTGGTCAGGGCCACTTCACCCAAGGGTTTGTGCTGTTTGCTCTTGCTTGGAGGTAAAAACAAAATGCTTAGAAATGCTGCTTTGTGCCCTGGCTTGGCTTGGATTCCAACGGCTGGAAATGAAAGGGATTTTCATTTTTCTGTCACAGCAATTAAAGTAGTTTGATTATTGTATAAAGTTTTCAGAAAATTTGTGGTTAAGTCTCTTATTGTACAGCCCTGCTTGTTTTTTTCCTGTGCTCTGGGAATGAAAGATTTGTCTTTAACTCTCCCACTTAATTTAGCATCTGGTCTCTTATGTATTTTTTTAACCCCTCTATACAGCAGGTTATTTTTTTCCAACTCCTTCAATTCCAGTTTCAGTGGGATTCCATTTCTGTAACTTTCTATCCTAAACATTCACAGTTAAAGCTTCACTCTTGGTGTTCCGGGCCAACCATACAGACATTAATTTTTGGGTTTTGGTTTTTGTTTTGTTTTGGTTTTTTTGTGGCATTCCTTAAGATCAGTAATTAAGGATTCCAGGAATTGCTCAGGAATGCTGAAGTTGCCCTGTTTTCTTAATGACATCACTGATGCTGGCAAACACCAGAGCAGCCCCTTGTGTGCTCCAGAGCAGCACAGCAGAGTCAGGAGTTGTCTGATATCCCCCCTCACTGATTTGAACTCTAACTTTTCAACATACCCTGAATTTTTGAATAGAAACTTTCCTGAGCTTTCCTTGGTTTATTTGTTTAGTTTTGCAAATGGGACTTTCTTCTTTGGCCTAAAGAATCAGTAACCCAAACCTCTTACAGCCTGAAATGAGTTTGATCTCATTTTCTTCTTCTTCCCTCGCAGGACTTGACAGGTGGAGCCTTTGAAACAAACCTGGGCATGCTGAACCTGAAGGAAGGGATGGATTATTACCACTTTAACTAACCCAAGATGAGGCAGTGCTGCTGCTCTCTGTGTGTCTGAGTGCAGCAAGACCAAATCCTTCAGGGATTTGAACTTTTTAGTCATTTGTGCTTTGTTAATTTAATCTTTGGGCTGAGTAACCCCTTTGTAAGGGAGGTCATAGTTACACCAGGGCAATGCTGTCTGCATTACTTTTTACTGTGCACGTTACTGTTTTTTTTACTGTGTGCAGCACTAGTTTTACTGTTGCACATCACTCAGTTTGACTGGTAAATTGTGATCAACAGTCAGTGAAGAACCATGAGCTCCACTAATTCCAGCTGCTAGTCCAGCTTGCAGGACTCCTTAAGAAGTACTGAATAATCTCATTTATAGTTACTTCCTTCAAAACCAAACAGAGTCTGAGCCAGCCAGGTTGGAAGCGAACACCTGCAGTTTCCAGCATTTATTTCACAGAGAAACTGGCTTGGTTTTATCTTCTCTGCCTGAAGTTTTCCTTCCTTGAGATGTGTTATATACACACACAGCCACTGTTCAAGTGTTGGGATAGTGGGATTTAATTACAGCCATGAAGTAACAGTGTAATTACAATATGATGTGGCCTGTGCATTTGACCTCCCCACCACGCTGATCTCACTAAAGATCAATTCCAGAGTGATTTCATTTTGCAGGGGTAAGACATGAGCTGGATGCCTGGCAGCTGCTGGAAGAACTGACTCACCTTCTTCAAAACTTAGTTTACCACAAAAACAATTTGTCTGAATTAGTTACATAAAGAGCTGTTAAGAGAGGCTTTGCCATCAGCTGAAGTGAAACCTGGATGTTTTTGTTTGACCGTGACATAGGAAAGACAGATTTTTCTACAGGGACACTGGATGCTTGGGGATGATTTCAGTATCACTGACTGTTGCCATTCTCACCTCTGAAAAAGAAATCTTGAGACCAGTGCAGCAGGTCAGGTTTAATTCTTGGTGTGTGTACAAGCACAGGCTCTGTTCAGTCAGGGAAACACAAACCCCTGACACCAAACCAGACAGTTCAGTGTGACAGAGCATGACAAGAACCTGCCAGACAACTACATTAAAAACTGAAAACAAGGAATTTTGCTTCTCTTCCTGTGGCACATGTGCTTTCAGACAGGCTCTGCCTCTCCTGTCCAGCAGTGCAGTGCTCAGCTCTGCTGAGATCCAGCGTGTCAGGATGCCACAGCTCAGGAACCACGAGCTCCAGGACAGCCCAGCAGCCAGGGGCTGCTCCTCATGCTGAACTCTGCCAGAGAGAAAGGAAAAGGATGGGTCACATGCAGCAGGCAGCACTGTCCTGTGCCACTGCTGTCCTGGCACTGCCCCAGCCCTGTAATTAATCAACCTGAACAGAAAAGAAAATACTAAGCTGTAATATTTACTCATTTTAATACCATGGAGCAAATTTTGTTTGTATAAAATTTAAAGGAGTAGAAAGTATTGATTTCAGCTGAAGCCAACTTCATTCTCCTTTTTATCCTGCCATGCTTGGCCTCCTCTCTGGCTTCTCCCACTGCTGGGAGCAGCACTGGGGACATGGGGACAGCTGGGACAGCCTTTCCTCCTCAGTGGCACCCTCAGCTCTGTGCTCAAAGTCACACTGACTATTTGCTTATGTTCAGGGGAGCAAGAGGTAAAGTTCCAAACTGAGCACAAAAAATCCAGATCCCACCTGTACCAGCTCCATCGGAGGTACCTAGATGTGTATTTGAACATTTTTTATTATTTTGTTTATCCTAGAGACAGTTCTCTCCTAAAGCATCAGTTTTCTCTCAGCCTTCAATAATTAAGGATTAAAATAAAGGAGTTTTTTGAGATCAGAGAGTTTTTCTTGCAAGATCTCCTATTTTGAGCATAACCTTTCTATTACTTGATTAGAAAACTTTTAAAAGCAACACTCATTTTTTTATTCTAAAAACAACTTGTCTGGGCAGGAGGTTCAGACTCTTGTTTCTGAGAACTATAAAAATGTGAGCTGAGGTTTCTTAAAATTGTACTCAAAGCAGATGGTAAAAACTGGAAATAAGTGAAGACACTGCTATGAGGCAGCAGGAGGTCTTTGAAGGGTATTCACAGTGTCTTAAGTATGAGCCTTTAAAGAAAGATAAATATTTATATATATACACAGTGACAGATATTCTTTAAAACACTAAAATTCTCTTCTAGAACCCCTACCAAAGCAGAAAGGTCTCTGCTTCTGAACTACTGAATTGGGTGGGCATGTCCAAACTATCTAAAAATACAGATTATATATATATATATTTATACATATACATGGTTTTGTATCTATTCATCCACAGTGGCAGTGCTGCAATGCTGTGGTGTGCACACCACCTCATGTCATCATCTTGCTGTTGAAATGGAGAAGTTCCTGTCTTTTCCCCTTGCCCAGGAAGGGCAGAGGAGCAGTGGCTGCACATCTGTGTCTGGAATGTGGCGCTGCCAGCCTGGAATGCTCTCTGGAATGGGGCTGCAAGGGCCTCAGGCAGCAGCTCCAGCCATCCCACGTGTTCTGCAGCTGCCTGGGAACATCCCCCATGAAAAAAGCAGCCCCTGGAGCACATTCCCACCTCACCTTGGGCACCAGCTGGGGTCTGGGCACTTTCATCAGGTCGCAGAGGCAGTTTCGTCTCTCCCTCACCACGGGCAGCTCTGCTTCCCTGGGAGAGCAGAGGTTGTTTCCAGTTAATTCCCACACACCCATAAAACCCCTCAGTGATCCCCATCACCCCTCCATCAATGGGTGTGTCCTTCCATGCACATTTCAAATGGCAGGAGGTTTTTTTGCTGTGTCACATTTTTGTACCACCCCAAGTTAGATAAACCACAAATACACATCAGATCTGCCACAGGGAACCAGTGGTTAATAAAATGTCCAAGACTATTATTTTATAGAGTTTTATATTAAAAAGATTATTTGCACATCCCTTTTGATTAGAAGTTCATTTAATTTATTCTCTAAAGTCGGTGGGTTTGGAGAAGACTCTCCTATCCCCTCTATGAAGAAAAAGCAAAAAAAGGTGAGTCAGAAATAACTTCAACCTTTCTTTTTCACACCTTGGACAATTTGTCTTATTTACTACTGGAAACTTCCCTGTGGCTAAACAAAGTGTATTATTTATAGAGTAATTTGTTTAAACTCTGCATGACACAATTCTTTGATAAAGTGTCTGGAGTCCCAACAAGGAAAATATGTGCATCCCAGTAATTACCATATTCCTCCAAATTCTCATTTGGCTTCCTGCTGCTAATACTTAGGGTAATTCAGAATTAAGACTGATTATTTTAACACTGGGAGAGCTTGAGGAAAACAAGCAGCTCACTGTGACACTCAGCAACAACTTCCAATCTCTTTTTCTGTAAACAGCTCAAATTTACCAAGATAAAACAATTAAGTTTTGAGTAAATGAGCTCTTAGTCTTTCATCTCAGAGCAATGGCCATAGTGCAGCAGGGCACTCAGGGCTTGCTCCAAGCCAGAATAAGCCAGGCACACCCTAAAAATGACAGGGTGAAAACAGAATATTCATTTTTCTGGAGTGTTTTCCTGGGGAAGTGTTTTGCTTTGATTTAGGAGCCCAGTTGTTTATGAGCAGAGCTGAACTGCCACTGCTTTTCCTGTTCCACTGTGAGTGTTGGCCCTGGAACCATCCCTTGGTGACAGCACTCAGCTCATCCTGCAGTGTCAGCTAACAAATCCTTATGCAATTCCTGAGCAAGCCTGCTCTGAAATGCAGGTTTCCTAATGCAGCTCAGAGTCACACCCAACACAATCCTGAACTTCCACGTGCAGTTAAACAAGGAATTGGAACTGCAGGCAGAACTGCTGGCAACCATTCCTTCAAACCTGAGACTCTTCTTCCAGTTTTGCACTGGAAAATTCAGAAAAAGAGCAGCAGCCAGCCCTCCTAATGATAAACTCAGCTTTCTTTTCACAAATATAAAGTTCTTTAAGCTCAAGCACAGAAATAAACTGGAAACTACATAAAAGTCAAACTATGTAACATGCAATCTGCAACTGTCAGCCTTAAGGTGTATTTGTTCTTTGAGCTTGTCTGGGATAAATTTATTTCTACGAAATGTCAATGAAGACAAAAAGCTATTTAATATAATGACTGAATAAATTATGTATTTTTCTATATTTGTCTGTTCTCTGTGACTGCTATTTGGAGCAGCAGCCCCATGGCCCAGGTCTGTGACAAGGAAAAATGTTTAACAAGGCAGCAAAACTAATAAACTAATTATTATCTTAAAATTCTGTATTTTCTCAAACCTGCCCAAGTAATAATGCCCAATGCTAGAATTTGTAGAAAGGGGAAAATCCAGTACCAAAATGCTGGTTCCCTGCTCCTGCCACTGCAAAGGTGCTCATGGAATGATTCCTTTGCTCTAAAAGTCACTGGATCATGCTCATGAAGAACAGGACCCTCTTCCCCTGCCAGAAGGTAAAAGTAGATTAAAAAAAAAAAGACTTATATTCTATGAAGGGGCTGTTTAATTCATGCCATCCTATGCCTGGGAAACATCTAAACTGCTCCAATTCCAAATCTTTGCTTGAATACAAGGCTTGTAGCATGTTGAGTAATTACATTTCATGGGAGATTTGAGCTGTTCTGCTAATTCTGTTGTTTTCCAGCTTGCAGAGATCCTTCTTTTCCCCAAATCCTGCCAGTGCTCATAAATGCCAAGAAACTGTCTGTGCAGTTGAAGTTTGACTGTTTGCACAGCCCAGTCTCTGCTTCATGGAAAACTTCCAAGATTTCCTCCCTTTTTATGTTGTTAGAAAAATATGGCTATTTTACTTTATCTAATGGTGATTTTATACATCCCCTTCCAGTGGGCCAGCATCCTGGAGAGCTCTTTAGACCAGAGGAATTCCTTGCAGCACTGCTGTTGTGGCAGCAACAAAGAGCTGAACCTAAGCTATCACTTCTTACAGCTTCCCCCCCTCCCCAGCTTTCACAGACACTGAATTTTGGTCACTCCAGGGCACAGGGGTTGTTTTGGGGCACACACCAGTTGGTGTCACTGAGGATGGCCATGGCCTGGTCCATGATGGCAGGGTCCAGCACGTCGCTGTAGGTCAGCAGCATCTCGTACACCTGGCTGGCCGTGGTCTTGCGGATCTGCGGGAGGGCAGCGGCAGCAAACAGCCAGGTCAGAGCCACAGGGGCTGCTGAGGGGCCAGGGACCCAGGGGACCACCCAGACCAGCTCCTGGCACCACCCAGACCAGCTCCTGGCCCTGCACAGGACCAGGAGTCACACCCTGTGCGTCCCTGACAGCCGTGTCCAAAGCTTGCCCATTCCCTGGGGACCCCGACCACCCTCTGAGGGAGGAATCTTTTCCTGAAATCCAACCCAAACTCTCCCTGACACGACTTCAGGCCATTCCCAAAGTCCTGTCACTGCTCACCACAAAGCAGAGGTCAGTGTCTGCCCCTCCTCTGCTGCTCCTCTTCCTCTCGTGAGGAAGTTGCAACTGCAGTGAGGTCTCACAGAATTCACAGAATCACTGGGTTGGAAGAGATCTTCAAGATCATCGAGTCCAACCCAGCCCCAACACCTCAACTCAACCCTGGCACCCAGTGCCACCTCCAGGCTTTGTTAAACACACCCAGGGATGGGGACTCCACCACCTCCAACCCGAGTCCTGTAAAGAATAGAGCTGATAATGTGCAAAATCTCCAGTACTTACTATAGGGAAGGGATGGCAAAGGAGGAGAAACAACTGGAAGAAAACTTTCTCTCTCATGTCTCCTTGAAATTGAATCAGGCCACAAAATCTAGAAAATACCAGAAAAAAAGACAGATCTTGTGCTATAACTGCAAAAGTAAATTCTGAGAACTAGGATGAAGATGGACATTGGGAAAAAGGCAGGGAGGGGAAAAAGAAAAAGCAAATTATTCTCTTTTATCTTCTTTCTCTACAAAGAAAATTATTCCCTTTAGGCATCTTTAGGGCTATAAAAAATGTAAACCTTGTTCATCTTTATCACAGGCTTCACTTCAACCAGTCAGAACTATGAGACTCTCACAACCTTCAATCACCTTTATTTAAATCCCACAAGAAGCAGGCCTAGCTGTTACATCTGGCAAGTTAAACACTCTTCACTTTCTGGGGGAAAAGATTGATTTCATTAACTCACACTCCTATGCTGGAGCGAAGCTTCCGGATGTCCTTGGACCTTTTGATCTCCTCTTTACAGAGGGCGAACAGCTTCACTGGGAAGGGATGGCTGAAAATGGGAAAGAAAACAAGATGAGCAGTAGGTTTCAGCAGAATTTCAAAGACATTTCATTATTGTCAGGATGCCAAACTAACATTCCAAGGCAAGGCAAGACACACTGCAGGGTGGTGTGTGCTTCCTCCCAGCAGCTCAGGAGAGTTCCTGGGCCTTTTGTTTTTTAACAAGAGAGGGAAGAAATTATTATTAATTATCTACATTGCTATTCTCTGTGTGCTGAGGAGTGAACTCCTTTTTTCTTTTTTAACAGGTTCAGTCCATGCAGGATAATTGGCTTGTCATGGTTTGGGTTTAAGCAGTGTGGAATGATCAGAAATACTGTGTCAGGAATTACATTATCCTATAGCCAAATAACAGTTGGCTATTATATTATAAATTATATTATCCTATAATACAATTTATATATCCTATAATTTAATGTATCCTATTAAATTATATTATCCTATAACGAAATAACACTATCCTATAGCCAAATAACTTTGTGTGTCATCATGGTCATTCCCTAAGGTCTCCAACCAAACCTTACATAAAAGAGGATGAATGTTTTTCTTAACTACTCCACCATTTCACAGCCCAGATTCCTTCAGTGATTCCAGACAACGTAATTAAACACAGGGCTCACAGTTCTATTACGTGTACAGGCCATGAAGCCATCTTTAAATATATTTAGCAAATTCTTTTTTTTTTTTCCACACAGTCTGGGAAACGTGATTCTCACGCTCTTTCCCAGACACTCGTACAAACACAAGTACTGTTAGTTATTCCAAGGATCTATTAAAGAGAAGGAAAGAGGGACTAATGCTTTTATTGCAGTTCAAATTATTTAATCTTTTATTTGCCACACTCAAGGCTGAAGTGCCATAGATGCAAAAGAAACTATTTCATATTTGCCTAGTGAGCACAGTAACTTCTAGGCTGCCTATTTTGGAAACCTCACTGCAATGTGTATGGAAAGCAGAAAGCAAAAATAGTAACTTTTATTTACTCAGTTCAGAGCTGTGGATAAAAACTACTGAAGAAAGCTGGGTACTGTCATCTGTTGAAGGGCAGAACATGTAAAATAAGGTGTTTATAGCAATGCCAAGATGTTTTGTTAAGATAACGTGCCTTGTTCTGCAGAGTTTTCCAGACAAGAGTTAGTGGTTTTTAATGACTTTTAAAAATTTGTAACAAAATCCTGGCACGTACTGGCAAATAGTGACTTGTTTAAAAAACCCTGAACAACCAACCATGGTAAACTGAGGTAAAGAATTCTACAAATGGTGGGAACAACATCTGCATGAATGAGTCTGTGTGTCTACAGGCATGGATTGCCTGGGTTGGTGAGGGAAGAGCTCTCTGAATGTTGAGGTATATTTTGTCTTACCTTGGTGGAATTTCTCCTCCTCCCACCCCAATTACACAAAGACCCTGTGTAGACAGCTAATTACAACCCCTGCACTGCAGGCCTGGCTCTCAGCACAGAATACAGTGAATTAGGTGAGATTTAAAGTGGTTGAACAGGGACATCACTGAGAAGGGGAGCAACAAAGAGACCAATTGGAACAAGAGCATCTGGAACAAATTTAAAACATGGAACCTCATGAGCAGCATTTTGTGTCTAAAACAGATGCACTTTCCTTTCTGTTGGTTGCCAATTCTACATTTGCAATAACCAAACTTAACCTGTGTGTGATCTCAAATGACTCAAATAACTTGGCCTCTGTAAAGGAAATTGAGAAAATTCCTTCTCCTGTGTGGGCACTGTGCCAGCAGGAACAGCATCAGCACTGGGGAAAGAAAGTTCTCTCTGCATTCTGTGACCTGGGGACATGTGGCACTGCCAGAGGTGCTGCTGTCCCTCCTCCAGGTGAGCTGGGTCTCAGCAGTGTCACTGCCAGGGTGCCTGGTTCACCCTCCTGTGTCCTCCCTGTCCCCCCAGCAGCCAGGTACCTCTGTGCTCCCAGGGCAGCCCATGGTGAGGTCCCCGTGTGCATTTCTGAGAGCTCAGCTCCGAGGCGTGCCCACTCCTCCAGCAGTGCCCAGCCCACAAACTCCCTGCACTGCCACAGCAGCAGCTCCACAAACTGCTCTGGGATGGAACCAGCAGGGTTTGGGCTGGGTGGGCACAGAGCTGAGGGCTCTGCTGGCCTGGCTGGTGGGAGCAGCAGTCAGTGATGCTGCAGCATCCCCAACACTTCAGCCCAGCACCCACCTGCCCTGCTGCCAGGAGAAATCCACTTCCCTCCCTTCCTATTTTGGCACAACTTGTGGGACTGAGGGAACCCCTCAAGCTGAGTGGGAGAAGGGCCTTTTCCTTCTCCAGTGCCACTCATGGTGTAGTGACACAAACCACTCCTGGCAGCACGAGGGAGGGGGAGCCTCTGGTGCTGCACAAGCAGGTTTGTGTCACCTCAGGACAGGTAGGAAATGGCAGCCTGGAATATGCCTAACAGCTGTTCTTTCCCCCAAGCCAAGCACAACAGAGGAGCCTGTTCTGAAAGCCTTTTGATGGCCCTGGTGACACTGCAGCTGATTCATTTCCAGTCCCACAGGACAGGCATTGACCCCACACTCCCCATCCTTGCTGGCCAGTTCCACACAGGGTAAATCCACTCTCTTGAGCATGAGCATCCAAACCACGAGAGAGGAGCAGGAACACCAGGGCTCACTTGTCCTTTTGCACAGAGATCACACACGAACCACACAGAGCTTCCCCAACACTGAGATTCAGCTGCAGAACCACACCAGAAATGCTGAGCTTTATATTCCAAACTGTACAAGCTGCAGGGTGTGAAAAAGCAGGAAAATGCCTGGTGGGTTCCACCTGTGCAAGGCAGGAGTGACACCCTGTGGCAACTGGTTTTAACTGGAGCACTCACGAGGGTCCAGCTGATCCTGCTCCTAATCCTGGCAAAATGAAGCACTGGTGGATATTACCCATTCTGGACTGTGGATGTTTTATTAGAAAACAAATGTGTGGGAGAGTACATTTCAAACTTCAGAGTGCATTTGCAAACACTTTTTTACAGTGCAATAGTTGCCTGTTTGGTGGCTGGTTTAGGTATAATCGTGATGCCAGACATCCTAGATGCCAATTCCCTTGTTAAAACTCCATTCAGCCCAACATGGCAAAAAAATAATGAGGGAAGGAAATTAAATGGGAGCTGAATATCCCAAGGAAAAATACATGAGATACATGATTGTATCTCAAGTTGTGTTTCAGGAACACTCTACATAAAATCACCTGACACTGCAGGCACATGTTGGAGACACCAAAGAGTGTCTCCATTTCCCCACCAACCCTGTGATGTTCTGGAAAGGGAGTAAATGGTTCCATTCCTGAGACCAGACCCAAAGTCACACTTTTCTGTTCAAAAAGGAGCAGGTGACACCCAACAGAAGGGGCAGGCAGGCAGGCCTTGGAGCAGGATCAGTGGATCCCTCCCTAATACACCCAAAGGACTTAGCAGAGTAACAAAATGCAAACATGGCATGGAAGGGAATTTTGGGCTCATCCATCATGAGTTGATCCACACGCAGAGCATGGCAGAGCCCTGGGAGTCACCTGGCTCCCTGTGAAGTACCACAGTAACTCACCCATGGCCAGCTCTGCACCAGGAGGCACCTACATTCCCAAATCTGACACAAGCAGGAACTAAACTCTCCATCTTTTAACTGTCTTCCACCTCCCCAGCGCTCTGCCTTTCCTGGGCTCTGGATGGCAACAAGTTCTGCACTCCAGGCCAGCATTTCACTCCCTTGACATCAGCATGATTCACTTGGCTGCTTCACTATCCTTTGATTTTTTTTGGTTTCATCATCAAACTGGAGGCAAATACATCTGGATCAGCTTCAAAATCTTTCCCCCCATAATAGGCCTGGATTTTATTTCAGGTCTTTTACACAAAGCACCACAATGGCACCACAGGATTGAGTCTGAGTCACTCACACAGCAAAGGCATTGCTGCTACCACTTGGTTTCTGTTCAGTGACCTGGGAGACAAGATTTGGACTGGAATTTCCTCCCATAATCTCTCACCTTCCCCAGCAGGGATGACTGGAGCCTGTGTGGAAGCCTCAGATCACTGGCACGATTATCAAACTGAACAAGTAATATTCACTCCATGTGTCTTTGACTCACTTTAAATTCTCATTTAAACAGGGACTGCCAAGTGCAATTTCAGAAATATTATCTAAAACCACACTTCAAGACAAGAATGGGCTCAATCAAAACTTTCAGAATGATGAAGAAGGCATTTCAGATTTATTTGCTGTGAGCAGTTCTTGAATCAACAAGTTCCCAATCCAGTATCTGTGCTTGCAGGATCTACGTTGCACAATTCTGTAAATACCTGCAGATGTGCCAAAAGGCTGTCTGGGAGAGCTTGTGGAATAGATATTAATATTACTGAAATTCAAATCATTCTTTTCTGAAACATCTGCAAAACCCCATGATTTAACATTGGAAAATCTCACTCACATTTATCTGTTCTTAAACTGAACACTTTCCACAAGACTGAGCTCAGGGTGGAGGAGCTGGGACATCCCTTTTTTATCATTATTAGAATGTTAATTAATATTTTTGGAGACATTAACCAAAGCAGTGGGACTGGGGGAGCCATAACTCATGGGCACAGAGGGTTCTGCAGCACAGTGCTCAAGGCTCCCAGTACAGCAAGGAATCTGCTCCAAGCAGCAGGGATTTAGGAAGCTGGAAAAGGAAAGAATGGATCTGATACTGGTCCAAGAATGCCAGGTGAAACATGCAAATTGCATTTGATTAATGTCCTGGCTGTCAAACAAGGAACAAGTAAGAAACTTCTACACAGACAAGAGAGTCAAGTATTTTGTCAATTCAGACAGAGTTTTTTCAAAATTTTGAAGTTTTGTCAATTCAGCCTTTGAAGGCTGTTTGTCCCACGTGAGGAAAGTTAAAGCATTGCAATACAGACTCACACTTGGAGCCCTGTTCACCCCCCAGAGCAGCACCAGGGCAAGATTCAAGGGCCCTGTTTGCACAGTGGGAAATAAACCGAAGAGGATTCCAGCAACTCACTTCTCTTGCTCTGTGAACATATCAAAACAGCCATTTGCCAGCATCTGGTCCAGCATTGTCAGCAGAGGTACAGACACCCTGAGGAAAGAAAATGATTCAACAAGGTAAATACACTTCTTGGCATACAGATATATGCTATTTTTAATCAGAAGCAAAGAAGGAAACTTCCTGCATACCTACACAAGGTAAATTACACAGAGGAGGGTTGCTCAGTACCTTGTGTGTGTTGGTTGAATGGGGACATTCCCTCCCAGCCAAAAGGAAAAAACCTAATTAACAACACCCCTGCTTTACATCTGCAGGGTCCTGAAAACACAATTGACAGTATTAGAAAACATTAATCTGTTTTCTAGAATGTGAACAATGTATTCCACAGACTGTATCAGAAGTTATAGCACCAAATGAACCAACACATGTCAGCTGGAATAACCATGGCCATGTTTTCAAATAAACAAATAAAAATACAATAGTGAGATGAGAAACAAAATAAAAAGAACAATAGTGACAGAACAAGAGGAAAAGCTGAAAAATAGAAGGTTTAGATGGCATATTGGGAAGAAATTCTTCCCTGTGAGGGTGGGGAGGCCCTGGCACAGTGTGCTCAGAGAAGCTGTGGCAGCCTCTGGATCCCTGGAAGTGTCCAAGGCCAGGTTGGATGAGGTTTGGAGCAACCTGGGATAGTGGAAGATGTCCCTGCCCTTGACAGGGGACTGGAATGGGTTGAGTTTTGAGTCTCCTGCAACCTAAACTATTCTATGATTTAAAAACTTGAACATGCAAAATATTTTGCCATCACTCCTTGGTTACATATTTTACCACAGATCCTGCTGTACCAAACAGCTCTATTAAAGCAAATGCATGAGCTTTGGACATTCACTGGATGTGCCACACATCTGACTTCCAAAAGGGAAGGGAAAAAAGGGAAGGAAAGGGAAAAAGGGTCAAAGGGAAAAAAGCCAATTACCGGTCATTCCGCAGGTTGTCCTCAAAGACTTTCAGCAGCGTCTCACAAAAACTCTCCAAAGCACTGGGGTCACTCTGGATCTTCTTCATGTAGTCAAACAGGCTCTGGGCAGAGTATCTGAGCTGCAACAGAAGGAAGCTCCAGTGAAGGACAGGGAAAAGCCACTAGCACATAGAACAGGGGCTGCAGGACTGCCCTGCCCTCCCAGCTGAGCACAGCTGCACTGGGAACACCCCTCCAGCAGCAGCACAGACACACACAGCACCAGCACCCAACAGGACCATGGCTATTTTACCTGCAATAACCCATTTTCAGGGAAGGTTGGGGTTTCTTTTCCTTTTTAACTTGGCAAACTTTTCCTTGGCAAACTTAAGTTGGCCACTCTTTCACAAAAGACCACATTAAAGGCTCATTGTTTTCTTTCTTTCAAAATAAAACATCCTTAAACCACTATGACTATCCTGCCTCACTTCAGATACTAATACTGTTATGACTCTGAAGGTGAAGGTGGACACCAGGACTTCACCAAGTAGTATTTATTAAACAGCTGATGGAACTGAACCAGCAATCCTGGGAAGCAGCAGAGTCTGCACCTTAACACTTTGTTCTGTACTGAAACATCCTGGGCAATGCAGGAGCAGAAATATTTCTTTAAAAAGGTCAAGGAATTTGGAGAAATTATTCAGTTATTCTGAGTTTCAGAATAACAGCAAATCTCAGTAAAATCTGTACAAGGCAGCTACACTGAACAGAACCCAGTGTGGTTCTTTCACACTCCAAATGCAGCACTGGTGTGTGCCAGTGTGCCCAGTATAAACTGGGTCCTGACTGAAATATCTTCACAGGATATACAATTGTAAAAGAGATTTCCTGAAAATTCACAACCTGCTTAATTATTATATACTACCCTTTAAAACAATCTGTGCATTTGAGACTATTATAAAAAAATAAGAAATATTTTGTCTTTACACTTTCCAAGAGCAGAGATCAACAACAGGCAGAGGAAATCCCATCTCAGAAAAAAAAATCTTAGCTGGTGTCATTTTCTCTCCTATTTCTTTTGTCTCTTAAACTACCCCAGAGATCTCATAGCATTTTTTAAAGGAAGTTGAATGACTCAGTGCTTTCTCTGCAGATCGAAATGACTTGAAAAGGCAAGAAAGTGCAGAAAATAAAGGGCAAGAAGCACAGCTCCAGGTGGGGTGCTCCAGAGCTGTGCCAAACCAAGGCAGAGCAGCAGAATATCAGAAACACTGGTGAATGAGGACAGCACAAGTAATTAAACAATACAAAAATACAGCTGTGGGTAATCCATCCTGTAACTGCTTGGGAGATTTGAAAAAGGGGGCATTTTTCCAATACTGGCAGAAACTCCAGCATAATAACAGGACATGAACAGGTTAAATCCTAATTTCCTCCTCAGGTGAGCTCCTTCTGTCCCAGCCTCAGTGTCTGAGCTGTAATCTTAACTGCTCCTGAGTATTTGCAGAGAAGAGTATTTCCAAATGTCTTCCTCATCTATGCAGAACACAAATTCACACTACATCAAACGTGTGACATTTACCTTTCCCTGGGGTTCCACAAGGACTGGGAAAGGAAATTAGGAGGTTAATGGGCTGGAACTGGGACAACTTTGGATACAAATTAAAGAGGAGGCCTGAGAATGATCTTGTTCTTATGAAACAGCAAAACCAGGGTTTGCCAACGTGTGACTGCCCCAACGCTGAAGGCAAGAGCAGATCCTGCAGGGACAGGAGAGGCACAGTGCAGAGAGCAGAGCTCAAAGGCACCCTGCACCTGATGGCAGTGATGCCTCAGGGTTTGGCTTTTATATTTTTCACATTCTGTGCTGCTCTAGCCTGTGGGTCTGGGCTTCATATCAGGGCATGGTGAGCTCTGTGCACAGAGCAGGGAGACAAAACAACTCCTGCTCCAGCTAGGCACCAAGAACAAATGATCCAAATCTCAGCCCAGGAGCACAAACACCATGGGCTGGAGAGAGAAAAACAAGAAGGATGGGACTTCATGGGCTAAAGCTGGAATTGGACAATTAACTCCAATATGTAAATGGAGCAGAACTTATAAAAGTGAGAGACCTCGTGTCCATTTTGGGACCATTTTGGTTCACCTTGGGTGCAGCCCTGGCTGGGCTCTTGTGCTGCCCAAAATGGATCCATGGAGGAGATCCTTTTAATAAATCCCTGCTTTATTCTTTAGCTCTGTCCAGCCTCTGCTCTAGGGCAGCCTTCACAGGGCATCAACAGAACTCAAGTCCTGAAGATTGAAGCTCCAGAACCAGGGCACGAGGAGGAGCAAGTGCAGCTCCAGCCAGTGGAGAGGCACCTGCAGCTCTGGGCTGGTTTCTGCACAAACCTTCACAAAACTGCTCCCAGTCAGCTTTGCAGAACAGAGTTACAGCACTTCTAAAACCAGTTTTGAGGACTGATATGGTCAAAAAGAATTAGCTGAAGCATCCAGTTTGTAACAGTGCATCTGTTACACCCAAAATCTCAGCTACCCATCAGTGATTAAGACACATGATCCACATCCACGGGTTCTGGTTTGTGTTTTGCTGCAGTGATACCTTACATGAAGCAGGAATATCATCATTCACACTATTTTTCTCTCTAAGAAAAGAATGCCTGGAATTATTCTTAAGTGTATTCTGCTCAATAACTCTTAACCACAAAAAGAGGATTTTGGGGCTCTTTTTCCACCAAGTATGTATTGATTTGCATACAATTTGTCCCAGTAACCAGATGTTTAGAATATCATTTCCTAACATTCTAATATTTTTGTTTGTGAGATCTAGCACAGTAACACAGCTCTGGTACTGCCTGGGACAAACTTTAGGAGTTCAGAATACGTTGTTCCTTTTTTTTAAAAAGGCTTTACTTACAATTTCTATACCATATAAAATGCAATTTTCACTCTTTAGGGGGAAGGGGAATCATAGGGCATTGTGTGCTTCAACAAAATTTTGAATGCAATGTAGTTCAACAATAATGAAATTATATCAAAATTATATCCTGACCCCTGCAACTGCAGGGTTTGTGCACTGGAGAAAGACCAGCATTGTACATCTGATCTCCACAGACTGAGGGGTTTTATGCAGCCATAAGAAATATGCATCTCTGTGGGCCAGATGTATAATTAGAAGATTCTTTTACACAGAGAAAGTGCCCTTTGAACCACGGTGATGGAGCAGAGTGCCAAATCCCACAGGGAATGACATCTTCTGTTTTTCCAGATTACTTCCAATGCTTCAGCTACAATTCCTCCAGCAGCCCCACTGCCACCAAAACACTTCAGAGACCCCCCACGGCTCATTCCAGAAAATCTCTTTAAAAAGCCAAACAAAGAACTACTCTTGCTAAATATACTGCAGAGCAATTTTAGCTGCAGCCAAACTGCCACTGACCACACAATTACAACAGAGTCTTTCTCCTGTGAATTCCCTGGGATGACCAAAAGACAAACTGACATCCGCACTCAGATTATCTTGCAGCACAGACAAGAAACTTCTTTCTAACTTCCATGTCCACGTGTGTATGTGCACAGATATTTTTGAAGCGAGAGAGGGAAGAGAGTCATAAGAACACACACATTACAGCAAGAACACATATTCCAATAATCTTTTTCTCCCATCCACAATTTTAAAAAGCTGCTTCTTTCATATGGATTTAATAGGATTGTTCTTAAAATTTTCTATTAATGCTTTAAATCAGTCTCTGGATATTGAGCAAAGAACGCTACAGGCTTTGACAGAGTAGTTTGAATAGCAGCCAGTGTAAAACACATCAATTCGAATTTCTATATCACATTTTAGATATTAAAAGTAATTCACCACACAGATACACTCCCAAGTGTAAGTGCCCTCCCTTTCCTTTCTAGCTGACTCAGGAGACAATTAGCTCATCTTCTTTCTAAAGTCCTCAAGAATATTTTAGGCAGAACAAGCCTTTAAAGAAAACTGGAGTGTCACAGAAAAGTTAACATTTCACAATCACACTTTGAGAACACTGCAGAAGGTCTTCCTTAACACACTGTCATATGGTAACAAGGGAAGGGAGCTGCATGTAACTGAACTGTTCATAACTAAATGCAACCAGGAGTTAAAAAAAAAATTAAATACTGAATAGGAATTTTCCTCTGACCCCAGCTAGCAGCCAAAATGTCTGTTTTTCAAAAACTTTCCTCCTTTTTTTACTTAGACAAATAACTTTGGTTTTGATGGAGCCTCCTATAATTAACTGTGCTTGACTGAAAGCTGAATTTCATGTGCATGTTTGCTATTAAAGAAATCTGTTAAGAGTTACATTGTCTATCTGATAATTACTGTCACAAACCAACACACACATGTTTTCAAAGTTTTAAAATAGCCCTTGCCATATAATTAGTTGCCATTTTAGAAACATTAAAATGCTCAGAATTGGCTTAAATACAAGAGACTGCACAGACACCGAATTCTCTGCTCCAGCAGCCCAAAGGCTCACAGGCATCTCTTGATCCCAAGAGCAGAACCCACAGCACCAGGCAAAAAAAAATCACTTGGGCAAGTTGTGACGGACAAGGGGAAGGCATGGGAGACAAGCTGCAGGTGATTTTAACTCCTTCTTGCTGTGACCCAGCAGGAGCTGCTCCCCCTCCACAAAAACTCTTGTTTCCCAGCACTTTTCTACTGGTTTTCTTAATTTGAGATGGAAATCTTAATTAGAAACACTCTTAACCACTGTTGGGGTGCTGAATCACATCCTCCACCTCCTCCTCCTGTTACAGGACCACTGGGATTTAAAGACTTAACTGACAGTCCAAAATATTCTGTTACTGCCTGATATTCCTCTGTGGTGTCATATTGAACCATGTCCTTACCCCCAAAATCTTCTCCTTATATTTTACATCTTTGGCTACAACAAATCAAAAAATGTTATAAGCCAAATATATGAAAAAAAGAATTCTGAAACTACCAATGCAAGTTGTAACATAAAGACAGAAGGATACACTAAAATTATAAGAAAGCAGGGAAAAATTTGGCAGCATAGCAGACTGCCAAAGCCAGTGATAAAGAGATGCTTCATGCCAGAATGACATAAGGATTGCAAAGCTCAGAGCATTGTGACAGACATTTGAATATTTCTTCATAATGGAACTTCTGACATCTCACTGGTGTTTTAGTAGGAAATGTATCAAAAATAATTAATAAAAGAAACCTGTGCATACTGTTAATACCTACTGACAACAAATGAACTGGCTTTCACCTCACTGGAGAAGAGCAATCACCTTGCACTGAGCTGAGGGGCTCTGCTTCTGATCCCAGCTGGGAGAGCCAGCACAGGGCTGGGATATGTGGGGCTGGGATTTGTGGGGCTGAACTCTCAGGTCAGGAGAGGGCAAACAAAGCACCCTCACTCCTCCTTCCCTGCGTGCTCACCTGTGGGTGCTCTGGATGCTGAGAATTTTAGACTTTCTGTGCTGACAGACTGACTCTCAGGAGAGCACTGCATCTGACCTGAGGCCTTGGAGAAGGCTTCCTTGTTCTTCTTCACCTTCTTCTCCATGGGTTTGGGTGGTATTTTGTAATTGGACAGAAAAGTCCGCATTGCGGAATTTGAGTGATTAGTTATTGGGTTAAAAGTGAAAATAATTTAGGTGTCATTTCTTAATTGGCTAGTTGAGCCTTAAAAGACCTTGTAAGAAAAGATAGTTAGCCATTTTTGTGCCTTGTTAGTGAAAGACTGCAGAACTCACTGCTGTGAGGCTGTAACAAACATCTAAGCCTGAATGTGAACTATCGCCTGCAATGCTGACCTTGACAGAGGCAGGAAAAAAGCCAAAAAGCGACAATGAAAAGAAAGCCAAGCAGGCCATGGGGTTTGAAAGCAGCGGTGCTCTCACCGTGGTCTCTGTCAGTCCCCCCACGGACACGGAGAGCCCCAGCAGCACGTGGTACTGGTAGGCTGGCAGCCCCAGGAGCTGCGTGATCCGCGGGAACGCCTCCGACGCCGCGTTCCAGTTCAGCACCTCCTTCTCCCACCTGCAAGGGGAAGGAAGGCTGTTGTAAATGCAGGTGGAGGAAATCATGATGTCTGACTCAGTTCAGAAGGCTGAATGATTTCTTTATTATAACTATACTATAATACATTCATATACTATTTAAAGGAGATACTAAAACTACAAACTCACAACTCGTGACCCTCTCTGAGAATCCAGCCCCAGATGGGTTGGATTGGCCATCAGGCTCAAGTAATCCTCATCAGAATCCAACCCAGCAATCACCCCAGGTAAACAATTCTCCAAACACATTCCACATAGGAAAAACAAGGAGCAGAAATAGAAATTGTTTTCTCCTCCTTCTCTCTGTGCTCCTCTGTGAAAAATCCTAAGAGAGAGAAGAATGTGCCTGCCACAGAAGGGAAAGAATCATCATGTGTGAGTGCACTGCTTTTCTCCTCCCTACACTGCTCCTCCACACCAGTGAAGAAGGTCTCTGAATTACCTAAGTATCAAATCAAACATTGGTCTTTGAGCATATGGGGTAAACACAAATCAAAGCTTCAGCCTCTGCCAGTAAAGTGGAGCAATCTCCAAATCCTTGTTCTGATCCAGGGAAGATGTGAACTGCAGTTCCCTTTACCCAGGCACTTTTGCCTACATTCAGAAAACAAGTTTTTTCTGTTTCATTCTGTGTTCTCTCCCACCACCAGCTGATCCAAGGACAGACCTATCCCAGGAAAGACCAACGCACCCTCCCAGCACTGATGATGCTGATGATCAGCAGCCTCACAGACAGAGCAGAGGATCACAGCAGCCTGAGGATCCCCCAAGCACAGAGCTGGATGTACCTCACTCCCATCAGGTATCATAATCACCACTCAGGAATGAGTTGCTCTCACTTTTGCTTGAACTAGAAAGTCCATCTTGGAAAACTACTGCAACTAGAGCTTGGTTAAAACAATAGAATTCATTAAAAATTATCCTTATGATCAGTTTTCTAGCTGAGGAAAAAGATATGTTCATGTATATTCATAGGACAACTCAATAAAATCCTGACAACACCAAATATTCCTTCATACACATACTGGGCATAAAAATGACACCAGGTTGCTTGGTTTAGGTGAAACTGTGGGCATTTATCTTTTACTTTCATTGGTTTAGGACATTTTTCAATACCTTACCTTGGAAATATCCTCTCTAGCTCTTCTCGATGAGGGATGTGTGGAACTGGAGGATGGTCAAAGTGCAAAAGAGTAAGGAACACAGATCCTGCATGAGCTCGGAATTTATCTATTTTTTCAGCTGATTGTTGAGCCAGCCAGCACATAATCTGCTTGCAGCTATAAAGAAGAAAACAATTAATCAGGAAATTTAAGCAGTAGAATGTGTATTTAGATTTAAATTGTTTCAATTAAATGAATAAGAATGATCCTGCTAGGAAAGTATTCTGATTTAACCCTTCAGAATGAACACACAAGTGATTTAAAACACCCACATGGTGATAGAATCTTGAGGCTTTATCTTCCACAGATCAATCAATCAAATACCAGCATGATATTAATGTTACACAGTATTTTATCCACCTTTTATATATATTGCTCCACCCTTCATCCAAAAAGATAACACAGTAATTTATGGCTTGGCTGAACTGCAAAATTTCAGATGGAAACAGAGCAGAACTTTGAGAAAAGCACATTTTGAAGTAGAAAACTGCACACGTAGCAGAGGACAAGGTCTCTCCTACATCTCACATATCCCAAATAAATCACTTCAATTCTGGCTTGTTTTTAACAATATCCTTATTTTGTTTCTGCTCACAACTTAAATTCACAGTTACAATTCTGTGTCTCACAAGGTCCTTTATCCCTCAGAGAGGGCCACTAATGGTAGTAAAACCAGCCACAATTCCTTCAGTTACACCAAGGCCCAGAATATTTACAAAAGGGGATCCAGCTGGCAGGAATGCTTTTCTCAGTTCCATGTGGACAATCTGTGTATGAACAGATGAACAGGAGGAAGCCTCTGAATATGGGCACTAATGAGCAGCGTGTTCTTAGAGAATCCAGTACCTTCCTTCTAGGTGTCCTTCAACATTTGGGTTTATTTTTTTTAAATAAATCCCAAACCATGTACATGTTCACCTAACCACTGGCACACTCTGTCTACAAACCAATACCACCATTAGGAAAGTTTTACTGCAGCTCAAGCTATCTTTTAAAAATGGTACTTTTTATTAATTCTTTTATTCTTAGCACCTAAGTTTTTACTGCAGCTCAAACTATATTTTAAAAATGGTACTTTTTATTAATTCTTTTATTCTTAGCACCAAAGTTTTACTGCAGCTCAAACTATGTTTTAAAAATATACTTATTACTAGTTCTTTTATTATTAGGAGTACCATATAATGAAATTAAAAATCAGGAGTTCAGTGTAAATTCGTTTTCTTTATTTCCTTACTAATAATTCTGAAAAGAAACAAATCCAAAGTCATGCTCACATTTGATCACGTTATGAATTAATGATGTGACACTCTGGTTAAGCAGGCAGGTTTGCTTTTTGTTTCAGTGAGCACTACAGGGAAGCACCACAAAGGTGGCAGGTTTAGCCCAAATCCCACAGCTGTGCTGCATTTTCAAGGTGGGATTGCCACCCACATGCTCTCAACAAGGTTTTCCCTCTGAAAAGCAGCTGCAACATCCTCCCCGTGTGTGTGGGCTTGATGCACTTTGGTCAAAGCTCTGCCACACTCAATAAAGGAGGAGCACAGAGTGTGCAAGCACTGCATTCCTGCAGGGAACAGAGGATGGAGCTCCAAGAGCTCAGACACAGGACAGAACATTGCATACGTGTTGGCATGAATCAGCTGTGCCTCGTTCTGCACCAGCAGCAGGGTCACCTCCATCAGGCTGGTCATGGCAGCTTCACGCACCCTGTGGAGACACAGACACACCAGAGCAGCTGCAGCAGCACTGATTCCAATGAACACATCAGCTGGGTGGAAACACCAGCACAAATGCACAGTGACAAAAGCAAAGAGCTCTGAGAGCAGCTCCCATATTTTGGGAGGACAAGGAGCGTCCCCCTTCCAGTCCCACTCTGTGAAACAAAGCTCACGTTGCACTGAGGGTCCAGCAGTCACCCCTGCCTCACCAGCCTGGTTTTCATTCCAGCCAGATGCCACCAGCTTATTCTTTATTTTAAGAAGGTTAAAACTGATAATGATTAGTAATATTTCATGTGCGAGTAGATGTAATTTGAAGCTCTGTCTGCTTCAAATTATTTTCTGAAAAGGTCAACCCACATTTTGACTGTCAGATGTTGAACACTGCTCAATACTGTCATATTCCAGTAAATTTTCAAGCTTAATATTTCCAACATTCAAAACAAGTTGTGACTCAAGAGTGGCTTAAATCTCTATGCTAAATAGTAATTAATTTTAAAAAGTTTGATCAAAGTAACACTAAGTTGTGCTTGAAGTGAGTCCTATCTTGATAATGATCTGCTCTCTTGAAAATGTCTAAATACAATTTTTTAAAAAAGCATAATTTCAATTAAATAATAATCAGTATTTTTGTTTTAAACAATGTCTTTTCAATCCATGAGTTTTTAAAAGTGGTTCCTTTCTTAAGACAAGTGCAATACCTCAGTGGGTTACATGATCCTGCACAAGAGCAGGCCCAGCATGTTCACTACTACATCAGCAACCCAGAGTAATGTCATCCTTTCTCAGTAATAATTTTTTAAAAAAGGAAAAAAATAAATTGAAAAGGCCCAGCAGCCTTCTATAAGAAGAAATACTCCTCCTGCTGATTTCCAAAAGAACTTGAAAACAGTTGCAGGTGCAATCTGAAACTGGGTGGGACATTTGTTATAATGGTAAAAAAGGTAAATTACATCATTTTTTCCTAAGCAGCTTAAAACAAGTCTGGCAGTCTTTCATCAAGGTTATGTTTTACTAGTTTTTTGTATCATATCTGACTTAGATATTCATGTCTACCACCTGTAGACAGACCAGACATGTCCCAGCAAACAATCTGTCAAAAGAAAGGTAAAGT
Source organism: Taeniopygia guttata (assembly GCF_048771995.1). Taxonomy (NCBI): domain Eukaryota; kingdom Metazoa; phylum Chordata; class Aves; order Passeriformes; family Estrildidae; genus Taeniopygia; species Taeniopygia guttata. The sequence continues at coordinate 6,781,121 of NC_133043.1, forward strand.
TTGCATATGCAGAGAAAAGTTGGTGAAACTTTCCCACGACTCTATTAAAGAAAGACAAAAAATTACACAAAAAGGACAAAGTCTCTCCAGAAAAACAGCATTTCTCTCTATATCTTTCCATCTTATTCACTGGTTTAGAAGAAACAGAATGAGAAAGCACTGATATTTGAGAGGCCACAAAAGCCTTCAGCAGCCAGGAGTTTGCCATGAGAAAGGATCCCACTTCCCCCTCTGATTTACAATTTTCTTGACTTGGTTGTGGCTGGAATTGCCCAAAGAAGCTCAAAAAAAAAAAAAAGCATCTGGTGCTCAAAGCACTTTTGAATTTTAATGGCTGTTGGGAATTTAATTTCCTCAGGATTTCTTTGAAAGTTCCACTGTGTTTTGTTCTGTTTTGAAATGAAGACACAGAAAAGGATAAACAACAGTTGTGGAGAACTGCAGTGGGTACTCTCAGATGTGGAAGCTCAGCTGAATACCTAATTACCCTTAGCCAGGTCCTCACCTGGCTCTGAAAACACAAAGCTCAGTGTCTCTTCCTTTTCTCTGCCTCCCCACGCTGTATTATTGCTCTTGCATTCTCTGTCAGCTGCAGCCAGCCCTGCCTTGTGTTAGAGACACGTTCACCTCCCTCCTGCTCCTCTGACAGCAGGGAAAGCCAAGCTCCTTCCTTCTGCAAGCTGCAGCGACCTGCACCTGACCCTCCCTGCTTTGCATCCTTGTTTCCTCTTCTAAGGAAATGTCAGACACCTCCTGATCTCTGATTTCGTGCCCTGTGTTATTATTTCCCTGCTGTATGACAATTTAACCAGTTGAGAAGCTGGATACCATGACAGAAAACTGGGAAAATCCAAACACACAAACCTCAGCTAAGGCTGAGAGCAGTCTGGATTATTTGTGCCATGAACTTTTCCAACGTGTTTGCAAATATTGCACTGAAGTGCTAAAGGGACAAAGCTGGCCAGTTACACAAGTGCCCAATGATAACAAGGCACAAAATACCTTTCTTCTGCTGCAGAACTGGCACTTCCCTTCCTGTGCAAAGACAGAGGAGCTATTTATAATTATTTAATATTTCTATTATATAGAAAAATTATATATAATATTATATAGTATACATAATATATAATATTATTTAATATTTTTAATTATTTGTAATTATTTCAGCCTATTTATAAATATTACAGCCTATAATTATTGCATTACTGGAACTGGTGAGATCTGCCATTGCCAGTGCCTTGCAGAGCACAACCTGCAAGTTCTGACTGTGCTCTGACTGTTCCTTGCCCACTGGCATATTGAAAAAACAGCACAATGACAAGTTTTCTTCCTCCACAAGACAAGAGGTGGTTCCAGGCTGTGTACACAGCTCCCATCCCACATGGTTTTTTACAAATGTATTTCACAGCAGCTGCCCTGTTCAAGCCTAATGAGGAATCCCGAAAAGGAGAATGGCATTGTAATTTACTTATTTTTTCCTGTTTAAAACAAACCCAGGGCTACCAAATGAAATAATGACATTGAAGTTAAGACTGAGTAGGGCAGAGCTCTAAACAGGACAGAACAAATCTGAGCTTAACCCAGAAGGTGCCAGTTGGGCAGCATGTGTCACCATGCCAGGGATGGGCACAGCCACCCTCCTGCTCATCCTGCACTGCTGAAAATGCCCCTCAAGGAAGAAGGTATTTAAAGCATTTATTTCATACAAACACTGCACAGATATGACTGACACAATCCACTCAAACACTCCACGTGATGGCTGGTCAAGAACTTCTTCAACAAACTGGGAAAATAACAAAATGTTTTCAACCAGCAGAATTATTTCTTACCAGTACTTTACAGGCACCTACTCCTTCCTGTCTGGCATGCAGCAAAAGCAGAGCCAGGTACTAGCTCTCAACTATCAATAGGTTGCTAATTAAAATCCAGAACACTCATCTCTGTACCCTGAGACTCTTCATGCAGCTGCCAGACAGGTCAAATACATGTATTTTACCACTTCATTACCATACCACACAAACAGTATCATCCCACAGGTTAAACAGGGCTGATTCTTCATCTCTAAAAGCAACATATATCTGCACATCTCAAATTCAAATTTTGGATTCAGACAATAAAATTAAGAGGCCTTTTCAAAACCAGCATTTTATTCAAAATCAACTGCTAATAAATAAAAGACAACTAAAATTATTCTATCACATGTCAAATAAAAGACAACTAAGATTACTCTATCACATTCATTTACAGAGTTCATGGCTTCTCTATACTGAGTGTTACTGCTCTGAGGCTTCTACACAGAAGCATTTTAAATCTGCAGATACTGAACTTGTTCCTGAATTAGGATAATTTGATGCTTTTTATTAACAAGTACTACTTCAGGCTGGGCACATTTATCTCATAAATACATGCAGAAAAGCACACTGACAGGAGTATGTTTGGTTTGTGAGATCCATGTTCCTGTGCTGTGTAATTCTGCAGGATGGCATGAATAACATGAGCCCTTCATGATCTCTCCCATTCAAAGCTGGAAGGAATTTGCAACCAGTAAGAGCTGACACATCCCCAGTTAGAGATGGTTTGGAAATAAAACACAAACCCAAAGAAGGACATGAGCCTTTACAGTCAGGAATTTTGAAACTGCCTTTCCAAATCGCTGTTACTGAAGGAATACAGAATATTCAGAGTGCTAAATACTGAATCTTCTTTGTATATTAGGAGGACCTTTAAGACTGAGGAATGCCATGAAAACAGGACTGCTATAGACTTAATATTACTAAAATCTTATTAAGTTACTAAATTTATTAATCTACCTATCCTATAGATTTCCCATCAGCAGACTTATTCCTATAGACTTATGATTTATTCTTGCAGCATCATATCTGAAATCATTGAAATCTTAAACTTACAAAAGACCTGGTGATGCTGCAGCACAATTGAGATTTTTTTTATCCCTCTCAACAGGTTATGCAGCTGCTCCCTCTCCTGGCAAAAAATCCCCACAACACCAATGTGCAGCAGGAGAGATCAGGCAGGACCCAATGTGTTGTTTCAAACAAAGAGAAATAATGCTTTAAATCCCTGTTTTGCAATAGAATGCATTCCTGGTATTCACTAAAAGGAACTAACGTCACCCACAGAACCAGAAAAAGGCTTAATTTTGGTTTTGAACATCTCAGTCCCCATATGCCCAACTTCTGAGCAAGGACAACCAAAACTTGTCAGCCTCACCTTTCACTTTCTACTTCTCTTCCTGCTGTGCATTCCTAATTCCCACCTAGGCTCAAATCTCCACAGGCTTGGAGCTTTTGTTTCTAAGAGGTTTTGAAAACAGATCAGCTTATTACTGGACACCAAAGCTGGCCCTGGATTTTACCCCACCTTACCATCCTCCAACATCGCCCCGGCTGTCGGTGGTGTAGTCGGTGACACCGGTGAGCAGCGTGGCATAAATCTGATCAACGTTACCACTGCACACATATTCCTGCTGGGATCCATCTCCCTTCACACCCACTGTCTGGCAAACCCTTCAAAAAAAGAGGAAAAGAAGGGATGGCAGGCAATGAAGATCAAGTTTTGTTATGTTGCTTAATAAAATTCACACCACCTGTAACGTCCACTACAGATGGAATGAGGAATATTTCTGTGCTGAATTTGACCTGAGGATTTCTGAGCAGTGTTTGAGTTCAAAGGAACCCTGGCAAAGCTAAGATATCAGCAGGGAAGTAGGTTGCTTTACTTCCTTTACCTGATTTTTCACATTAAACTCTCCTGTAAAATGCAGAGAAAATCAAAGTACTCCAGAAAAGCTTTCACATCTGTAACACTCCAAAAAGGAACATGCTTCAGTATCTGTCAGTCTCTGAACTCTCCTTAAAATGAAGTCAGGAAGAAGAGCAAAGGGCCAACACAATGTGCATTGAACCTGATATTAAACTCCTTTACCTTGAAGACATTGGGTTTTTAGCAGTGTAACAGTTTAAGAGCATAAAATATTAATGTATACTGTTAACTGCACTGTGACATTCAACACAGAAAATATTCCTTTAAATAAAAGGCACAATTTCTTCAAATCAATTCAATCTTTTTAAGATTGTGGAAAAAACATATATTCTTCCTCCTCAGTAAAGCTCATTAAATTGCAGCCCATGAGAAAGGCAAACATTAAAATACACTCTAGGTAGTCAGTTAACTGATAAAAACCTGACAGCACTATCAGAGCTGAAGTCCATAGTTACGTGTGTGGTAATTCTCTGAATCAAAAATAAACTGAGTAATGGATATGCAGTCAAGCCTGTAACTCATGCTCCCAGCTCCCAGTAGAATGAACAGGAGAAAGCTTCTACAGAAAGATTTAAAATTAGACACAAGCAGGGGTGAGAAACATACTTTGCAATTGCTATTAAGGCATCTCTCCTGGCTTCAGCAAAGCTCACGTCCTCAGGGGAAATGATTGTAACTTTTTTTAGACCTTCCAAAACCTGAAAAAATACAAAGATTGAGATATATAAATCCTAAGCTTTTTTTACTGTGTTACATTTAGGTATCATAGTAAAGTGAGTTCAACCCTGTATGAAGGAACCAAACAGGCAGCAGAGTTTGGATTCTCACCAGGAGAGGCCTGTAAAATTTTACACAACATTACCAGAGTATTACTCAGAACTATATAAGTATTTCTATCAGTTCTTTTTGTTTATGGGAACAATATAGCTAAAAAATGTGAACAACAGGCTAAGTTTACATTTTGTCTGGGGCAGGTAACCTTATAGAAATACCACTTCTATGGTAGAATTCTGCTAAGGGCAGAAAGGCCTCTGCTCCCTGCTGCAGCTTTTTAGATACTCAAGGCACTTAGGTATAAGTTTCTACCAAAAGCTAAAGTCCATATTCTAAATCTGTATTTCTATTTCACTCTGTGGCTTCCTATATCTCAGTTTCTCCAGGGGTTTCAGTTCAATCCCTGTAGCAAATCTCTTCCCCTGGATCCTTCCCCATTCCCTTGGACCAATGTCCCATAGCAAAGGGTTAATCCAACCTCTGGCTTTCCAATAACACCACTAATGCAGGACTAAACATTAATTATCAGAAACTATGGCAAGCTCAACTCATGATGATTTTCTGCACATTAGCATTCAAATCCCTTTGACAAAGACCTTTAATTATGATCATTATTATTTATTTGATTACTGTCACAGGTTTCACTAAAAAGCCTCGTGCCCTGCTCTCATTACAATGATCCTATTTTCTCACCTGCTGGAGCCTGCCCTTCAGCAGAAATCTTGGAAGGGCCCCAAGAGCTCGTGAAAAGCCACAACGAACCATTTCCTCTGCGTTTTGTAGTTCTGAAACGTACTGTGTCACCAGCTCATCTGGAATAAATACAATTGCAGAGTGAAAAGCAACCACCACATCGTTAGAATTTCATATTTAACTAAGGAAAAAAAATAAGGAAAAGATCCCCTAAACAAAGCAGCTGGAAAAGTGTGTGATTTGTTGAACTAAAATGTTCATTTAGAACTAAAATCTTCATTTAGAACTAAAATGTTCATTTAGTTCATTTAGAACTAAAAAAACTAACTAAAAATTTAGTTTAGTTCAAAATAAACTACAATACCTTCATTTTCTACAGAAAAAGGATAAAAATTTTAAGATGATCACTTTTACATGAATGAATTCATATTTTCTGTCTAAAAAATCTGACTTTGTATCTATACTAAGCCTATTACTTCAGAGAGAGAAAAGACAAACTTCTCAATTTTAGAGGGTTATCAAGTTTTAGACATCCAAATAATAAGTATAAGCACAAATTTCTGGCTAAGCACAGGGGAGCAAGATCTTTTTACATTTATAGATCACCATCTTCTATCTTTGGATAAATATTCTGTGTTTGGCAGGAGATCCCCAGGTTTGTGAATATCAGTTATTTTAACAGTTTTCCCTCAGAAAACTCCAGAAAAGCTCCTCCAAGCCAGCTGCAATAAACACAGATTCAGACAGGAGCAAGGTGGTCTGATCGATCCCGTTACTGCAGAGACACTTTTTAATCCTCAAAGAATCAGAGATCCTGGGAAGATTACATAATTGTGCCACTGCCTACTGTAATCTAAGGTTTAAATGGTTGAGCAATATTTGCTAGAGGAAGAAAGAAGAGCTGCCATAAGAAACTCCCCATTCATCATAATTCATGAGTGTTTCTTTTACACCCCAGTGCAATGGACAGGCCCCAGCTCGTCCCTCCCATCAGCAGCCCAGCTCCTGGCCAGAGGTGAGCAACACCTTCAGATAAGCACATTTATTTCAAATTTCCAAACCACCAGGCTGTTAAGAGTCCTGAGGCCATAGGAAGATGCAGTGTTTGCTGTGACAGCAAGAAGATCTTGAACAGTGAGCTGTGACAGTCTCAACTCTGAGTGATGTAAATTTAAGATTGACATTTCAGCCAAATGACACAGCAACAAACAAACAACAGCTCTGTACTTATAACCACTCAGTAATTATGGTGGAAAGTGTAATGCAAATGTTAATATTCTTCTAAGAGCCTTCAGCTTCATAAACCAACAGGGCCTATGAAGTATCTACAATATTAATTCCACACAACCCATCCTGAAAGAATATTAAAAGAGAAAGTCAGCAAAACCAAACCAGAACACACTAAGACAGATAAAGAAAACACTAAGAGAAGGTCAAAACAAACAAAGAGAAAAGTAGTGATTCAATAAAAATGCAGCCTAATAAGGACAAATTCAGAATGTCAGACTGCTAAAGAACCCTTGATTGGTGTTTTCATTTTAATCATCAAGCAAATGTGAAACACTGGTTAAATTTTACCAAAAGCTTTTCTCTTTTTTTTTTTTTTTTTTTTCCCTTAATCATGTCCAGACTTGCTTTACCTGCTTAGGTAAGTCCAGACTGACTTATCTAAGGCACCTGCACTGTGCTGAATGTCTCCTGCACTGCAGCTTCCACGCATACCCACAGCCATCACACACTCTGGGAGGACTTTTACTGCTGGATTTCAATCCCTCAACAGACAGACATGAAATTTTAAAGTTTTATCAGTACAGAGATAAAATACAGCTTTTTTTGGTTTGTTTTTTTAAAAGATGCTTGCATGTGTAATGGCACTTCTGTTATCATGTGTGGAGTAGGGTCCAGGGCAGTCAAGGCCAAATAAAAGGGTACACAAGATGGAGCTGACCAGAGAGTTTTCTAGAACAGAAAAATTGTCATTTCACAAATCTACTTCAGAAAATCCCATGAGAAATTTTGTCTGTATCTACAAATTTGACCTAATTGTGTCCCTAGACCATCACAGCCACATTGCCATGGTCCCTTCAAGCACAAGGCAGGTGATAAGTCAACCTCAAACCCAGGAAAAAACCAAGAGGCTTCAGAGGTGTCTAAATGAGTAAAGCAATGAGAAAAACATCTGCAGCCTGTACTTCCAGCAGATCCCTTCTCCTTCCTGACTTGGGCACCTGCCTGACTTTTCCAGTCCACTTTTCCAGAAACTTGAAACTTCATCCTTACGTTAAATTTGACCTACACAAAACTTACATAAAACTTACTTACATCCTTACATAAAACTTCTCAACTCATTTTTACCTTGTTGGCTTTGACTCAGCATTGCCTCCTCCTGTCCAGCACGTTCTGGTTTTACACATGACCCTTTCCTGAGGTTGTGGGGATTTTATCTGCCTTGGCATCATATCACATCTTCCCATGCTGCCCACAAAGAATCTGGCAGGCAGGGCCAAACTCCAGCAGGGAAAGGGCTATTCTGGGATTTGGGTTTATTTTTTGATTTTTTTTTTTTTTAACAAAAAAGAGGTAAAGATTCAGCAGTATATAAAGATTTTAAAATCAAGATAGGCTGCTTTTATAGTTCAGCCCTAATGTCTTTGGGGCATGGACTTCATGTAAATACAAATGTCATAAATATCAACATCATTTTGGGAACAACTCTTAAGACAAATAAATAATAAGGCATTTTATTACCTGATTTGATAATGGCAAAAAATAGGAAAAGAAAACAGTATTTTAGTAAGTATATGTACATTCGCTGTTATATTTAGAAAAATTATATAAATATTGTTATTCTTAAAATATTTATCTGTACAATCCAGCAATTTGTCTCTGATGGACATGATACAATCTGATCCTTGAAAGGAAGACAGGTACAAGAAAAGCAGTATAAAAAAAGATGCTGATTCATACAGCCCTAGGAGAAGTTTAAGCCTCCTCCTGTACTGCTGAAACAAACACAAACACATGAGCTCTCACATGCACATGTCCCAGAACTCGGGGTGTCCTTCCCTATCCTGTTCTTATCCCTTAGCAATTCTTCTGTAAATCAGCCATGATCTCTGGCAGAGTTTATCGAAATAGGATGTGAGAAAGATTCACTTTGTTAAAATCGAGGATTTTAGAAACAGAGGATCTTTGGTTCTTTGTTTTACAGTATGGAACAGAAAAGCAACATAAATTTGCTTTGTATTCATTATGGTGGTACCTTCTACTCACCTCCAGTCTAAAGCCAGCATTTATGTAGGAAATGAGACATTTCCTACACTTCCACTTGTCATTTTTCAGACAACTTTCAGCTGTCAATTCTTTTTTTCCTGAAGAATTCTAAGTTGTGTTAAAACCAGTGCTGCCCCTCCCCACTCTGTGCAATCCCTCCAAGGTGCAAGTTTGGTCCAGCCCAGCATTCTGTGCCTGTGTGTTAAACATGAATCATTACCCTGCAGAGCTGGATCAGCTTCTCCCCTCTCGTTGATGTAAAATTCGTTGCACAGAGCAGCCAGTGCAGACACTGCAGACTCCTGCAACAAAGGCATAGAAATGCATTTACTCACCTCATATCTTAAATTCTTAAGGAAAAAGAAAATGGATTAAAAAAAAAACAAAACAAAGCAATCAAAAAACTCCTTTCAGATACTGGCATTTCCTTTCTTATTATTTCTTCTCAATAGTGGTTTAGTAAGGAAAAAACAGATTTTAATCTTATTCCTTCAATATGACCAGTAAGCTAAATTAGCATTTAAGACAATAACAGTAATGTATGAAATATATTTTCAGTTCAGATGAAAGACCTCCAGGATGACACAGCATTACAAAACACACCAGTCATTATTTCATCTTCTTTCATATATATCCATATACTGATGCCAGATGAACAAGAAACAAACCCTATTTCCCCAGGGAGCTACAGAAAGGAAACACAGAAAAAAACGTGGACTGAATGTATTAAACAAAAAAAGCCCAAATATCCAGGATCACAAGCCTTGTGTCCTAATTTTGACTGGTTTAGAAAAGGATCAATGGTTGTGTGTTATACCTGAGCCTCCTCATTTTTAGAGTGGTTTCAATTAGTGATACAGAACACAAAATAACTCAGCTGCTATTTCAGAAAGCCCATAATAGAATATGTAACAGAACAGAATTTAAAAGAATACATAACAGAATAGAATTTATGGCTGAATTATACTTTTCAGCTGATAATATACTGTTACCCAAAATTATAATAAATTTGAAAGCACACAAAAGCTTTGCATTGTTCACTTCATGTTAACAGCAACAATACTTATTAACACTTATGTTCCCCAGGTACAAGAAATCTCAGATGTAACACAGAAATCCTGCCCAGCTGATTCATTCTGCCCTCAGACACCTCAGACAAGTTCTCCATGCAAAATCAAGGACTTGAAAGAAAACCAGCACTCACCAAAACAATATTCTAACTACCACAGGCATGATAGTAGCAAAATATGCAGAATTATCTAACTGCTGTAGATCATGGACCTTTAAAGGCCAAATTATCCAACCCCTACCATGGCCAGGGAAGCCTGGGACCAGACCAGATTGCTCAGATATTTCACTTTCTAAATTAAATGTTTTTCACCTTAAATGTATGAAGTTCAACTGGAAGAGAATAATGTATGTCTGAAAAAAAAAGATTATTTTTCAACATCTTAAGCATTGCCCTTACAATTATTTCTCTCTAAAACAGAAGCAGAAATAAGTGAGAACTGTCATTTACTAAATACACTTTGCTTGGCTTTAACTGATGTTCACCAAACAAGTTAAAATTCTCTACAGCCTATAATTAATTCTTCTAAGCTTTTGCTTTAGAAGTTCCAGTTAGAAGGCACACCAGCACTTTGAATAAATTGTTAATGCCAGAAGAACATCCTAAGAATTCAAATTTCTTTTTTAAATTTCCTTCAGTGATTTGGATAGAACTCCAGTCGCCTCTGTCTCCCAAGAACAGCTTTAAAAGATGAGGTGTGAGATACCTGAAATGTCTTTTTATCTTATTATTAAAACCTAGCACAATGAAAACAGCGTGTTAAATTCAGATTGTCTGTAAGCTCTATCAGGGCAGACAGAAATTACCTTTATAATTCAGCAGTGCCTTTAAGAGCACGAGATCAAACTGCCATGGGAATTCTGGGGAAAATTACGGTGAGTAACTGGAGGTGTTAAAATGATGCAAATAAAACAGCATGAGACATATCCATCAATGGATTTAATATTCAGAATCAGAGCAGTCTGAGAGCACAGAAAAAGGATTTGCAGCAGAGTTTAATGGAAAATTTAAGCTCCTTGTCCTGAATAACTCTGGTAACTCACAGCAAAGCTCGCAGAGCTACCAAACACCCTCAGTACCTGTGGGCACCACCCAGAGCATTTTTAATTCTCACAAGAGTTCTCTGAAGCCACACATATTACAGGTGCACCAAAACAGAAGCAAAAATGTAACCAGGGAGCAGCTTCCAGCACCATCAGCAGCTCCTCACCCTGTCCAGAGGTACAGACAGGAGCAACCTTTGGGATAACTGCTCAAGTATTAATCAGAAAAGTCCACTGCAATCTTGAGGAATTCAAAATACACTTTTTAAAATACCCCTTCTCACACATCTATGAAACATGCATTCAAGAACCAAAATAAGATCCCATGGATAATCCACCAAAGGAAAGCAAATTACTTCTAATTTTGTATTTAATGTGACCACATGAAGGAGGAGAAATTATTGTACCTTTATATGCTGTCGTGCAGCACTGGAAACAAGAGGGAGATGTCTTAGACTGTCATTTATTAACCACTGCCAACCACCTGGAACAGCAAGGAACATAAACAGCTTTAAGTTTTCTTACTTTCTGAACTAAAATCCAAACTGTAGAGTTAATAGCTAAAAACCAAATATTCAAATTGCATCAGCATCTGCTACAGTGTTTGTCTAACTTTTTGGTATTTTTTTACCGTGTGAGGCCACCCAACCTCATTAATTTTTCTTCTTTGAAAAGCAGAATTTGTTAATATTTTAGTTTAATGAATAGCTACTACAGTAACTATGGAAGTTACTACAATAACTACTGCAGTCATGGAAGGTTATTTAAAATAGGACTTACTGATTATTGGATCTCCTCTAAATGGCATTTTTGATAGTGACAACTTCTCAATTAAAGCACAGACTGTAAGAAAATAAGTTTTAGAAGATAAATACCCGCCAGAAAACAGCAATTGTAGCAATTTTGAAAAGACAACCACAGGAAGTTACATTAGCATTAATTTTAAATTGAAGAATATTAGCAAACAGATACTCAAAATAAGGGAAATTAAAAACTGGAAGGAAATTACATTGTACAAAAATCACTAGGATGCAGTAACTGTCCTTTGACACAAGTTAGTCCCATCATTGATGCAAATCCCTCGTTTGGTGGGATGCTTTCCCCCTCTGCCATTCAAGGTGTGCACACACATATCAGCCACTTTTCTTTGCTATACAGCCTGGAAATGGCAGTGTAGCATCAGAGATAGAAAACCAACTGAGACAAGGATAATACTACAGCCACTAAAAACGATTCAAATCTTTAGGACAGGTTTTCCTACTTCTTATTCACATTGTTTTTGAACCTCCAAGGAGTGGCATTTGTTCACTGCACAGAGCTGGGAGCTATGAAACTGGATGCAACTTTATTTCCTTTGATACTTGGAATACATGAGCACATCCTTTCCATAACAAAGTCCTTATTATTTTTAATCTATGAACTTATTAGAGTTTTAATGCTTACAAACCCACTTTGAGAATTGTATTTTTTTTAAATGTTTTGAGGCTTTTTTGGGGAATGGAGATTAACACAGTAAACACTGCAAATTTTCTGTGCAACAGATTGACTGCACTGCTCAAATGAAAACTCAGCACTTGGGGAATAACAATATCTTTCACCTCCTGGGATTAAGTTCAAATAAATGAGATTGGTACAGCTCCATCTCACTGCCTGGCTGCTTTAGAGTTGGTGGAGAGGAGGGAAAGGACAGAAGAAGGTGCAATATAAAATAATTCCACTGTTTTGTTTTCCTCTGCTCCCACAGCCTGATTTTTGACTCTTCCTCTGGGCTCTGTACATAACTCATCACCTCCATTTATAATCAACTTTCTGGGCTCCAAATCTACTCTTGAACTCACTCCTCACTATGGCAATGTCACACAAAATCCTCTCAATACTGTGTGTCAGGTTCTCTATGCTAATATTTATCCAGAGACGAGGCTAAGTGCAATGTGACTAAACTCAAGTCTCTTGGGGTTCCTCCTCAGCTCTCTGCACTTTGTGCTCTGTTGTGGTTGAGACCATCATCTTCATTAGACATGCAGGCAATTTGTGGAAGATTTTCAATTCTTCTCTTATTCCACCTACACAGTTGTATCATGCCAAAACACTGCCACTTGTATTTCTCCAAAACCACGAAATGTTCACCTGCTTAAAAGCTGAAACGTATCACAAAAAACCTCTTCCTTCAGCTTCCATTTTCGTGTCATACAGCTGTAATCTCACTCAAATCCCCCTTGTCTTCCACCTCTGTTAGCCACAAGGTGTGGATGGCTTCAGATCTTCCAGGCTGGAATCTGCTCTGCAGCATTTCCTTCATTCAGCTCATGAGCAGGAAACCAAGTTGGCATCATTTCCTCATCCACCCAGCCTACCTCTTCCTGCAACACCCTTCCTTTTTACAGCATACAACAATCTTCCAAATCCATCTTTTCTGTGGTGCCACACTCCCCACAGACTGTTGTTTCTATGGTCTTTGTGCTTCACTTCTGTGCACGTGTGTTATGATAAAATCATTATTTCCACCATGGCTCTGTCTAAAAGTGCAGATTATATCTCTTGTGGAGAGGAATCTGAGTAAATCACTGAAGGAAGACATTTCAACCCTGAAAAAACTTCACTGTGTGCAACAACAGAAGGACACAGCGTGACACAGAGCCCAGAACCATCTCCAGCTCTTACACAGAGTTACTCCAAGTATTGGTTATTCCAAGTGTATTGTCACCCCTTGTCCTGCTGCACCCATCTGCTGACTGGCCTCCAAAGTTCATCTTTTTTTAATTACTGTGCCGACTTTACTTACACATTCAACACAATAAATGCAAAATGAACTGGAAACACAACAGCCAAATTCCTCAGGGCCCCTCTCGTGCTGTCACACCCCAGCCATGGTACTTACCAGCTGGTCTCATCAGTTCTCCACCTAAACCCCTGCAAAGCAGAAACAGCCTTCAGACAACAACCCACCACAGGCAACCTCAGTGTACATTGCCCACAGTGAGGCAAAAGGCACCTCAAAACCATTTCAGAATGAAAGCAGAGCACAAAATACCCACAGTTTTCTGTTTGATCAACTCTGCTTCCTTCTAAATCAACTATTCTTGACTTCAACATGATTAATACAAACCTCTCCTGAATATTAAGATTTCTTCTTGCCAAAATGCACTCCTGGTCTTCCTAATTTTTAATGCGAAAAATAACAAGACTGTCAAGTTCATTTTGCTTTTCTTTTCACTTGCTTCAGGAACATTCCAAACCCATGAGACTGGCCAAAGGACTTTCCAGTCATACAGTCTCTACCAGCTTCTGATTTCCACAAATGTAAAGGAACCAGATGCAATTTTTGAATAAAATCATCATTTCTGTAAAACTAAGCAGAAACTTCCCTTCCCAGTTCCCATTTTCACATGTGTCAGCTGCTTTCCTCTCCTGGTGAGATCTATCACCCTTCTCCGTTCCTGCCCAAGCCCCCTCCCAGGCGATTTTGTGTTTATCACCACAGCAGAAAAGGGAGAGAAACAAATGGCTCAAACTACTTCAGATCCTCCTGAGGCAAAGGTGTGTTCCTCAAGGATGGTTTCACCAGCTCAGACCTCAGCCCAGTTCCTCTGTCTGAACATGAGCCTGGCCAGTAACAGCACTGGGAGGAGAAAAATCTGAACTGGGCAGAAAAGAGGGGAGAGGGAAAAGCACCCTGGAAATGGCAGGGCCTGTTTGCATTCTTTGGCTTCTCCTGACCCCACTGAGAGTGTCTGCTGCTTGTCTGGATATTCAGCCCCAAGGCAATGCCTGAGGTGTTTCACTCAGTGTCACCCTCTGTGGCTTCACTGCTCCATTTTGTGAACCTTTGACCTCCCCTTCTTTTGGAGATTTCCTCCCTTGACTCCTTATTGTCTCCCTTCACTTCTGCTGGAATATTTCCTCCCTGAGGTGTGCCAAACCCTTAATCACCTGTTTGCATGTCCATGCTCTGGCAGAAACTCCCAGCAAGGGGAGCAACAACAAAGACTTGTTTACTTGCTTGTTGTTTTTTGTTTATTTTAAACATTTTCTTCCCTCCTCTCCTTGTCCCTGCCCACAATAAAATTAGTAGCTGTGCTCAGAAGGCCAGCTTAGCAATCCTAACAGCTCTAACAACTTTGTTCTCCAATATATCCCTTTGTATGAGCTTCAAAAGCCTGAACATTTTAAACAGGTTTTTCCATTCCACACGAGCAGGTCCCTTCTGTAATATGCTCTGGGTTTCTGACTGCTCAACAATTTCATTGGTGTTTCAGGTAACACAGAGATGCCAACTCCACAATATTCTTATTTGCCATAGGTCAGCACTTCCTTTAATTGAGAAACTTTTGCTTTCCACGTTTAATATATATTAGGTTTAATTTAATAATCCCCAGCTCAGTTTATCATTGTAGGAAGCAAGCATAGATTCTACATCCTCATGCTGATAAGGTCTGTGTAGTCTACCCCACCTTCCTGCCATGCTGTCTGCTCTCCAGCTCCTAAAAAATTTAAATTAGAAGACAAAAAAAGTGATGCAAGGAGGCGAGACAGCAGCAAAAACAGGTGACTGATGTGGCAAGCCTTGCTTCCTCTTCCACACTTCTTCTCCCCTTCATTTTGCCTTCACCCATTCCTTGCCTTTTGTCTGCTGCCTTACTGCAAATGAGTAGAAAATAATCACCTTGCAAATGTGTTTGGTGTGCAGAAGTCTGCTGATGCAGGGATTCAGATATGGACTGCTCTGTTCCAACTACAAAGCAAGAACTGACTCACAAAGGCTGCTCCTCTCCATTTCCTTGCACTGCCAAGAAGGAAGTCAGGCCACTTCAAGCTGTGCTGGTGGTAATAATTTGAGTGCTATCCCTTCCTCTGGCGTTTCACCAACTCCATTTCAATTCAGAGCCTCTCTGAGGATTGCTGTCCCCATGCAAGAATGCAGAAAGGTGACAAGGATTTGCATAGCAACTTTTCCAAGTGGCCCAAACTCCAATCCAGTCCCTCTCGGTGGCACCATGACCTGTGTGTGCTCCTCTGCAAAGCTCCCAGAGGTGGTTCTGGCCCAGACATTCTCTGTGTCCACCAACATAGCTGATCTTATTCTCCCTTTCCACAGCTCATGCATATTCCACTTTTAAGAACCAAGAATTCTATCATAATCCAAGATCTTTCCTCAGCCAGTGCTTAGTTTGTCAAACATGATGCACATCTTTCTATTAACTTTATCTCACTCCACAGTATTTCACTAAATTAAAAAGATACAGATCTACCTAATTCAGAGATTCTGGATTTTGCTGTACAGTCAGTATTCCTTCTTTTTTATTCCAAAGACACATCCACAAGTTGCATCACATTATTAGACGTACTTGTTTCAAGCTTTAATTATTAATTCAATTTGCAAATTGAGTGATGCGGTGCCCGGGCTCCACAAGCTCCTGAGCACTCCTTCCTGTGTGCAGCTCCACAGCAATGCTTCTCTCCTAGAAACATCCTGGGATGAATCACAATTTATGTGTGGAAAATAAAATATATAATCCCTTGCAGAGCTGACAAATTAACATTACTGACCTAAGAATGACAGTATCTATTTTATAATTACATTGGCTTGAATCACAACCAGTGACAGTGCTGTTCTCAGGGCATAAAGAAGTTCAAAGCACTTCTGTGAATTTATTTTTTTTAATTAATTTAAGCCTGCTGCTTTTTGTGTGAAAGCCAGAATTCCTCTTTAAGATAATAAAAATAACAGTAACTGAAGCTGTTTAGAATAAAAAAGCATCTATGTTTTCCCAGATATTCAAATCTGAAGCTAGAAGTATTGGAATAGCTGAAGAGATTCCATTGTGAATGCTGGGTTTTGGGAAAGCTGAGAAGATGTATTTCACTTCCACATGAACAGCAACCAAGCATTTTTTTTGGGAACTCTTTGTCCAAACAGAACTGAGGTATCTTTAAAGATCCAGGTTGCACATTCCCTGGGTTTTGGAGGTACAGAATGGCTTTATCAGAGGGTACACCAGGGAGAAAGGGAAACCCTTGAGCACAGCTGAATAGGTTAACAAAGTTAACAAAGTTTTCATGGCCAACCCTTCAAGATGCACAGAATAAACCACACTGACACGAGAAACAGCAACTTTTAGGCTACTGTAAATTGGTATCCCACGTTGTAGTCTAACATCAGAATGCTACAGGTGAAATCCTGGTTCTATGGAAGTAAAAGTTTTCCCAGTGAGTGGCAGAACTTCACCTTTTAAGTCTTCAGAGCACCGTGCAGCACAATCTCACAGAGCCACCCAGGCCATGGATGCATAAAACCCTCTGAACTTGGATGAGCTTTGTTGCAAAGCTGGAATTCTTTACTGATTAAGCTCATATGCCTAAAAAAAAACCTCTTTTAGAGGGAGATGCATGCCAAGAAACACATTTGCCCTGAAACCATCAAGATCAGTTACAACCTTCAAGGTCTTTGAAATGAGATGAGTTTCTCTTTTGCCCAGCACCTGTCAACACCTGCGGGCTCCCTTAACTCCGCTGGAAACGCCGAAACTCGGAAAGTGCCGCTTCAACTGCCACTGGCTGCCACTCCAAGCTCCTAAATCTGCTGGGCTGCCACAGCTGACGTGCTCCACACCCAGGCAGGCTGTGAGAGGCTGCAGGGATGAGCTCAGAGCAAGGCTGGGTGTGCAGCACGTCGCAGGCACCGCGCTGCCCGGCGTGGGAGGCGCTGACGAACATCCAACACCCCGACACTGGGATGGGACGGGAGCCTGGGGGGCCGAAGAACAACAGCATCTGCCGAGACACAAAGTGCACTGCAACCACCTGCAGGCAGCCCTGCACTGCCAGAGCCACTCCTGATCTTCTGGGCACTCAGAACTGGCCACAAAGAAAGCTAAAAGATATTCCAAACTGGGGGAATGGAAAAACCAGAAACTTCTACGGACACTGAAGAGTTTGATCTGGAGCCTTAGGAGAAGCTTAGATTGATGTAAAAATACAATACACAGATATAAAGTAGAAAAATAATAACTTATATTTCTGTAGTTGTAAGAAAGAATATGCCTTAAGTAAGAAAGGTGAAGGGTTTATAATGCAGAAGTGTGGTTGTATGGAATAAACTAAAGATTTAGAAGTTACAATACAAGCATATATGTGCCTGTGAGAGAGAAGCCCACTCGGCAAATTATCCAGTGCAGTAAAATTAAGCAAAGGTGATAGGTTAGAAAAGCAAAATAAATTTTGTGGCAATTGTCTATTGGTTTAGAAAGTTCCATATTGCCTTGTAACAAAGAATTTGTGATTATTAATGAGCTAAAGCCGACTGCTGGCTCCTCTAAAATCTCAAGGCCTCTGTGATTGACACTTATCTGAGCAATAAATTGTTCTTAGCCTGAAAATAGTCCCATCCCTTCATCTCTAGTGGCAACAATAATACTGAACATCGGTTCAGCTGAAGAGTCACTCAAGAACCTCAGACCAGATGAGGCAGTTTCAGAGAATCTTAAAACAACTACTGTTAAAATACTGTTTTTTAAAGACTTTTCGTATTATTGAATAACAGAATTATTTAGGTTGGAAAAGACCTTTATAAGATCATTGAATCCAACCACTGCCAAGACCAACCTAACCCTTTCATCATGTATTTTAAACCTTTTAAACTTAAACCCTTTTAAGACCTCTTTTATTTATGTTACAAGCTTTTAAACCAAACCCTTTTTAACACATCTTCTAAATGTGTTAAAACCTTTTAAACTAAACCCTTTTGTAACCCTTTTAAATCTAGGTTTTCACAGCTGGTAAAAACCAGGGATGGTGACTGCACCACTGCCCTGGTTACCTGTGCAAGGGTTGCACAAACCTCGGAGTGAACTATTTTTTTCCAACATCAATTTAAACCTTCCCTGGTGCAGCTTAAGGCCATTTCCTCTTTCCTATCATTTGTTACTTAAGAGAAAGAGTTTTGAAAATGAGTCCAAGGTCTCAGATGCACAACAGCAATAGATCTGCTACCAAAAAAAAAAAAAAAAAAAAAAAAATATATATATATATATATAGCTACTAACCATGATGGTGCAGTGGAAGCAGGATGGAAATCAGGCTGACTACTGACTGTGTTTAAACCAGCAGAGTGATTTGCTAACCCAAGTAACACAGCTGAAGGCAACAGATGCCACAAGTTTTCATCTTAGGTTTTTATACATAAAAACACCATTTAAAATAAATAAAACACAGCACAATTTTTGTAACTTTATAACCTGCACAGCCCTAAACAGGCACAGGAGGCAGATGCTCTACAGGGCATGGTTTGCAAATGCCTTGGTGTAACCCCCACACAGAAACCCAGAAACTCCTGCACTACCCACAGCTGGAAGTGCACATGCAAATGCTGAGAGCAACCAGCTCCTCCAGACAAACCAGTGCATCAGATGTGTCAGGATCCAGGCTAATGGCAGGAAGTACACTCTGATGTGCCTGGACTTGCAGGCTCCTTTGTACTATGGTAAACCCAAAAAGGACTTCTGCAGGAGGACAGAAATACTTGTATTAAAAAAAAAAAAAAAGGTAATATGGGAGAAGATGGGATTTTCTACAATTAGCATAAATACATCTGAGTGCTTCGAGTATATTGAAAACTGAGACTGGCTGCAGTAGAACTCAAAACAGGACTGTGTAAAGGATAATTCATGGCCATTTGTCAAAATCAGGGTAAAGATGCTGCAAGAATTGCTGAACAAAAGAAGATGTTAGTGCAGCTCTCTGAATGTCTCCATTACAGCTCTTTGGTTTTCTCTTGTTTGACTTGAGGTCCTTAGGGATGCAACAGAATCAGACAACCAAGAAACTCATGACCCATTTTCCACCTAAAAATTTATAAATTGCAACTTTGTAAAAAAATATTTTAAAACCCCAAAATCCAGCATTTCTACAGTTTGCTTTCTTTTCCCTTTCTCAGAGGGCAAAAAATTTTCTAGAACAGCTTGATCACAGTATTAAAATTCCTGCAGTCCCTGACAAGGCTGTTTAGTGGCCAGAAGTAAAAGCAAAATATCTAATAAACAGCTGAGACATGTGGCCAGATGCTATTTGTTTGTACAGTTTAAAAACTTGAAATACAAATAAAAAACACAGGTTTTCAACATTCCTCCAAGATGTTGTTAACACTGAAAATTCCCGGTAGCAATTTCTCAAATGGAAATCTTTGGAATATTATGTGCAATAATTACTCATCAAGAAACAAGTTTGGCTTGTTCCACTAAATGCTTGCCCAGCAACACTCAAATTGTTGGTTTGTTTTTATAACCTAGTTTATTTTTCTTGTCCCATTTTAAAATATTTTGTGCACACTGCTATTTTACAATATGGATTAGGGCAGATATCTCTGTCTCAGCTAAGTATGAGAGCAAACAGCAGTGAATCAATCCTGCTTGGAGTTCATTGGAACTCTTATCTAGAACAAAACCATTTCTGTAGGCATCTTATAAATACCATTAAGTGCAAGAAGTGCACATTATGACAAAAACAAATTACACCCAAGCTCCACCCTGACATTAAAGAATTTATGGAAGCCAAGAGAGCCACCCACAAAGACATGAATATACAGTATCAGCACTAAGCCTATTCCAGCCCAAGCTCACTCCAGGCTGGAAGTGCCACATTTCTCTAAATGACCCCTCAAGAAGTAAATTTTATCATTTTTTTCAGAAAGCTTAATGATTAAAAAAGCTTGCATAAAAATGTTTAACCCATAATTAATAATTACATAAAAAAACTAGCTCAGGTTTACTGGTTTCAGGTAAGGCACGTGTGAAGAAGTGAACTAAAAATGACAAAAAGTATCAGTTAAAAGAGGAAAAACCCTCACTTGCATATACAGCTATTAGGGAATACAAGTCATTATAGTTTGATTTCCTTAAATTTATTAGCAAACTCTGAAGTCACACACCAGTTTTAATTCACATTTACTTAACAGCTCTTTGAGCAATATCCCTTAATTTCCTGGAAGCTTCAACAAATAGGAAATGAAAAACACCTTAGTGAAAACTCATTTACATTTTCTTTGTCGCAAGAGATGAAAAATTGCCCTGAACCTTTTGCAACGCTCCTGTCCTGCTTGTCACACAGGATGGAGAAAGGAATTCTGGAAGTCAGAGAGAAGCTGACAGGAAAAAAAAGGGGAAAAAAAAGGGAAAAAAAAAGGGGAAAAAAAAGGAAAAAAAGGGAGGAAGGAAAAGGGGAAAAAGGGAGGAAGGAAAAGGGAAAAAAGGGAGGAAGGAAAAGGGAAAAAAGGGAGGAAGGAAAAGGGAAAAAAGGGGAAAAGGGGAAAAGGGGAGAAGGGGAAAAGGGGAAAAGGGGAAAAGGGGAAAAGGGGAAAAGGGGAAAAGGGGAAAAGGGGAAAAGGGGAAAAGGGGAAAAGGGGAAAAGGGGAAAAGGGGAAAAGGGGAAAAGGGGAAAAGGGGAAAAGGGGAAAAGGGGAAAAGGGGAAAAGGGGAAAAGGGGAAAAGGGGAAAAGGGGAAAAGGGGAAAAGGGGAAAAGGGGAAAAGGGGAAAAGGGGAAAAGGGGAAAAGTAAAAGATTTGGGGCTCATTAGCTCAAGGCCAGTTCTGCAGCCCCCTATGAACTCTCTGCCTCTGCAGACAAAGCACCTGAGGGACTGGGGTGGGTGTCACTAATTGTGCAAAACACCACCCACCCCCCCCTTCCCAGATCCTGGTTTCATTCCTTTTAACTGAGATTTTCCAAGATGAAAAATGATGGGTTTGCATCTTTTTCTTACCTGTACAACTGACGACTGCAAAGCTGGGGGGAAAAAAGTAACACATATTTTAATTGAGTTTGTTTGATCCAAGTGTTTTCATTTTTCCCTCATGTACTGTGAGCTGTGCAAAACTTCAGTTAATTTAAAAAATATTATTCAAAGGGAAAACCTCTTTTAAACAACTTCTCTATATCCATTTGAACTTTGTTTTCAAAACAAAAACAACATAACACATTTGTAAAACACTAATTTCCTGAATTCTAAACTCAAGTTGCTCCTGCAAATACCCTGGAAGCCAGTTTGGCTTTTTAAAACAGATTTGTTTTCCACCACTGGTCCTTTTAATTTGATGATAGACTGCATTGTCTGACCACTGAAAATAACTTTGGAAGCTACAGACTGAATAGAAAAAACTTAACCAAAGGCTTAAATGTGACTGAAAAATTGTACTTCATTCTTAATGTTACAGCAAGCCACTGTAAAAAAATCAGAGATTATAGTATTTCTATGTAGTAAAAGCCAAAAAAAACACTGATTGTTTAAAATTGAGAGTTTATGCAACTGCATCACAACTTAAGGCCACTGTAAATGCAGAGATGTGCTGACCAAGCTTTCAGGCATTTCAACATGAGAAAATTAAAGGAGGACAAAGGTGATTTTTCAACCTGTGGCAGCAGCTCTGAGCTGTGCCCAGAATTAAACAGGCATCTGTGGGCTTTGGTGGGTGAAGGGTGAAGTCTGCCAGCACATCAGAGCTGGCACTAAAGGTCCTACAGATCCTGCAGGAACAGCAGGAGCTGAATATTGTCTGGAGTATTGTCTGTTCCGTGCTGAAAAACCCAACAACATGGGATGACTGTACATGAAAGGGACAAATAAAGCAAAATTATCTCCACAGAAGTATCTGGAAGTGCTCTGAGCAGGACTAGTTTAATTTAGCATAGGCAGAGATATAGACAATGCATCAACTGAAATGCAGAATATGACTTTTGAGGGCTACAAACATTATGGATGTTATGATGGATTAATTATGGATGCAGGGACAAGGAATGGGTTCACCAGATGTCCCCTGAGCACAGTTACCCCAAGGCCAGTCAGGAGGATAAAGGGGGAGCAAAAACAGAGGGAAAAGGAACCAAACAACCCCCTGAGGCATTTCAGAAATGTAATTTCAGCATCAGAGCTGGGGGTTCAGCAAGAGGCAGAAGAGCCCCCAGTGTCACTGTGTAAGACACAGGGTCCAGGACAAACTCCTGTCCCAGAGTCTGGGGGTGTCCAAAGCACCAGGACAAGGCTCACTCTTGACAGGGTTGAGGAAAGTGGAGAACAGCTGCCTTCATTGTAAATCTGTGCTAAAAATCATGCAGCATTCGAAGTTAAAAACAGATTTATGCTGGCTACAAACCTCTTGGTGAATTTGCTTGAGCCCCTCCAACGATTTTTCAGTGAAAAAGTATGTGACAGATCTGTAAAAGTATACAAAATTTTTAATACAGATTTCCTCATCATGCTGTAAATATTTTTTCCATAATGTCACTGTACTTTCAAACAAAAAACCAATAATTTGATTTTCAAATATGCTCCACAGAAACATGCAATATTTATTTTTAAATAGTTCAGCAAACATAACAACAGAAATTCTTTCCTTATCATACAGAAAACTATTTCAAAAGGCTTACAAAAAAATCAGAGTCACTTCCTAGAACATTATAATTGCCACTACACTGATAACCCTTCTCAGCTCAGCTGTATTTTTAGACTCCAACACTTCTGTGATTTTTCCATCTATTTCAAGGACTTCCAACTACTAAAAATGATCTGTTTTTCTTGACCTTGAACAGAAATTCTTTTGATGGACACTGCTGGCAAATGTGTGTTCAAATATACAGATATACCTTTACATATACCTGGAGCAGCATTCATAATCAGTGTAACTCAATGAGCTACTTGAGGTTTTTCTCCAACCCTGAAGACAAAACTGTCCCTACCCAGGAAGGCAGAACACTTACAGGGAAAGAGGAATTAATCTGCATTTAACTGATCACGTTCAATTCTCCACGTAAGGCAGCAAATGATCTCCCTTTCCTAATTATGAATTTAAGGCTGAAGTCTTAAATCACTGACTAAAACGTGAAAGCTCAGCATCACTCATAAAAACAGACAAAAACTCAATGGAAACCCAGTTCAGTGAGATGAAGATTTCCATAATTATACTCAGGAAGCTTTTAATAGACCAGACATGAAAGGAAAATTTATAGTCTAGATAATGATGCATTAATACCTATTATTCTCTTGTGCCAGTTTACACAGAGCATGGGTGATCTCAGCACAGGCAAGGATTGCCCCATGGCGTGTGTGCAGATCTGAGCCCACTGATAAAGGCAGAAGTCTTGGCAAAACTGAAAGAGATTAAATAATTAATTTATTACTTTTTAAACAAAGCACAGTGGCAGATCACAGCTCTAAATGTAATTTTGCCTGCCTAGAAAGAACACTGGAAAAGCATTTCTGTAGAGTCAAGTATCCTGGCAAATTTGTGACAAACAAGTTTTAATGAATTAAATTCTGACAAACCACATTGAGCTGTTTTATACTCCCAACCACGTCCCTGGCTGGAGCAAATAAACAACATTGCTTTTGGGCACTGAGCTGGCTGAGCAGGCAGGGGGTGGGATTTTATTTCCATGGGAAGTGGCACCTCCCTGGACCACGACAGGAGCCCAGGCAAGGTCTGCACTGCAGATTCTCTGGGCTTGGGCACTGCCTTCAGCCACATGAAAAATCTGCCAGGATTTTCCAGACCTCAGGATCTGCAATGGGCTCAGCCAAGGACCCTGGGCTCATGCTAAGAAATATCTGGTTACACACAGAGTCAGAAAGGAATTCTTCTGCAGGTGTCAGGCTGGACAAGACAAAACAGATCCCCCACCCTTTACAACATCAAAGCAAGAGCTGGGAATTGGAGGGGTAGCTGCTGGAGTTGCTCCCACACAGCTGCACCCCTTTATTCACCTCAGAACCAGCAGAGTTCAGTGCAGCCAGCCTATCAAATGCCCCAGAAAAAATACAACCTGACAGTAATTTATAATTTCTGTATAAAACCGAAAAACCAGTAAAGCCTCACTGTATTAAGTGGCAGAGGAAATCTTAATTTTTATTAAGTAGATTTATTAGTTCTTTGTAGGTTTGTCCTGCCTAAGCTCAGCCTGGCTGGGCAGAGCTCAGCTGGTACCTACCCACGTTTGCCATGTACTCAGGGGCCTGGGGAGTGATGTTATGCAGAGCTTTGGTGGAAAGTTCTCGAATAACACTGTAAGAAAGCATTTCTGAGGGTTAGCAAGTCAGCAAAAGCAATGTGTTAAAAAAATAACGTGAGGAAGGGACTTCTGCCCCCAACCAAAACAAATATTCAGAATTACAGTAGTCTCTGTCCATCCTATGCTTCCCCCTGTAAAAAAGCCAACAAAACTTAAGAGCAGCCATGCAGCCACCTTCCAGTGAAGGGAAAAGAGCCCAGAGAGACAAGGGAAAACACCAGTGGGGCTGGTGGAACCTGAGGGTTCCTTCTGGGCACTGGCAGGGACAGTGCAGTAAACTGTGATTATTTCTCATGATGCAAACGATGCTCAGCACTGATAGAATCTCACTTGTGTGATATGTACACATTTCAATCTCCATGAACACTGAATTGTGAGTAAGCACCATCTCTATGCATGAAATCTGCTTTAATTAGGATAATTGTATGGTGACAGTGTTTACCCCTCACATACACTATATACCGTATTAATGGGTTTTATTAATCTATTAACAGATTGAGGTCATGGCCAAAAGACAGAATTCATAAACCTGCTTAAGTGACATTCTGCTTGGGAGGAACAGATTATATCACCTACTACTTGCCCAGTTCCCTTCAGTCAAATGCTGCTGCAAAGCCAGGTGTGAGTAAAATGTACAAATATAATCTACAAAACCAGGAAAATCTATGCAGAACAGTCACCTCCTGGATATTAATAATTAGATTTTATGAGCTTACCTATCCCAGTGGTTAATCTTCATGTTAACTAAATGATCAATCATT
The DNA here is from genome assembly GCF_048771995.1 of Taeniopygia guttata. Classification (NCBI taxonomy): domain Eukaryota; kingdom Metazoa; phylum Chordata; class Aves; order Passeriformes; family Estrildidae; genus Taeniopygia; species Taeniopygia guttata. Next base: position 6,806,566 of record NC_133043.1, read on the forward strand.
GGCTGTGTATACTCAGGAAAGCCAGCAATATACACACTGAAAAAGGAAAAAACCAGATATAGATTAGAAATATAGTCCAGAGACAGAAAGTACAGAACCAATATTTGTGTGCATTTTAGCACAGTCTGTTCCAAAGGTTTAAATGCTCTGGTTTTAAGCCAACCAAAAATTTACTTAAATATGCCTTCTCCTGAAGAATATACAGCTGAATGAGAGGATAGGGAATATTCTGAATTATTGAAAAAACTTAAAATCACTTCTCTAAAACTTTCAGATTGTTTCTAAAACCTTCTCTACATACAACAAGCTTGACATTCAATCCCATTGTTACATTCCAGAAAATCCAGATGTGTAGATTAACTTGAATAATAATTTCAGATTGGAGAAACACATCACTGATATCAACTACAAGACAGAGGAGAAATAAATCGCAGAAATGTGTTACATCTTCATAAACAAATTGGTCCAAAATGGAAAAAGGGTTTTCCACTTGTCCTTTCTAAAAACCAAACATATGCAGAAAGTGAATTGTGACAAAAGCAGTGGAAGCTGCAGAGCTCAGGTGTGAGGTGGAAGGAACAGCATTACCTAACTCACAGCCACACTTCAAATCTTCAGAAGCATCAGCTATGGAAAGCCAAGGTCAACACAAGTGAAGGGAAATGTTTTTTCAGTGCATCTGATGAGTGTTAAATCACCTTGGGAAGCCCAACAATCAGCAGGACTGTTTGTGCCAGAAGGGCACAAAGGGACTCATGGATTACCTTCATTTCACCCTTCCAGATCTTTTGAGTGATTAACTCTGCAGCTATAATGGTGCTCCACTGATATACCTCTGTGCAATCAGAAGCAAACAAAGAGAAAAACCAAATACTGCCACATGCTCCTGTCCTGATATCTATGAAATTCATCAGAGAGGGAATCCTTAAATCCACAGCCAGACCTCAGTTACTTGAACCAACACTGGACACAGAAGCAGCCTCAACTGAGCCTAGAGAAGGATTTGACACTTGGTTCAAATTGTTGATGGCAGCAGAGATATAAAGATATATAAAATATAATATAAATATAAAATTCATATCTCTAGGTCCTTTCCCTGCTCTGCAGGAGTCCACAATAACAGGTGTAGCTAAATCCCACTTTTAGTTTTAGTTTATAATTATCTTTAACTACAGTCCTTATCTCCTGTGCCCTACTGAGAATTTAATGCAAGAAGCCTTGCATACAAGTCTGTATTTCCTGATGACAGTGCTCCTTAGATTTCTGTATCCCACTCAGTTAAGCAGCTTTTTCCTTAACTCTGCTTGTACCAAGCTCAGAACTCTTGGAATCACATCATCTCTTTACTGCCAGTTCATATTAAATCCATTTCCTCGACCTCCCATCCTCAGAAATGTATTATGATATTTGAGCTGAATCCTCCAAATACCATCAGCAAGAAGGGCACCCAGCAGGAAAACCTGCATTAAAATATTTAGATTTGAAATGCTCTAAACAACTATTTATACACACACACAGAAACAAATATTTGTAAACATACATGACACTGCCCCTTTACTGGGACATCATCATCATCTATGAACCAAATTCAGCTGTAGAAATTGACTTTTTTTTTTAAATAACCTTTTATTGCTCAACATTATCACGGTACTTGTTTTCTGAGTAGCCAAATATGTACTTGGGTGTCTTTTCCTGTAATATTCGTCAGGAAAAAATAAGGAAATCACCAAGTAACTGAAGTATTAACCTAAATTATGACAGCCTGCTTGCAGAGCAGTGTAGTTTTTTGGAAGTAATAGAGTGAATGAGATAGCAAATATTTTACAAAAAATAGTTTGATTAATGGCACTGAAGATGGCTTCAGAGAATTAAGCTTCTAAGTGCATAAGGCTATTTATAAAAAGATTTACAAATTTATTCCTCTTGTTGAACAGTTCAAAGAAAGAAATCAAAATATTTTGATTCGTACGAGTGCTACTTACCTAAGTGAAATATTTTCAGTTAGGTAAGTGGCACTTGTACAAAAACTCTAAAAATCACAATGAAAGAAGTAAAAAAAAAATCTGAATTATCAACTCAGCTCTTGAAAAGTCAGAACATAATCAGTCTGCAAGCCAGAATTACAGAAGAGAGAAAACAAAACCTGCTTTGTCCCTTCTGAGTGGTTTCAATTTTGTATTTGTACAAAAACCCAGAGTTTCAGCAATGCCATGGATGCCATCCACGGGCATCTCGAGCAGCATGGAAACACCGAGCTCCTGCATTTCCCCATCCCCTGTGGGTGGCAGCTCTGGGGAAGGCTGTGGGAGGAGGGTGGGGACCCCAGGAGGGCTGACAGTGGGTAAAAGGTGAAGCTATGAACAGACTGAAATGATTCTGCACAAAAGGGACAATACAGATGTGGACAGATCTGTAAAAAAAAACAGTCAAGGTGAAGACAGAGGATTCCAGTATGAATTATCTTAAAATCTCTCAGTGGATGTGGAAGAGGTTTTACAGCGACTTCTGTGAGCCAGAGAGAAGTTTGAGAAGAGGATCCATGCTCACCCCTGGAAGAATTTTCTACCAAGGTTGTTGACGTAGAAACCAAGAAAGAAAGAAGGATAAATAAGAGAAACCCCCAACTGTTTATTGCAATGAGCACTTTACTTTGGTTGTCTTTCCTGACCAATGAGTAAAGTGTAAACTTATGAGCTTTGTGTATAAAAAGCATACATGCTATAATAAAAACAGTTTGAAGCCATCTGAAAATGGAGCGTGTTCCTTTGGATTGTCTCTGTCTCAACTACAACAAGTGGAAATCACAAATTCGGCAGCGGAGCATGAACCACCATGTACCTGTCTGCTGTTTCTGCTCCCCAAGGACATCACCTGCTCAAACCTTCCTGACCCTGGCTCCTGAGCAGCCCCGGGCAATGTCCTGCCCTGTCTCCTGACTCACCCTCCGTGGGTGCTGCTGGGCTGCTCTCCCCACCCTGGCTCTGGACACAGACTCTGTCTCACACAACTCAAGCCAGAACCAGCCCTTGCTCTTCGTCATTTCCTCGTGAGGAAATGCAATATTCTGCTCCTTCTGGCCATCCCCTTTGGCTCCCAGCTCCCCTGATGTCAGCACTCTGTGTTTCCAGAGCTGACTCTGTATTCAGGTTTATACCCACACCACCCCAGGTTGGGTATTTCCCACCTGCTCTTTGCAGACTGCACTGCAGAGATCAGCTGGGTTTTTCAAACATCACTGCATGCTGTGGCCAGCTTTTCAGTGGGATTTCTGAAACTCTGTGTTTTTGTACCACTCAAGCTAAAGGTCTGTGCGCAGACCAAAAATTCAACAACTTGGGCAAATTGGTTTTTTAAAATAGATATAACCTGATTTTTTCCCCACACATCAGAGTCTGCCATCGTAACAACCTCTCCTTTGATTATAACTCTCCAAACCTCCTCATCTTGTCCAGCCTTGAGCAGCTTAGACAGTTTTGTGCACCTCTTGGCTGCTTCCTCCTCTTAGCCAAGGAAATCATGGCCATGTTTTTACTCTGCCTCAAACGTGATAATCAGGCATCAAAAAAATAAAACCACAATTTTGATTTACTTAAAACCATCAGTATTAGCCAATATTCAGTAAGGTGAGGCAATCAGATAAGAACTTAATTAGGTACAAGAGGTCCCTCATATTTAGGAAAATTAATAATTGGAAACTTACCTTATAGTCAAGTAACAGTTAACTCTGTTACCAACAGCAAAATAATCAGCTGCAGTCAGAATGTCAATGCCATGGGGGAAAGTGCCCTACAAACAAAATATTGCTTTAAAATGTATAATGCGTTCAAAAAAGGCAACATGATTGAAAACAAATCTCCTGCTACTCTCCCAAGCACTGAAAAAATACAATTTAATTTATAGTAAAATCACTTGTACTAGAGACATAAAGGATATTGAATATATAAACAGCAAAATACGTCACTCTGCTTGTGAGTCAGTGATAAACAAGCAAATGGCAGGAGGCAGTAACCTATGCAACAGCTCCCTTCACACCTCCCAGTCATACCAAAATATGTATTTGGCTAATGCATGACTATGTATATACCCAGAAGATGATTTAGAAGGATTTAGATAAACATAAACAAGTTTCTAGTTTATGTGAAGGCACAAGGTGAGCTTAATGAAATATAGAATTAGAGATTTAGCCACCAAAAGGTGCATCACATGTAGAGTACATGGGAATTTCTACTTACACTTCTATTTTATGACTCACTAATGAACTAAAAAATGGGGTTGGTTTGTTTTTAAAATGAACACTGGTTCCCAGCAAAGCCTGAAACACTGAATCCTACTGAAGGACCCCACTTCTGCAATCACTTCTCAAACCAGTCCATTTCTAGAAAATAAATTATCTTTCTGATATTTCCACTTAGAAATCTGCATTTCTGTATGCAAGCGATCCAATTCAGATATTCAGAATTTTATTGGCTCTGGCTGCTTGAACAGAGCATCAGCAGAGGCAGCAGAGCAGCCATGAGCCACGATGAAAAACAAATGGAGAAGAGCCAACTGACACTGGCTCCACTCACTTCCAAAAGGGACACTCAGAGGGTATTAAAACAATGAGGCTCCCTGGAAGTACAGGTTTGGGATGTGATGCAGGTTTGTTTACAGCTCACTCATCCCTTCCACATTAGGATCCAGCCATGCAAAACTAGTGGGAAGTGTCTCTCCATCAGAGAGAATCACTGAAGCAGTTAATCCTGGAAGCAGAGGGAGCTGCCAGCTGCTGCCAAGGTCCTGCTCTGGGAAGCAGAATTCCAGGGCTCCCAAAAAACAAGGCCTGAAATCTGACTGGACCAAGCACAGAGAGAGAATTTATGGCTTATCCAAGCCTGCAAGTCTTGATAACTCAAAGGTAAAATGAGTGCTCTGTCCAAAAGCCCCATGAAACCCTGATTAGGGTCAAAAATGTACATGAGAAACACCTCAGTATGATGTAAGGCCAAAGAGCAAGACACACCATGGCAGATATAAAGATGCACACTCCATGAGGGAAATCTCAGCCAACAATTTGAGTTCTAGCTGCCAGCTGGACCTTGCTGTTTGTTCCCCAGCTGTGAGCGTGCCAGTTGGATGCTATCTCACATAGGGCACGGTGCCACCCAGCCTGTCAGTGAGACAGCATCATTCCTGACTTCAGGAACACAGAGGTCACAGCCAGGAACACCCAACAGCTCCTGTTCCCTCAGAACACTTCAAACTTCTCAATTATAGAAGCTGGTGTTATTAGAGGTACGAGCATTTCTCATTATTTATGCTCAAAAAAATCCTTCAGATTTTTCAAAGCTTCCCCTGACACACAGTGTAAGTGGCATTCTTACAGTGGCTTCTTCTGTGGCCATCAGCAAGCTCTGGATTTGGGACATGTGGAATTACAAAGCTGAAGGAGGCAGGAACCAGGGAACTAGTGAGGACAACCTTTTTCTGCACCTATTTAAGATCAGCATTACTACCTCAGGTGGAGAATATGTCTCCCCTCCTTTCAATTCAGAGAAAGGGTGTCTCTTTCAACACCCTGTGGACTCCATTTTCCTAGGCACCAAGGAATGGTGCCTTCTGACCTTCTGCAGGAACCAGCTGGAGCCTGACAGGTCCTCCATGCCATGAAAAGTCACTGCTTCACTGCTGATGTGCCAAGACAGAGGCTGAAATCATCATCATGTGATGACACATGTGAGTTGTGGGTCAAAGCAGAGTCTGTAAGGAACCTTTCTGGCTGTTGACTAGCATGGACTGTACTCCTCTGATTCAGAAATTTAAAAAAAACACGGATATTTTGCTAGATGGGAGCACTTCTAAACCTGCAGCAGCCAGGAGCCCTCTCTCCCCTGGAGCTAAGTCAGGCTAAAGTGTTATTTACTTTGCACCTAACACGGTGCAATCAGGCTGGGCTGCTGTGTGATGCCCAACCTCCCCAGGGCAGGAACTGCAGACCCAGGAGGAGTCACCCTGGCTTCTGTTTAGCACAGACCCAGCTGGGTCAGGTCACCAAAAATCCCTCCTCTCTTCTTCCCAGTCTTCTTGCACCCTTTCTCTGCTATAAACTTCCTTCTGTCCAGAAATACACACTGAACATGAAGAGATTGTTTAACAGCCCGAGTACTAAAGGAATAAAATTCTGGCTCAGAATACAGAGATTTTCAGGAATGCTGTCAGCATTTTAACTAAGATCCCTGAAAGAGCAGCTTATTGATAACAAAATTGCTTTAACCATGCTCACATGGCCTGCTCTGTTCACAGAACACACTGACTGAACCATTCCTCCCCACACTTTCTCTCTCTCTTAGCTGTATATTCAGCTTTATTAATTCCTGGTGAGAAGCCAGTAAATCCAAGGCTTTACCCTATTTGCTTCTCCTCCAAGTCTGAAAATCAAAGTTGTCTTGAGGATTTAAACTACTTAAATGTTGCTAAGTTACACAGGAACCTACCACAATAGGACTTGGATACCTCCATAAGTACCAGACTTCTCAAAATATCTAGATGGTACAGGAGACAAGCCCAAAAATTGAGTTGAAGACTCTGAAGCCTTGTTTTCTGTGGAACCACCAACTACAGCAGTGATAGCACAGTCCACTTCAGCTGGTCCGATTCTATTGAAAACTAGAAAATCAATGGGAAGAAAAAAAAAAAATCCCCAAATAAAAAACCTGCACTTTTCCTGCTTTAAAAGCACTGTAGTTTCCAGGGTGTACAACGAGCAGCTCAAATGCTGGTTTTGCTCTTCTGAAGCAAAACTGAAAATTACCAGTAAGCTCATTTTCTTCCCAAACTGGAATACTAAAATAAAACTCACACCTCAGAAAAACATTCCACAAGAACTTGCTGCTCATAATGAAAACAATTATTTTGTGACATTCTTTCACTCAATTTTTCCAAAGCCACGGTGTCTAATTTTGATTTTAGGTACTCCATGCTTACAGTAACCTTGGAGGCACAAATGAATGAAGATGCAGGGAAGTCACCATACCTGTCTCCCAACATTCTCCTGGAAGGCAGCCTGAGGAACAGAGAACAAACACACCAAAACGAGTCAGGTTTGCTTTTTGATAAACACCAGATGATGAATTCAAAACACACAACAATATAAATGACCCATGGCTTTTCTGTTTTAAATAAAGTAAACTCTGTCAGTAGAACAAGCCTGCGGGGCTTTTCTGTTTCTGCATCTCCACGTTCTCTGCTCCTGGAGCCCTACGTTGCCTGGCAGCAGTTTGAGAATTCAGGTTTATTAAACTTGTCCCACCCACACAAGTGCTTGGGAGCAGTGACACCAGGCTCGGCCCTAGGATGGAAAGTCAGTGCCTGTAGACAACAGTAACACAGGCAACTCACTCTTGTCTGACTTCAACATCACTTGCTAAGAGTGGGAAAAGTTTAATTCCTTGTCAATGAAAACTTTGGGCAAAAACCATTGAGACTTAAATATTTATCTGCAGGGTACGTGTCTGAAAGCCCACTGAAACACTGGGCTTGTAAAATTTGAAGACAAAATCCATGTATCTCTCTTGTATTTTGCACTAAATAAGCTCAAAATCTTGCAAAAATGCAATGAAAACAACCAGGAAGTTAATCTACCTACTTGTATGGCATACAGAAGAAAACCTGCTTAATTCCCTATTTGAATTTTCTCTCTCTCACAAAAAAAGCCCATTATTTTTATCCCTTTAAAGGCCATAAAATCCTAAGCACTAATAAAAGCTGCTGTAAATTTTAACTCTTAAGAGAGGGGAGATCATTGTTATCTGGACACTTCTCCATGGAACTGCCTCTCTCTCTGCACACACAGCTTTCCAGTGACGGACAACACTCGTTAACTGATATTTAATGGACGGGGGAGAATTTCCAATGTTTGCTGAAACACCACAAGAATTTGGACAACCAGAGCTTCTGTATTTCCCCCACAGCTCCAGCAGCCCTGTGGTAATCTACCTGTGACAACAACAGGTTCAGCTGGCTCCCCGAGGAGGATCACACTCTGACGCCAGCCGGGATGGAGCCGGAGCCTCCTGCACTGCTGCTGCCGGTTCAGGCTCCTGCCTGCAGCCCCTGCACACCTGCCCGGGCAGCTGCAGCTGCTGCTGGCAGCTCAGGGCATGCAGCACAGCCTGGCAGCCCACCTGCTGCCAGCACTGCCCCTGGGCAGCACATCCAGCCGGGATGGGGCAGGAGCTGCGGCTGCAGCGGTGCCCTGCGGCTGCAGCGCTGCCCCAGGGCTGCTCCTTGCTGCTGCTGCTGCAGCCCAGCTGCTGCCACAGGCCTTTTCCCCTCCTCTCCTCACTCCAGGACAGGGTGCCTGGCACTCTGCAGCATTCATTTCTTTCTCCTACCAGCTTTAGGTCCTGGTTTATGCTACCCTATTGTAAATGAAGGCGAACCCAATGGGAAGAAATGATGATATCTGACTCAAGTCAGAAGGCTGAATTATTTCTTTATTACAACTATGCTAAAATACATTCATATACTATATAAAAGGAGGATACTAAAACTACATGCTACTTTCTCTGACTCTAACACAACTTGTGACCCTCTCTGAGAGCCCAGCCTCAGGTGGGTTGGATTGGCCATCAGGCTCAAACAATCCTCACCAGAATCCAACCAAGCACTCACTCCAGGTAAACAATTCTCCAAACACATTCCACATAGGAAAAACAAGGAGCAGAAATAGAAATTGTTTTCTCTTTCATTTCTCTCTGTGCACCTCTATGAAAAATCCTGAGAGGGAGAGAAATGGGCTTGCCACACTACCCTCAATGTATTACTGCAGGCATAGGCTGTGTTTTATGCTATGCACCCCCTGGAGATCAAGCAGATCTCCTTAAGCTGTTATTTGTGCAGCTCTGAGCTCCCCCTTGGTGGAAAGATGGCAGTTAGGTGATCATCTTTTAGCCCATTCCATAAAAAAAAGGTATATTTGGGATGCAGAACATGTTTTCTGGTAACTTTGGTGTATCCAGGTTAGTGGTAGACTGGGTTAACAGTTGGACTTGATAATCTTAAAGCTCTTTTCCCACTGAGATGATTCTATATTTTATGCTACTGAAACTCTTTTTTACTCAGCACAGGCATATTTCAGTGAGGACGACATTCTCTTATCATATCCAAGGGATTTCATAGTTCAACCACTGCATTACAGTGTCATTTAAATATGTGCTGCTCAGACAAGTGCCTAAATGATACAAAATCTGTAAAGCCCTGGAATTCCTTAAAGATGCCAAATTCCTAAGAGATGCTGGATTCTTCAAGTGTTTTGTGAGAGTAATTTTTCAGTTTTTATACAATCCCCTTCTGGAGATGGAAAAACTGGATATAAAGATACTAATTTAAAGATTCCATGAGATCAGAACCAAGGTGACCAACCTGAACACTCTCTCACAAAAACTTAAAAAAATTATCACAACGTTCTCTAAAAATATTTTGTTTAAAACTAGGCATTTTAAATACTATCAGTCAAACAAGAGAAAAAAAAGCCTCTCTTTGAGATGTCAGAGCTGAATACAGTCCAATTCAACATCACTTATTCATCTGATTATTCCTTATACTGATTATTCATGAAAGAGTTGCACAAGCCAGCCCAGAATGCTTGTGGAGCTTCAAAAGCAGAGTCTTGTTCTATTCTCTCTAACCTCAGGGTTCAAAATGTCTCTATTCACCATTTTATTTTATTGGTGCTCTGCATTATAATATATTGCATATTGTAAGAGATGGAAAATCTAGCAAAACCTGTTGTTTATTTAAATATGTGTTTAACTGTAGTAATGATTGGAAATATTTAGCACTTCCAGGTATTTTTCTTCAAAATTGTAATAATGGCTAATAAACACAAAATATTTGCCTTTCTAAAATAAGAGAAAAGGCTTTAGTAATTTTATAAATGCCTATCAAACAGCTATTCCAAATCTTGACCAGCTCCGATTTAGAAAGTAGTAGTGAAAAAATTAATGAGATTGGAGGTAGCTGACTTGCAGACAGCTCAGGAGCCTGGGCTACTGCAGAAGAGGAAAGTGAGAAGAAATGTGCTGGGGTTTGTAATTAGAAATACAGATAGTCAGGCTGCCTAAGCTCTCAGCTTGAGTCTGGCTGGTTTAGCACACAGCTCATGGTCAAACTATCAGTTTAAGTGTAGAAACACAGTGATGATCACACAGGACAATTAAATCAAGCCACCAAAGGCAAGCAGCACATTTGTAGTGGCAATTGTGTTATAAAGATTTCTCCTTGGTGTCTGTATTCTGAGGACAATTCCTAGGGATCACACAAATAATTCACTTTCCACCACCTATGCTCCCTAATGTTTCGTACAGCTCTCAGGAAACTAAATTCTTTTAAGGAATTGATTTGAATAAAGGGACTTAATTTTGCCAAGAATGGCAAATTCTGGTTTCTAAAACGTAGGAGTTGAAGCCTGGGGGAAGTAGCATTGCTGGTATTTGTTATTTGCACAGCAAGGGAAGGGTTCTAGCACTGCTCAGCAATCTGCAGAGCTTGGCTTGCCCTGCTCTGAGCACCTTCAGACCAGGAGCTGAGCTGGGCTTGCTCAAGCACTGACTCACTTCCCCAGCAATTACACTGCAGCTTCATTCAGCAGCTTCAACACCAGCACAGGTGTGGCTACGAGAAGTAAGGATGCTAGCCAGGTATCCCTGAGAAACCCTGCTGATGTTCTAAACACAGCACTTTTCAAAATTTCAGTCGAAAAGTCAGACACACCTGGTAATGTGCACATTGCAAAGATTATCTTTTTTCTTTTTTGTTTTTAAACACATTCATAGTGACATTTACTGCCAGGAACAGACACCGGGCTCTTTGGCAGACACTCTTTGGTTTGAGTTCATACAGTTATAGAGTGGAGTTTTTTACATTTACATAACATAATTTGTTTTTTCAGTTAAAAGATACAATTCACATTTTTTTTTAAAGAAAGCAAGTTCAATCTCTGCAACACACAGACTTAAATTCTCATAGATAAGATGTCCATTCTTTCTTCTCAAATTCTGTACCTATGGAAATGTGTAATTCTCCATCAGTTAACTTCTCTTAAACCTCAACAGCATAAATATTTTCTATAGAAAGTTTCCACAGATTACACTTTGGTGTCAGTTCTATTCACTGCCTAACTGTATCTGACCAATGGATTTGCCACTCTTAAATTCCCAGTCCTACAGAGAGAGTTTTATATAACAACTAAAAATATGTTTGAAGGAGAGAGATTATCCTGGAAATTTTAAATTTACCATAATTAAAGAGTAACAGCTGATTCACAATCAGGAAAGTGTAACCTCCAAAACTCCCCAGCTTGGAAATGTACAAAAGAGCCAATATCTGTGTAGTGTGTAGGGCCCTTTGGTCTGTGATCTTGGGACTAAAAAATGCTAAATAATCCTTTCATAGATACTTTATCTTGATCATCATGACAGCTATACAGCAGACTGTTAACTACGGTCATAAATCAAGATGTGGATTATATAATTTAACATCTAAATTCACAAGAAACTTCTAAGGATTTAAAAAAACAATTTTTTTGCTCCCAACATAATATTATGCTTCCCTACTGTAGTTCTACGTAGTTAAGTCTACAGATTATCAAATGAAAGCAAATAAAAAATAACAGAGAGATGAAAGTTGGATGTGGCAACTTACAGAAGCAGCTCTTCTGCAATTAACATCACGATCAAATACTGCAGCAATAATCAATGCACTGAGGAAATAAAACATTGAGCATTAGTAGCAAATATATGAAAAGAAATGTGCAATGCCATCATTTCAACATTTAGCCTTCTAAGCAGAACAGGCAGCACGTCCTCCAAGGAGCTTATTATTTAGAAATACAAGGCTGAACTAAAATCTGAGTTGAAGTAACCTTCTGCTTTCTTGTTTCTCTAGTTTGCTGTGGACTTCCCACAGCACAACAGCCACCCCACTGTATCAAAGAATTTATGGAATAAATAAACAGGGGTTTAAAACCTGGACATAATCACATCAAACGTGAGACTCAGTGCTATTTTAAATGAAAACTTGGAAATACAGTTTCTCAATAGCCAAATGTACAGCAAGTCTTGTGTAAGGAGTAAACACAACACAAAGTGAAGCAATGGAAAGCTGCAGTTATCTCCACGAGAACAGTCACATCCTGCAAGGCACAAAAATCAAACAACATGCAAAAGTAATCTGCAAGATGAACTGCAAAGCAGTTTTTTTAGGGTGACCTGTAAAGACAGAAGGATGATTATACAAAACAATTTCTTCATGCATCAAGTGTGGTGACCCTGCACGAGGTAATTCTTGTGCCTTAAAAGAACTGCTGTTCAAAAATGTGCTACACAACACAGGACAGGGAACATATCCCAGGACACACAGTCTGCAGCTTTAGAAATCCACCTCCAGCATTCAATTAACTTCAGCAACAAATAAACATCACTTCAGGAGAATCATTTAAGCAGAAAATTATTCCTTTCAAACCCTGAAACTCTTCATTACATGATTTATTGACTCCAGGCAAAACCGGAAATAAATACTGGCTGAAAAGTAAATTCAAGATAGCTTTGCTTCAGCATAAGGATATTAATTACACTGATAATATCAAACTTCCCTGGGTAGTGGCTATCAGTTCCCTACAGTGATGAATACTGTGTTGTTCCAATTCTCTGAAATGCACAGTCAGCTTGGCCTCTGTAATTTCAGTTTATCTCCATTAGGGAAAACAGGAGCCAGAAAGTTAGAATGAAATGAAAACAAACCCCAATAAAGTGTTCTAAAGACAGTTAATGCTTTCTTACAGCTACCTGCAGGAGCAATACCCCTCTCTGCCACAAAGACAAGAGGAAAGAGGAGATCATCCAAACAACAGAGCCTGGAAGAGCAGATGTTCAGGAAGCATTCCATCAGGAAGCAGCACACATGGCTCACTGCTGAAAAACTGCTGGGTCAGGTACACACTCCTCATCTCATGCTTGCTAATGCTCTGGCACACAGAGAGACTTAAAAATTATTTTAAAAGGACACTTAAGTATATAGTTTTAATGATATGACTAGCTCCCATAAATGTTTTAATTAGAGAACTTTCAAGACTAAAGGAATTGGAGGAAAATTATCCTTGAAACCAAAAAGAAGCAAACTTCTGCCTGACATTTCTGGTTATACAGACTAGAATCTAGAACATTAATTTGTCAGTTATGCAGTATTTCAATATTGATCTTTTTTGAAGGGGAGGGGGGGAAACCCCCAAAAAAAAGAACCCTCATCACATCAAGAAGCTCAGAATCCTGAGTGCTGCCCTCACTGCATCAAACAAAAGCTTATCTTATAATCACATTGTACTTTTCCATTTTTTCTTCCTCTTCTGTTACCTTAAGACAAAGCTGTGTAAGTGAAGCCAGCAAAGCAACAGATTGTCTGTGCTGAGTGCTGCAAACACTGTGTGCAGCAAAATGAAAACCCCAGGGATTCTATCAGTGCCCCGTTACATTCCCAAACCATACTGCAGTCACTGTTCCATGTTAATCCTTTTAACGAAGCATTCTAACTTCTCCAACTCCACAAATGCTCTTTTCAGGCTAATTCCCACTTGGAAGTGCAGGCACATCCTCCACAAAGCCAGGCTTAGTGCAGAGGGTGGAACCCCTCTAAGGTGTCTTCACCTGTCTGCCTTGTCGTGGGAGTTTATGTGATACTGCACCAGGATTTCCTAACATAAAGAAACTGTTGATGTCAAACCAAGTGGGATATTTTTTTAAGCTGCTCAAAGGATCATGTCTTGACTTGTCCCAAGTGCACCACACCTGCCTGCTGCCAGGAGGAGCAGAGGATGGCTTTGCACCCTCCAAACCCCATGGAACTCCTTTCCTGGCTCCTTTGCACCCTCCAAACCCCATGGAACACCTTCCCTGGCTCCTTTACACCCTCCAAACCCCATGGAACTCCTTTCCTGGCTCCTTTAAACCCTCCAGTCCCTATGGAACTCCTTTCCTGGCTCCTTTAAACCCTCCAGTCCCCATGGAACACCTTTCCTGGCTCCTTGAGGGATATGGAGCCTGCAAGCACGACAGCAATTAAATGCACAATAAACACAGACTTTAATAAGTTGCAATTTTATCAGTCACCTAATAATTCTCCCTTTCCTCATTATCCCTTCCTCCCAAGGACTCACCTAATGGCTTCAGGGAAAGTTAGAAGCACTTCAAGCATGTCAGTGGTACTCCCCAGCCTATGTGGATCTCATTCCCTTCCCTGACAAAGTGGGAAGAACCAGGGAGCAGAGGTGGGTCAGGTGAGAGACATCAGAACACAGAAATAAGCACAAGCACCAGGTGTACCAGGCAATAAACCTGAATTCCCTTCACCCTCTGCAGCAGGCACTTCCAGTCTCCACTAGCCACAAGAAGTTGATCCTACTGCTATCCCGGGGAATCTGCTACCATCAATCCCAGTGTGCCACCCTGAAGCTGTGGGAGGAGAAAAATAAACTCTCAAACGCCTTGCCTATTTGGTACAAAACCAAAATTTCCTTCCTGAGCCTTAAACAGGGTGAAGTGGTAACAGGACAGCAAACTCCCCTCCCTGCTGGAAAAGAAAGGGAAAGGCACAGAAACACCACAAGCAAAGTGGGTTTGAGCAAGCCAAGCAAGAAAAGGAGGTGTCACTTGGGTCTGCTGAGCACTGCTGCTGCAAACAGCCCCTCTGCACCTCTCCAGTCACGCCAGTGCCCACCTGGGAGGGCTGCACAGGGAGCTGCGTGCTGAAACACATTCAGACTCAGGGTTTGTTTAATGTTTGAGACCAGAGCAGTTCCCCTGTTCCCTTTACCCCATGGAGCTGTGTTACACCACTGCAGGAACCACACAGGGAAGGAGCAAGCACAAGGGCCTGCTCCAGCCACACTGCAGATGACTCAGATTTAATTCCTCCTGTTTATCTAGAAGGAGAAATGCTGTGCCCATTCCCATTTCCACACTGCTACTTTTGCAGTCCCTCTAACCCAGCTCACACAGAGCTCTCACACATCCTGTTCACCACCCACCCTCCTACACTGTTCAGGGAGTTACTCCAATCCAAAAATTTGAAGTTAAATGGTCAAAGTGTAAGAAATACACATGTGGAAAAGAGCAACAAGAAAAATGTTTAGAACAGGAGTTACAAATCCTGTGAAAAGAAGAAGGGAAAGGACAGGGGGCAGGAAAGGGAAAAGAAGGAAGGGGAAAGGAGAGGGTCTGTGATAGAGGTCCCTTTACCCAAGTGCCTTCAGCACCCAGCTCTCCTCTGCAGGTACATAACAGCAGAAAGCCATCCCCATATTTCATCACAGTACAAGACATAGCTCAAAGCAATGCTTCAGATTTCCCCAGCTCTGCAGGACAATCCTGCCCTGGAGCAAGCTCCATCATCCATCCTCAGCCACACCTGCCTGCTCCCCCCTCCCAAAGCCAGGCAGCACCCTGGGGAGCCCAGGCTGCCTGCCCTGGTGCCCTGCACCCACAGCGTGCTGTGCTGCACGGAGACAGATCCCAGCTCCCATCAGATCCCAGCTCCTGACCCTCCTCCACCAGCCTAATTCTCTCAAATATCTGATCTTTTTGCAAGGTCATATTTTGAAACTTGTTGAAACTTGTTTCTGGTTCAATCTCTCAACAATGTCATTTCTATTCCATGGCCTCCTTAGTCAGCACACCTTATTTCAGTGCTTGGATAAAGATGTACAAGACTTGTGTGAGCTTTCTATCAGGTTTTGAGAATTCTTTACAAATCCGTTTCTCACAAGTTCTCAACAGATCCCAGCTCCTGACACCCCAAAGCACCCACGACAGGCAAAGGAACCTGCACAGCTCCAGAGCTCAGATAGCCAGCAACCATTTAATCACCCTAATTGTATCACAGAGTGCAAGTATGTTTTCCTTTTTATTTTTTGTTTAGGTTTTAAACAAAACAGTTCAGCTCCTTGCTGTGCACCTGCCACTTCACAGACAGCAACTTCCACACCCAAGGGGGCAGGAATCAAATTACCCACATTTCCAAGTCATTAAATTCTGTTTCACTTTCCTCACAGGTAAGCTGAAAAAGAGAGGCTGCATGTAGAGACTGGGAGAGAAACAAAGCTCAGTCAAGTAGTGCTTTTATAAGGATGTGCTTGAACAGCAACTGCAGTGTGTGCATCTCAAAAATAGAGCAACACAGTCCTGCAGAAGAAGTGAAGTTTCATCTACATTGCCAAAAATTTTCTTTCTGTGGTCCTATAGTTTGAATAGATGAGGCAAGGTTTTAGAAACCAGTTTAACTAGACTTTAACAAACCATTAAGCAGATGAGCAAGGGTATATTGTTGAAATATGGACTGGGAAAAAAATGACATGGAAAAATACAAGCAAGTGCTCTTAGAAATACTCTCAGGCATGTATTTCCAGTAAGTGTTCTCTTTTTTCTTTCTTTTTTTTTTTTCTTAAAAGAGTGGCAAGGTCAGGAAGGAGACTGATCTATGATCTACAGCAATCTAAGTTTACAACTTCAGTATTCTGCCAATTTCATCACTGAAGAGAACATTCATAAAAAATCAGGGAAGAATCAGCTGACAGTGAATATGGAGAGAAGGATTTATTTTAAAGCACTCATAAATTTAATTGAAAAATCAATCTGACTTGATGCAGTTTAAAGTGATTTTTCACTGGTCCAAAGTGAAATATTTATGTTCCTTGACTGCTGAAAAAACAATGTCTTTCAATTACAAAATGATACAAGAAAATGAAAAAAAGAATCCCCTGCAAATCACCCTCTGCTTTAATCAATAACTGCTGTTAAGGGCACGCAGGGCAGGACCCAGTTGATGTGTTTTGGTACCTAAGTGGGGCCCATGTGCTTCCAGCAGCTGAACACAGTGCAGGATAAACCTTGTGCAATTCCCAGCTGTAATCAAAGCCAGCAGCTCAGGACTGCACTCACTCATCACAGTTTTGGAAGGTGTTTACTATTTTTCTCTAGCAGTGTGTATATTCTTATCCAGGCAGACGTTTTTGCTGTGTAATTCAGCTCACAATGGATATTATTATACATTTTGTTTCAAGATGCTGAGTGTTGCATTTTTGAAGGGTAGCAACAATTTGCTTGTGGCTAGAAGTATGACTCTTCTTTAAGTAAAACAGTGACACACCTAAGGCTAGATTTAAAAAAAAGCCGTATGTAATTATCAGCTTGCTGACACAATAGGTGAAACTGTGTGTCATACTTTATTTGAATTTTTTTTTCCACCATTTCTCTTTGGAGTGGCAATTCTACCTTCAAGAGTTGATTTAGAAATGGAATGGCACTATAGCTACAAAGATTTTTAAGTAAAGCCTTGTGGAGCATTAATACTTTCTAAAATATTTTGCAGCTTTGTAATAGGAAATAATTGGCTTCTGATTGTGATGGCGCGAATTATAACACCTGCATTGTCTCACCCTTCTCATGAGACTGAAAAGGCAATGAAAGTTTTTAAAACACCTCTCAGTTAGCCCCCCTGTGGGTCAGAAAAGAGGTGCTCACCTGGAGATGTGGCTGATGAAGGGCAGCAGCTCGGCGGGCTCGTAGGCGCGCGCGAAGGCCCAGCAGACGTAGCACGCCGCGTCGCGCACGTTGGAGCCCACGCTGCACGCCCCCCTCTTCTCGTCGTACGTCAGCGCCTTCAGCATCACAGGGACCACTGTTACAGCACAAAATAGCCACACAATGCGAGTTAGGACCTTCAAGAACATCTTGTTCCATCCCCACCATGGGCAGGGACACTTTTCTCTGTCCCAGGTGGCTCCAAGCCCTGTCCAACCTGGCCTTGGACACTTCCCAGGATCCAGAGGTCTCACCACCCTCACAGGGAAGAATTTCTTCCTGATATCTGACATAAACCTACTCTCTTTTAGTTTAAATCCATCCCCCCTTGTTCAGCCTCTACATTCAGGAGTCAGTAACATTTTTCTACTATAAGGATAATTCTTTGACACCATTCTAGAAACACACTGTCACAGTTCAAGAAATCGGAATGCAGGGCTCCCCAGAGGGCTTTTATTTGGTATCTGCACACCCTGATAGGAAATCTGAATGCATCTCTCTCTAGATGGCACAACTTATTAAATGACTAATGTCTGCAGAAACAACA
This sequence comes from Taeniopygia guttata, assembly GCF_048771995.1. Lineage (NCBI taxonomy): Eukaryota > Metazoa > Chordata > Aves > Passeriformes > Estrildidae > Taeniopygia > Taeniopygia guttata. Next base: position 6,824,722 of record NC_133043.1, read on the forward strand.
ACCTCTAAAAAACCCCAAACAATTTCAGTTTTCTTTCTTGTATCAAATTTATCATATTCATCATTTTCCTTAGAAAATACTGTCAGAAGGTGATCCCATTAACAAGAAATGGGATCACTGAGCTGTATTTCATTAGCAATCCATGCCTGGACATCCTTGAGTGGATATAATCACAAAATAATTAAAACTTCCATGTGCTGTTCATCACTCTGTACTTCTGCTTTAAACAAAAATACAGATACCATGACTGGAGAAGTGTTAAAAGGCTGTTTAAATTCA